>NC_090443.1:127624453-127924453 GCF_031143425.1 Pleurodeles waltl | reverse complement strand
CTGACAGCCTCAACTGAGTAATTGACAAGCCAACCACATCAAGATACATTTCAAGGAAGTGTTTTCCTATGCCTTGCTCCTCTCTTCCACCCTCAGAAGAAGGCATTCTGGTAAGCCGTCCTACCCAACCTTTTAGAGGTAGGACAAGTGCAGATGGGTGACGAGGCTGTTCCCTGCAGATGTGACAAAGTTGGGGTACTTAAACAACCATCGGGCCCCCACTGAAGCTACTGCCCCTCCGACACTGGGCCTCTGGCTCTGGGCTTCGTCGGCCCTCTTGGTGCTATTAGTCCTCCCCTTTGAGGAGATGCCCTCCGGCAAACCTTCTGGTAAATCTATGCAGCAGCTGCTCTTCTCAGAAGCATTCTCACTTCCACGACCAATGTCCTCATCTGCCGTCACTCTTGGCCCCAGCTCTACGGACGCTCTAGTGGACTCTTGCCCAGACACTGCCATGGAGCGTATTCTGCAGGAAATCTCCGCAGTAGGCCGTCGCCTGGAAGCCACGGACTCCAAGATCAAGGACCTATCTGCAGACTCCAAGTCGATCCGGGTGAATGTTGCTGGTTTCCAGGACAAAGTCACAGATTTGGGTTATCGCCTACATACCGTTGAAAGTAGGTTAGCAGCCTTGCCGGATAAGGAACAGGAACTGCAATTCCTCCGACACAAACTCACGGACCTAGAAGACAGGAGCCAGAGAGAAAACGTCAGATTTTTTGGCCTGCCCGAAAAAGAGGAGGGCGGATATTTGTTGGCTTTCCTTAAAGACTTTGGGGGTTATTACAACTTTGGAGGAGGTGTTAATCCGTCCCAAATGTGACGGATATACCACCAGCCGTATTACGAGTTCCATAGGATATAATGGACTAGTAATACGGCTGGTGGTATATCCGTCACTTTACCGTCACTTTTGGGACGGATTAGCACCTCCTCCAAAGTTGGAATAACCCCCTTTATCTCTACCCTCACGGGCCTTACTTTTTCTCCAATGCTGGAATTTCAATGAGACCACAGGATTGACCCCCCTCCACCACCCACCCCACAAGAACACTGCCGGGAAGCCCCATCCCATCATAATGTGCTTTCTACGGCATGAACAGGTCTGCCAGCTGTTATTGACTGTGAGGGCACATGGCCAATACCGCCACGATGGTCATGCGATTCGTATTGCTGCAGACTTCTCAGTGAAATGAATGAAAAAAGAAAGGCGTTTCTCGCAATTAGGCCCCAACTGCATCATTTGAACATTAAATTTGGACTCTTCGAGCCGGCCTGAATGTGGATAATGATGGAAGGTAAATCTAGGGTTTTTTTTAGCCTACGGACCTGCGCTCTTTATTGGATAGCCTTTACGCCCAGCCCATGGACCACGAACCCGCGGACCTGATGTCAAGCCACTCCACGCTAAGGGACTCTATTCTACACAAGGACGCCGACCCTGGTGCCTTCCGCATTTACTATGCAGCACAGAAAAGGAGACGATTTCTGGACCGCCCACCGAGATCTCAGGATGGCAGAGACATGGCCCTTCAGGCGGTGGCAAACATCACCTAGGGGCTGCACAGAGACAAATCGAGGTCCCCTTTGAAGCCCCTGCCCCCTGCTAACTGATTGACTTGCATGATCTCTGGGGACAATTGCTGGACCATCTGCTACCAACCTACGGGCAACTAGAATGATCATCCGTTGAGCGCTAAGTACCACGCCTGTTTACCTTCACTACCATATCATGGTTATCAATTTTCTTATTGTTGTTTTTGTTACTGATGTTATAGCTACATCAATCGCCTTGCTGGGAAAGCACCCCCCTGCTCCCTCTCTGGGCATTCTCAGACCATGACATAGTGGTCATAGTGAGCCTACCGTTTTGTTTGACACAAATCTACTGTTTATTATTGTAATATTGTACTGTTCTCATATAAGTACTATGTGCTCCTATGATCAAGGGTCTGTTTTCATATAAAGAACGGTACCCCTCAATCCGTTTGCTCCCACTGAGCTACCCATCCCATTCTCCTACTCGACCGGTGGCTACTGAGAGCTCCCCCCACCGTGTATTCCTAAGAATTTTTCTCCACTCCCTGCCCACCTACCCCTGTCCACTATCACCATGTGTCTAAAAGTGCATCAGAGGCGTCTAGGGGGAACCCTTCGGGATACTCCCTTTTTGTCCTGATTTGACATACCCTCCATTATTGCTAAGACCTAAAGGCACACCTGTGACCAAATTAGGGTTCCACCCTCCACTCCCCCTTCCCCTTTAGACCCCCCCCATCCTTGTCACCTCCCTGATAGTTTCACTCAATTTTGCCACGTCACCGCTACCCCTAGTCTGTGTTCTCTTCTGACCTCCTCCCTCCACTAGTGCCATTGTCTCTGAGAGAGACCAGCGATCGGGCCTTCATACTCAGAACACGTCCCCCCTCCCTGTCGTCTCCCTCCCCTGCCGGCTCTCTCCTTCTTCTTTTCCCTCCCCACTCTTCCCCCCACCCTCTTGGACTGTTAGCACCCCCACCCTCATTCATTCTGGTTTTGATATGTCCTAACTTTCTTCCCGTTGGCTCCCTGCCTCCTCCGTGCACGCCCGGCCGCGGGTTTCACTGGATTAGACCCTGTGTGAGTTTATCTCACACAAGGTACCTCTCCTGATCCCAAAGCGAACCTAGATTACCTCCTCCTCTCTCTCTGTGAGCCTCGTAATTTTCTCTTTTTCTCTCTCTCTCTCCTTCTCTCTTTGCTTCTTTCTGTACTCTCTCCTCTTCCTCTCCTTTCTTTTCTTTGACTCGTCCTTACCTCCTGAGTGCGACCACGGATCCCCCCGCCTCACCCCCTCTCCTCCTCACCCCCTCTTCTCCTCACCTCCTTTCTCCCTTGCCCTCTACTCCGACACAGATAGTCCGAATTGCCACGGTGTACCTCATAGACCCATTGGTGACTATCTTACCCCCGCAGACCCAGACGGCAGCTCCCAGAATGGGGACTGCCCTCCCATTGATGACAGTATCATGAAATGTTCATGGCCTCACGCACTTTATCAAAAGAAAGAAGGTCCTATCCTATTTACAATCCAAACGTACAGATATTGCCCTCTTGCAAGAAACGCATCTGTCTTCCTCAGAATCCGAAAAACAATGCAGAGACTGGGTAGGCCAAGTGCTCTATAGTGGTAGTCCACCGTCCACATCGGGAGGCTCAGGCTCCGCGCACAAGTGTAGGGTCACGATTCTTCTTCGCCATTCCTTACAATTTAAGGTCCTCAAGTTATGGTCCGACCTGGATTGTCGATACATCCTTACCAAACTCAAAATTGGAGATCGGACATTATGCGTAGGGTCCGTATATGCCCCTACAGGTTCTAAACATTCATTCTTTCTACATCTCAACCGTCTCCTGACGGAGATCGGACGCTCCCAATATCTCCTAGATGGAGGCTGGAACTTGGCTAGCAACGCGGTTCTTGATCGAACAGGCAGATTGGATATCGGTCACAAAGCGGACAGAGCACTGTGGGAGGACATACTGGTGGACCACGGGTTGGTAGATGAATGGCGCCTTTCACAATCACTTGATCAGGAGTATACCTTTATATCGCCGGTCCACTGGACACGGTCCCGGCTGGACTACTTTCTCATTTCCCATAAATTGTTTTCCACAGTTAGGGAATCTCAGACCCTGGAAGCAGCATTATTCGACCAAGCCCTGGTTTTCTTAGCGCTAGATTTAGGCCTTGCTTCTCCAGGTCGCATGCCATGGTACCTGAATGTATCGTGATACAGCACGCCACAGGTCAAGGATCAACTCCGTGCCCACGTCTCTACCTACACGACTGACAATAAAGGCTCGGTCTCTTCTCCTCATGTTTTCTGGGCTGAAGCGAAGGCAACAATCAGAGGAAAACTTATGAAAGACACAGCCCTCACAAACGCCCAGAGACGCTCTCGTCAACAGGAACTGAAGGGAATAATAGAAACATGCACTCGCGACTACACTGCGACTCCCTCCCTGGCCACGCGATGTTGCCTTGAAAAGGCAAAAATTAGCTTAATGCCCTCTATACCTCCCACGCAGAGTACGCACTGCAAAGGATGAAGGCTAGGCATTAAGAGCGGGGAGAAAAGGCAGGTCAACTGTTAGCAGCCCAACTATACCAGCAGGAGGCAGCGCTAGCTATTCCTGCCATACAGGATATTGATGGTACGCTTCTTACACATCCACAGGACATAGATAGTGCATTTGGGCGCTTCTATGAGACCCATTACACCCCTGAAACGGAAGTAGATCACGACAGACTTGCTGCGTTCTTTGAGGAGGCCCGGGTACCTAGTCTCACAATGCAGGGAAGAGGATTACTGGGGGGGTAGCAAGGAGGGGATAATCCAAGCCATATCCAACTTACCATTCCACAAGGCCCCTGGAGAAGAGGATTCCCGGAGTACTATTACAAATGGACAGGAGCAGAAACAGTGGACTCCCTATATGAAGCCTTCTGGGGTGCAGAAAGTACAGGCTCTCTCAACCCTATTTCCAACAGGGCTTCCATAGCAGTCCTACCGAAACCAGGGAAGGGCCCATTATTGTGCAGGAGCTATTGGCCCATTTCCCTCCTCAATGGGAATGTCAAGATACTGGCTGGAATCTTATTCATCACAACCATGTAGGATTTGTACCCGGGCGGTCATCTAGGAACCACAAGCCGCACCATAGCACATAACCTCTGGACCATTAGAGACTCTAGAGAAGAAGCCATGGCTCTCTCCCTTGATGCTGAGAAAGCCTTAAATAGGATAGATTGGCGGTATCTCTTTGAGACCTTGAAACGCTTTGGTTTAGGGGTTGGGTTCATTAACAAAGCCCGTTGGCTGTATGACTCGCCCACGGCACGGGTCAACTGTGGGGGATTCCTTTCCAATGTGTTTTCCGTTTTCTTTCTTTCTCTTCCTTTTCCAGGAACTTGATTCTAATCCTCACCCCTCCCCACTTTTCATCTGTTGCACAACCTTCTCCTCTATCTCCATAATAAGATAAGAGCTCTCAACGATGGATATTGCCCTTCTGACACACCCACCCCTTTCATCGCACTGCTGTACTCCACCGCAATCCCCACCTACCAAAGATTCTAGATCTGTCAGTGCCACCACCTCCCATTGGGTAAGCAAACTAGAGATCCCTTGGGTCTGCTGTCGATATGAGTCCTGGTGCTGAGCCTTGTTCTGCCCCCCTCCCACCTACGGTCGGCATTGACATCTTACAGTTCCATGCCCTGGAAAAGCCTAGGGCCTGGCACGTGCAAACATATACGCCTACGCCCACACCGTTCAATTTTTGTGAAATTATGGCACAGTATATCACTGCTGAGGTTTTGGTTATTGCTAAAATTCTTGGTTTACTGATGGAGAAAGCTCACTATGCTCCTTTGAAATGTCAATGTTCTGCATGATGCTGTTTCCATGTTTAGAATCTTCAATAAAGAATTGTGAAACAAAAAAAAGAGATCACTCCACAGAATGGGGCAGAAAGAAGGCAGTGAGGAATCTGCAGTTTGACTTAGTATCCACCACAAAGACCATTACCAAAGATGAGTGGTTTGTTCCTCTGATGGAAATTTCTAACCAATGATTTCTCACGTTTAGAATGGATAGCAAAGCACCTCACAAATGTGGAGGTTCTGTGGAGTGAACTCAAACCAAAAAGTCCTGCAGAACTGTGTAAGTGAAATACCCTTACCTCTGGACCTGCCTGTTTAGGCATTAGTGCTTTGTGAAAATGTGCACTGATGCCCACATTGCGGCATGCCAGATGTCAAGGATAGGCACTTGTGCCACTGCCCTCAAAGGGGCCTTGGTCTTGGTATAGTTGGGTCTCAGAGCTTCAGGGGACTATGTCTTGCCTAGTGTGTTTTAGAGCTTGATGCAGGGAACAATACACATCAACAAAGTCCTCTACTGCACAGCCTTCTTTCTCTTCACTCCAAAAAACTTCACATAGAGCTGATCATCCACTGCATGGGCCATGGAACGATCATTATACTAACTCAAAGCTCTTTGGGGAGGGAGGAAGAGTGAAGACTGCTTGTATAATGACTCAACTGCCCAAAGTAGAAGGGAGTCACACCCTTTGGTCTTCAGCACCAATCTGTCCAGAAAGTAGGTGGTTAGGGCAGTTGTACTGAGGATGTCTGCACTTCAATCAAACAACAAGCTGATGTGGTCACAATGAGGAAGATGGGTTTCAGGGTCAAGAGATGCAGCAAGCAACTACACATAATCTCTGAAGGCATACACATACAAAATGTGAAGACCCAGTTAAGGTCCCACTGGGGTATCACAAATGGTTTGGGAGGGAACATCTATGCTGAACCTTCAATAAACAGCATCACCACTGCAGATTTAAACAATTACTGCTGGTCCGGCAAACACTGAAAGGCTGAAAAATAACCTTTTACAGTGCCCACTGCAAAGCCTTGCAAGACTAAAAAACAAAAAAATGTTTGAAAGTTTAACTTATAAGGGGTCAGTATTTACATCACACCAGGCAATAAATTTGTCCCGGAACACAGCATAGATGAAATACATGAAAGGGTGCATGGCAGCAAGGATGACATCGACCACTCTGGTCAGCAAATCAAATGCCAACAATCAATCTCCACACATGGAGGTGCAAGTTGCGTGGGTTTGGGTAAAGGACCCTATTCTCTTGCTGAGATAGGAGATCCTCCTGAAGAGGTAGCCTGATCGGAGGACAGGTGCTCAAGCTCAGGGCTTACAAATACCTCACTCTCCTGGTCCAGACCGAGTGTATTAGGATGCCCCTGGTCTAGTTACTCTTGATCTCATTTGGAACAGGAGAGGTAGAGGCAGGAAAGCTTACAGAAGCCCCTTGATCCTGTTGAAACTCCAGTGCACAAAATCATTGACACTACATATTCTTGGTGACTTCAGATAGATCTAGCCAGAGATCTGCCCACAGATCGAATATGCCTTGTACCACTCTGTGATGCAGACAATACCTTCTGAGTTCACCCGCTCTGGCATTCAGGGATGCTGTCAGTCAGTTGGCCTCTAGAAAGATGTTCTGTTGCTTCGGCCAGCTCCTGAGACTTAAAGTCTTTTGGGCACAAGACCCAGGACCACACTAATGTCTATAAGAACCTGCACTGTCATCCGCTGAAAGTCATCATGAAAGCCTTCAGGGCCAATAAAAGGCTAGGAGCTCCAGCAGATTATTGTGGAGCTAGCTCTCCAATGGAGACTAGAGGCCTCACATCTCCATGTCTCCTAAGTTATAGCCCCAATCCAGTACCAGTGCAGCAGTCACAACCGAGCACTGGGTGATGAAAAGGTAATGGTGTGCCAGAAGACATACTGGGATTGGTCAGCCACCACTGCAGATCTTGGGCCATCTCCCTAAAGTTTTGAATGGATTTGGAGAGGCAGTCTTGATGTTGGGCACACTGGAATTTCAGTTTCCATTGCAGGACCAACATGTGCCACTTGGTGCTGTTGATAAGAAGATCAAGAGAGTAAGAATCCTAAGAAAAATCTTCATTGATACTCGGGACCAAATTCAAAACATAAGGATCATAGGAAATAGGAGGTGGAGGAAAGGCCCTGAACTTTGCTGTGTTCAGGTTCTCCCCAAGTCTCAGTGGGAGAATCAGGTAGGGCTTTGGTTCATTTATGGAGAAACCTAACAATGTTAAGAGTTTTGCTGCTGTCCGGGATGTGGTCTACGATCTGCAGTGACAGACTTACCTTTATTTGTCAGGGCATGGAAATACAGGAACTCCAGGCATCAGAAAATCTGCAACAACCACCTCCATCACTTTTGGGAAAACCTGAGGGGCTGAGGTGACAATGAAGAGGAACGGGTCCACCATAAACAACAGGTAATGCCTGTAGGGCTGCAGGACGGGGTATAAAACGACATGTCTTGCAAGTTCCAGGGACACATCCCATCTCTTAGGGGCACAGCAAACAGAATTTGAGCCAATAGGAGCATTTTTGTCTTTCCTAAGAAAGGTATCTAGTGGACGAAGGAATAGGATAGGCTTGAGGCCCTGTCCTTTTTTTGGAGCAAGGAAGTAACATGACTAGCACCTCACCACTCCCCGAGTCTGGTACCTATTCAAAGGCATCCTCTGCAGCAGGATGGACAGATAGTCTACCAAAATTTGATCTGGTGCGAGATGAAGGTGGGGGGAAATGTAAACGTTCTTGGTACAAACAGAAAGTCGCCTTCTTCATTTCTCATAATCTCAGTTTCCGGACACCTGTATGCTCCCTTTTCAACTGTACTAAATGCCCCATTTGCAGAACCACAAATGAAATTATAAAAATGTGTTTCTTGCCTTCATACAATAAGAATGCTCCATTTCAGCTTTCTATGGAAACCATGTTCTATGGCAACCACTGGCTGACTGGACTTATGATTCACAGGTTATTAGTTTTTTGTTAATAAATCCCTTCGTACTACAATTGGTATGTGAGCAGATTTCTGTGATAGCTCCTTTGTTATATCATTTACATATTGTACTATCAAGTGAGTTATTAATGATGGAACTCTTTTGGCTCCTGATGGACTCAGTAGAACTGTAACATAAGTGTTAGAGTGTGGTGAAGTGAATGCAGGTTTAGAATGTTGAGTTTGTGGTTACTTGCAGACGAATAAAAACATATACTACCTAGCTCCGTTTGTGGCTGGTACCCAGACGGGTACCCAGGCTGGAGAAGATGCTAAACCTGGCAACAAGTTAGGGGATAAGTAACCCAAAGATTGACAGTGCTCTCCCAGAGAGCTTGCCGTGGTCCAAGAAAACTGCTTGCCAATCCATGCTGACTGCCACCACAATACCGCCGCGGATATCCGTTCACCATCTTCTGACACACACACACCAATCCGTCACTATTCAGCCACAGACACAAGTCTGCTTCACCAAAGGTCAGTGATAAACCCACACCGTTACGCCAACAGAACAAAGCCCACATTATGACCAACGAATCACCACAGCGGACATTCAATGGCAGTAAACCATTGGTGGCAACATAACGCTGCGCTCAAAATACACACACACATACAAAACAACACCACATTGGTCAATTCAAACTAAACACACTTGACACCCATACACATACCACACCCACACTACTATAAAACACACACCCACATTACCCACAACTCTTTACAACTACAAACCATTGCCACCAGAGAGAGACAGCAAGACCATTCACACAACCAGAGCCACATACCACCATCACCTATACACCACCCATGCACCTCACAACACACAACCCAACACATCACCCTACACACCCTCACCCACAATACTCACAAAACACCCATGGCACCACAAAGAAACCCCTGATTCCATGAGGAGGAGTTAAGGGTCATGGAGGAGGAAATCATCTGGGTAGAGCCACAGTTATTTGGAGCACAGGTGCAGCAGATATCCATAGCTAGGAAGATGGAGCTATGGCGGATGATCGTGGACAGGGTCAACGCCGTGGGACAGTGCCCAAGAACAAGGGATGACATCAGGAAGAGGTGGAACGACCTACGGGGAAGGTACGTTCCATTGCAGCAAGACACCAACTCACAGTACAGAGGACTGGCAGTGGACCCCCACCTTCTCCCCCACAACTAACAACATAGGAGGAGCAAGTCTTGGCAATCATGCGTCCTGATGGCCTGGCAGGAGTAGCAGGAGGACTGGACTCTGGTCATTCAACTCACTGTTTCTATCACCCCCTACCTGCATGCCATCACATACCCCCATTCTCACCCTCACTCCCATCCCTCCACCACTTCCCACACACCCCACCATCACATCCCACTCACCCCAATGCCAAGCCCTGCATGCTCTACCATGGCATCAACACCACTCACAGCCCTGCATGGACACTCATCACTAAAGCATGCACACTATAGAGAACTAATCATCCCACCATACACCAACGTACACAAGTGAAAGCTGCCAGGTCAAAAACAACCATAGAGGGCAAACCACCCATGCACAATATGTCACACACAGAAACAATAACACTGCATTTACGTCCCCACAGGTATCCCAGCCAATGTCACTGGAGAAGAGGTGCCAGCAAAATCCAGTCCCCCCACAGAAGAGGCCCACAGTGATGACAGCGACTCTGCTTGCCTGGATCTGGATGTCCAACCTGGCCCATCAGGGACCTCCGGACAGTCAGTTACCCAGCCACAGTCACACATTACCACAGAGCCTCTCCCCTCAGGAAACACCACCACAGCACCGACCCAGCGTGCCCATACCTCTGTCCCCAGGACACATCAGTCAGCAGTGTGTCCACCACTACAGGGCCCCCAGGGCACACCACAAACCCAAGACAATCAGGGAACTGGGGACAGTGGCAGTGGGCACACGGCTCAGGGGACAGAGGCATGGGACAACAGAGAAGCTGGGAGGACTGCTGTGCGCCAGGGGGAAGACAGGCCCAGGGAACCGACTCTCCAGGAGGCACTCACCGAGATCCTGGGAGCATACCAACATTCCCAGGATACGCTGGTCCAGATCCTGGACAACGTGTAGGAAAACAGGCGGCTGCAGGAGGGACAGTACCAGAGGATCAGGGAGGACTTGAAAGTCATTAACACCACCCTGGTCACCATTGCAGGGGTGTTGGCAGACATGGCCAACATTATGAGGGAGGCAGTGTCACACCAGTGGGCCCCTGCCACTAGCCAGACTACTGAACAGCCCTCCACCTCAGCTGCCGCTAGTTGACAGGAGGCCCACCACAGGACCAACAAGCCACCAGCACCCCTCCCCCTGCAGAAGGAGAACCACCCCGCAAACGTTCCCTGCGATCCAGGCAGAAGCCAGAGACTATTGCCAAGACACCCACCAGGAAATGAGACTCTCCTGATTGTCACCCTTGTGTCCTTCTCTGTCACCCTGTCCACCTTGAACTGCCATTGCTCCCCTTCCTATGCCCTCTTGTCAATGCACCTGTGCTGCAACTAGACTGGAACTATACCCTGGACTTTCCTCCATCATCACCCCAGCCCATTGCACTTCTCCCTTTTCTTCATAGCACTGCAATAAATTCACTTTGAAAAAACACAAATATGGAGTATCTCAAAGGATTGAAGTATGTATTCATTTAGCAAGGTTTAAACATTGCAATTCAAACGTACAGTAATGTTAACATAGGAAAGACCCGTAGTTGGCTGCAGTGAACACACCAGTAGCGATAGTGGGGCACCAACATCTGCAAAAAGAGTTGCCAAAGGGTACAGTGAGTGGCCATAGAAGTGGGAAATCACAGCCTGCCAGTGACAATGTGAAACAAAAAACTGACAATGAAATGTGAAGTAACACTTTGTGCACTGTGTGCAATTGGATTATTGTCTAATCACTGTTGTCCTCATCCTCATCCTCTGCCTCCTTATCTTCACTGTCCACAGGGTCCACTGCTGCCACACAGCCATCTCCAGTCTCCTCCTCCTGCAGAAAAGGCACATGGCGTCTCAAGGCAAGGTTGTGCAACATACAGCATGCCACGATGATCTGGCACAGGGATCCACCAGACAGATGGAGGCACCGAAACTTGGCCTTCAGGAGGCCAAATATACGTTCAATGATCCTTCTTGATCACCCATGTGCCTCATTGTAACGTTCCTCAGCCCTTGTCCTAGGATTCCTCACAGGGGTCAGTAGCCACGATAGGTTGGGGTAACCCGAGTCACCTGCAAATATCATTGGACAGCTGTTAGCCACACACTATCCCTTATGGCCCACACCATACCCATATACCAATATCCACTGGGTAGGAACCACGGCTCACCTATTAGCCACACACGGTGCCTCTGTAGTTGGGCCATCACATTTGAGATGCTGCTATTCCTCAGGATAAAGGCATCATGCACCAATCCAGGATACTTAGCATTAACATCGGAGATGTACTGGTCTCCCACACACCATCTGCACGTTCATTGAGTGAAAACTTTTTTGATTTCTGAAGACCTGTTCATTTTGCTGGGGAGGAGGGGGAACAAATGCAATATGTGTTCCATCAATCGCCCCTATTAAGTCGGGGATATGTCCCATTGCATAGAAGTCAGCCTTCAATGTGGGCAAATCCTCCACCTGGGGGAAAACAATGTAGCTGCACATGTGTTTAATCAGGGCAGCCAACACTCTTGTCAGCACAATTGAGAACATTGGCTGTGACATTCCTGCTGCCAAGCCCACTGTCACTTGGAAAGAACCAGTTGCCAAGAAATGGAGCACAGATAGGACTTGCACAAGAGGGGGGATCCCAGTGGAGTGACGGATAGCAGATAGGTCAGGCTCCAATTAGACACACAGCTCCATGATTGTGGCCCTGTCAAGTCTGTATGTGAGGATAATGTGCCTGTCTTCCATTCTTGCCAAGTCCACCAGGGGCCTGTACACGGGGGTGTCTCCATCTCTATTCATCTGCAGCAGTTGCAATCTATGGGGCAAAAGAGTGAGGAGCCGGTCATAAACTGTACATTGTAGCCACTACATTTCAATGCACGATGTGAATTTTAAATATATTAGTGGCATATGTCCTGTATGTACAATTGTGATCAGTGATGCAGTTATGTTCCATGCACTGCCCCCCTCCCTTGAAATGGCGTCCACCTGTTCTGTATGAAGAGACAGGTGGAAGTGAGGTTATTCCGCTGACGTTGTGCGCCGTTGCGGGAGGCGGTCGGGATCCTTCGTGCAACGCCTCATTGGATAATATTGGGCCCTATGGGGTACAGTGGCCAATGATGATGTACGCTGGCAGTGACGGTATGCACCGCCGTGGACGTCACTGACATTTTCTATCTGTTCACTCACTTGCTACCTGACCTTCAACAGGAGAGGACCTACACTGCATGTGCTGATAGGACCTGTGTCTGGAACCTACCATTGCCCATATGACTGGGGAAAGGTCCCCTACCTTCACCTCGGAGGAGTTGTAAAGACTAGTGGATGGGGTCCCACCCCAGTATGGACTGCTGTATGGGCCTCCAGAGCAACAGGTGAGTACACTGTGAGCACAATGCATGGCAATAGGCCCCGGGCAGCGTGCAACATGTATGCTGGGCCATGTCTGTGCCAGAGGGGATGGGAAGGGCTATGGTGGGCCATGAGTGTAACAGGCAGGACGGTCTAACTAATACCTTTCCCTGTGTATATTTCCTCTGCAGGTCAGCACCCATTAAAAGAAGGGTATATGGCGTGCCATCGCCAAGGACGTGCGGACCCTGGAGGTTGACAGCAGGCGGAGCACTCATTGTCAGAAACGTTGGGAGGACCTGCTGGGCACGGAAGATGGCAGAGGCCCAGTTGGGGATGGCCCCCCAACGAGGAAGGGGTGCCCGTCGAACCCTGACCCCCCTGATGCCCTGCATACTGGCGGTGGCCTTCCCAGAGCTGGATGGGCGCTTGAGGACATCACAGCAGCCACAAGGGGGTGAGTACAGTGCCCATCATTACAACTTACGCCTGGTGTGGTATCCGGGTGGGGGATGTGTGCCTGTGGGTGCCCCTAGACCAGGCCTAACATTGCAGAGTAGGTCCCATGTTGGGCAGGGATCTGATGTGAAATTCCTCCAACCTAGCTACTAGGCATCCACTACTGGGCAGGGCTGTGTGGGTCCTAGGTATGCTGCAGTTTGCGGTATGTGTTACTCCCCATGCCCTGGTGACTAACATTGTTACCTGTAGTGCATTGCATAGTGCGTAGGGCTGTTCCCTGTGTCTGAGGGTGGTATGTATGCCAACAGTGGTGTTGGTGCAGCAATTGACCCAATGTATCCTTTGTCTCTCCCCCCCTTTTTGTTTGCTCACCCTGTCCTTGTGCGCATTAGCATCATCTGGCAGAGGAGCAGAGGCACCAGCGACAGAGGGAGCTGCATCCCACAGGACCCAGGAGGCAGAGACCACCAACGGTGAGGGCACCAGTGGGACAGAGGGCGAGGGGAGCACCACGGCAGAGACTAGAGGAGACAGTTCGGACATGGATACCTCTTCCGATTGAAAGCTCCCTGTTGGTGGTGGAATCCTCTGTGCCCACCCCAGCTACAGCCACCACCCCCCATACCAGCACCACCCTTCCAGCAGCCCCTCATCGGGTTACCCGTGCCTGCTCACCCAGGACAGTGGGCATCTCCTTCGCCCTAGGCACCTCAAGCCCTGCCCCAGTGAGCCCTGCTGCCCTGAGTGAGGACGCTATTGACCCCCTGAGATCCATCACTGTTGGGCAGTCACCCATTATGAATGCCATACAGGGGCTGGCAGCCCAAATGCAACAGTCAAATGCATTTCTAGAGGGCATTCTCACTGGCTTGGCGGGCCAACAGAGATCAATCCAGGTTCTGGCCTCCTCTTTGATGGCAGCCATTGTCCCTGTTTCCACCCTCCCCCTCTTCCCAATTGCTTTCCCCTCAACCCCAACCTACTCCAAGCTCACAGGCAGACGAGCATGCACACAGGACAATACACAAGAGTGGCACAGGCAAACAAAGGCAGCACACTTCATCCCACAGGCACTCACACAAACACCAACCAGATGCAGACATACCAACATCCACTGCCTCCACTGTGGCCCCCTCCTCCTTGTCTTTCACCTCCCTCCCAGGTGCATCTACACTCACACCTGCATGCACTACATCCTCATCCACCACCTCCATCACCAGCACACCTATCAGAATACACACCTCACTGGTAGTCACTACCCCAACATCCATGCACACGTCCCCTGTGTCCTCTCCCACTGTGTCTGTGTCCCCTCCTCTCAAAGTACACAAACACAAGCACTCAGATACCCAACAGCCTATCACCTCACAACAGCATCCAGCCTATGCACCTGCACCCAAACACAGCAGACAGACACCTCCTACAACCAATCCCTCTTCCTCCACTCCATGACCTTCTCCCTCTTCCCTCCCCAATGTCCCTAAGAAGCTTTTCCTCTCCACCATTGACCTCTTACCTACCCCTCCCGCTGTCCTTCACGTCTGGCCAGGGTGGCTAAAACCCAGGCAAGCACCTCAGCCACCCAGTCCATGGGCCCAGTAGTGTCCACAGCAACTCGTGGTCGAAAAGGATCCCGGGCACCAGGCAGCCACACGCAAAGGGTGCCTGCCCCAAGTGCTACCAGGAAGAGCAAGGTGCCTGCACCAAGTGCTGCCATGAATGGCAAGGAGCCCTCCCCAGCTGCTGCCATGAAGGTCAAGGTGCCACCCCAGCTGCTGTCAGGAAGATCAAGGTGCCATCCCCACCTGCTGCCAGGAAGGTCAAGGTGCCACCCCCAGCTGCTGCCATGAAGGCCAAGGAGCAATCCCCAGCTACTGCCAGGAAGGTTAAGGTGCCACCCCCAGCTGCTGCCAGGAAGGACAAGGAGCAATCCCCAGCTGCTGCCAGGAAGGGCAAGGGGTCTGCACCAGCAGGCAGAAAGGACAAGGGGCCTGGTGCTGGAACTCAGTCAGAGCCCCCACCACCAACCATGGTGGTGCAGCCGTCCAAAGCTGCAGGGGTGGGCAGGAGCCGCCCCCCTCCACCAGCAGCAGCAGTAGCACCACCACCAGTACCACCAGCAGTGGGCAGCCGTCCGAGGGTGCAGGCGATGGGCAGGAGCCTCCCTCCACCACCACCAGCAGCACCACCACAAGCACCACCACCAGCAGTGGGCAGCCGTCCGAGGCTGCAGGGGATGGGCAGGAGCCTCCCCCCCAACACCAGCAGCACCACCACCAGCAGTGGGCAGCCGTCCGAGGCTGCAGGGGCTGGGCAGGAGCCTCCCCCCACCAACACCAGCAGCACCAGTGGGCAACCGTCTGTGGCTGCAGTTTCCCTTCTGTGCAGTGTTTTCGCAAAGCTTTTGATGTCATTGGTACCACCCCGGAAAAGGTGGTGGATTGGCCTGTCATAATACAGTGGGCGGAACATTGGCTTCCATCTGACTGTTGGTGGCTTCCTGCGTGGTGCCTGTTGATTCCGCCCTGGCAGTCGGTGTGGTAAAGTGGCTGTCTGAGTTCTTTCTGCCATGGTCATAATTTGGCGGTATTTACTGCCAGCCTGTTGGCGGTATTACCGCAGATTTATCACCGACCGCCAGGGTTGTAATGAGGGCCTAAGTATTTAATTGGAACTTAGCCACACAACAAAGCTATGGATGCACTTAAATTCTGTGGCAGCAAAATCAGAAAGTTTAACTTTGCCAAGAAGCAGAAAGAATTGAAGTGCATATTCTAGAGCAGGGCCAATGGGCAAAGAAAGTGGTACCATAAACTGAAGAAGAAACCCCGACTAATGCTGCAATTCATTAATACCACCAAATTAACTTTTCTTTCCAACACAAATTACTGGTCTTAGATATTCAGAAAGGGCAGTCAAAACCTTGATAACTGGCTGTAAAAACAGGCATTTCCTCGTCGGATTCCATGGAGCATATTTTTGCAGTTGCATAACAGTGTTAGTGTTGACTTATGGCATAAGACCATTGGGAGTGGAAGTGGACAGTGTCATAAAATTGCAAATTTTATGCAATATCATACGATGGCTTACTGTGCTACGTGATATTAAATCAGGGTGAGCTTCACTTGCTCACTATCTTGTAGAATAGTTCATGACGTTAGTAAAGAAGACAACAAAATTAAACTGAATATGTAGTGCATTGTGCTCACAGTAGATTCATAAGTATTCAGATTCTATTTCCATGTTCCCCATAAGTAAGATCCTTACCGTGGTGTCCTTCAGCAGGAGGGCAGAGCACTGCAGGCCAGCCATCAACATCTTGTGTGGATTCCAAGCTACTGAGTCTGCCCTGCAGAGATCAAGCAAGAGTCTAGAGATGGGCTTTCAGCACGGATAACAACCTAACCCAGCTTCTTTCTGAAGTAGCACCCACCTCTCAATGCCATTCAAAAGATGTCTGTGATGCTGCGAAAGTAGAGCACTCCCTCCCCAAGCTGCCTATCGAGAGAGAGGGAGAAAGGGTGAAAGTGAGATAGAGAAAGAAGGAGGGTATTTACATGCTATTCATCTTAACTTTTTGAAATTCCAAGCTAAATGTAGTTTCGTTCATAAGATTAGCATTCAGCATATATGTTCTGTAAGGCAATGAGGAATGGCGATTTTAACTTTTAGGCTGCAAGTACAAGACCGGCTCATGCTGATATCCATCCAAAGCCGACAAGGTCTGGGTGGTGTTTGGTGGGCTCCTTGATATAAATCTAGTAGCCCCCCACACTCACCGTACTTATGTACCCAACTCATTCATTACCTCAGAAGTCCATTTTTACGTGCAACACACAGTTTCTTTAGTGGCAAAACTTCATGCAACAAGCCAATACAGGGAATGTATTAATGTTGTGACCACTACACTTCTGACATGAGCCCCTCGTCTTTTCCTCATCCTTCACCTCAAAGTTGTGGGCCATGCCTAGAAACAGTTGAAAAAGAGTGTTGCATGAGTATTATAAGCTTATTGTGTATCATTTGATGAGGGCGAGTCTAAGTGGAGCCTAGTGCTACACCCATGTTAGATACTTTAAATCGTGCTGTTCTTATGCTCATCTTTTTGAGATCTTAGCTCCCTCTCAAACCTAAATTCCCTGTTATTCTCAACATTTCAGAATTATATAACTTTCCTACATTTGGATGGCCTACACCAAAATTGCAATTCCTTGTATTTTAAGTTTACAAATTACATCTAAGTAATTACATCTGTATTTGACACTTCAGTTGGAACCATCGGTGACTATTTTTCTGTTATAGGAATGAAAGGTTTACAATGAACAAGGAAAGAAAAGGCTATTAATAAGTGCTGTTGACCCGTTTACAAGCCAATATGAAACCTGATTTGTATCGACCATTAAGCACCATGCTTGTGAAGGCTTTTGATATAGTGAAGTACTTCTCAGAGGAGGAACATTTGAGACTAAAATATGTATTTTGCTTGCTTAAAATAGAAATGTGCTATCACTAACCACACTGGACAGCTGAAAGAGACTGTTTCAGTCCTTGCAACAATGTGACATCATATAAAAACAGAATGCAATTGCATGCTAAAGCAAGACACTGAGGGTCATCAATTACCAACATGTACTCAAACGTGTGTAGCCAACACAAGAAACATATTCCGGTGTCTGCAGTGCATACCAGCACCTTTATGGTTTCACCTTTCCATTCTCCCCATGGCCCAAACCCTACTTACGTCAACGTGGAGCCAGGTCCCGTGCTTCTTGCACAAGTCCGCAATCTCACTGATGGGGTCAAAGGAACCCAATACAGTGGTGCCACATGTGGCGCTCACCAGAAAAGGAACAGCACCCTGAAAGAGAGAAAACAGGTCTGCAGACCACAAGTGAGGAAAGACCAGTTTCAACACGGAACTGCACAATTGAGCCGGGGAAGAGATGTCAGTTCTTCCATTTCCAATAGTATGCACAGAGGGGAAAGCAGTGATAGACTCACTGGGTCTGGGTGTGATTCACTGTGTGGTGTAGCTTAACATTTGAAGAACCATGCATTTTCATAGCTCTCAGGTGACCATATTTCTGTGTGAGCCCCCGAAAATCTTCATCCAGACCAATGCATTTCCATAAAAACGTCAAGCGGGACCCTTTTTATAATCTTGATATGATGAGTGCACACTTGCCTGTAATTCAAGTGGGTCTAGACCGAGTAGTCATACTAGTTACCTGCGATTTTGCTCCCTGTATCCTTTTCTCCAGTTCCTCAGGAATCATTTTACCCCTGCAATGAAAATAAACAAAAGACACTTAGAAAGCGACTCCAGTGGTTTCAGAAAAGTACACACAGCACTAAAACAGGAAGTACTTCTGCTAGTTTATAAAACGCAAAGAATACAACATCTCATACCTCAATCAGTGCCACGTTTTAGCAGATGAAACAACATAGGTTGCTGTAGGAGGGTCGGGAGTGCAGAAGTGTGCTATTCATGAAGTCCCAACCTGTTGCATCTGCCAATGCTATACTGTTACATCTGGCATCTTTGGTGTAGTCTCCTCTATCTTTTTTGCCTCTGCTTCCCATGCTTTGACTGTGTGCTGGAATCTGTTTTTGCTGTTTTTGGTACTCTAGGTACTTTACCACTGCTGACCAGTGCTAAAGGGCAAGTGCTACTGTGTAAATTGTATGTGTAATTGGCGGTTCCATGATTGGCATATTTAATTTACTAGTAAATCCCTAGTAAAGTGCACTAGAAGTGCCCAGGGCCCAGAAATCAAATGCTACTACTGGACCTGCAGCACTGGTTGTGCCACCCGTATTAGTATCCCTGTAAAACTCGCTCAGACCTGCCACGGCAGTGTGTGCAGTTTTAA
Source organism: Pleurodeles waltl (assembly GCF_031143425.1). Classification (NCBI taxonomy): domain Eukaryota; kingdom Metazoa; phylum Chordata; class Amphibia; order Caudata; family Salamandridae; genus Pleurodeles; species Pleurodeles waltl. The sequence goes on along the minus strand of NC_090443.1, from coordinate 127,905,109 downwards.
ACTATCAATTCAACCTGGCAAGTGCACCTACCTGCCAGGCCCAAACCATCCCTTTTTTTACTTGTAAGGCACCACTCAAGTAGGCCCTAGGTAGCCCCAGGGGCAGGGTGCAGGGTACGTTAAAGGTGGGACATGTACTGATATGTTTTACATGTCCTAACAGTGAAATACTACCAAATCCGGTTTTCATTGTTGCAAGGCCTATCTCTCTCATAGGTTAACATGGGGGACTGCCTTTTAATATCTTTTTAAGTGCAGTTTCCCTTTGAGACCAGATAGAGATGTGGTGTTAGGGGTCTCTGAACTCACAATTTATAAAGACATCTTTTTGATAAAGTTGGTTTTTAAATTGTCTGTTTGAAAATGCAAATTTTACAAAGTGGACATTTTCTTGCTTAAACCATTCTGGGGGTCATTCTGACCCCGGCGGTCATGGACCGCCGGGGCCAGGGTTGGAGGGAGCACCGCCAACAGGCTGGCGGTGCTCCACAGGGTATTCTGACCGCGGCGGTTCAGCCGCGGCCAGAAAGGGAAAACCGGCGGTCTCCCGCCGGTTTTCCGCTGCCCTGGGAATCCCCCATGGCGGCGCAGCTTGCTGCGCCGCCATGGGGGATTCTGACACCCCATACCGCCATCCTGTTCCTGGCGGTTCGCCCGCCAGGAACAGGATGGCGGTATGGGGTGTCGTGGGGCCCCCGTAAGAGGGCCCCACTTTGTATTTCAGTGTCTGCCTTGCAGACACTGAAATGCGCGACGGGTGCCACTGCACCCGTCGCACCTTCCCACTCCGCCGGCTCAATTCTGAGCCGGCGTCCACTTGGGAAGGATGATTTGCACTGGGCTGGCGGGCGGCCTTTTGCCGGTCGCCCGCCAGCCCAGTGCAAATCCCAAAATACCCTCAGCGGTCTTTCGACCGTGGAGCGGTATTTTGGAGGGGGGAACTCTGGCGGGCGGCCTCCGCCGCCCGCCAGGGTGAGAATCACCCCCTCTGTGTCTCTGCCTGCTTGTGTATTCTCTGTCTGGGTCAGACTCACAGTTAGGCTGTTTGTGATCTCCACTAGACAGTGACACAAAGGGAACTGGGGTGTAGCCTGCATACACTGATGGGCCTTCTGGGTTGGAGTGGAGGGAGGAGTGATCACTTACACCTGAATGGTCTGTGCCTGCCCTCACACAATGCAGTCTCTAACCCCCTGGTGTGAGTCTGGAGCTAGGCCTGGACAAGGCAGGATCTTGTGAACAACAGAGGCTTTCCTTTGAAGTTTGCCTATGTCAAAGGCAGAAAGGGGTCAGAGTAGCAGACCCAAACCCCAGATTTTTAGATTTGCTTCTGGAACCAAGAGGAACCTCTACCAAGGAGAAGAGCTGAAGAGCTGAGGACAAGTGCTGCCTGTGACTGTGCTTTGTTGGGCTATCCTGCAGTTGCTACTTCTGCCTGAGGAAGGCGACAAAGACTGGACTTTATGGTATATTTCTGCTTGTGAAGAATCTCCAAGGGCTTGGACAGAGCGTGCCTTCAGTTTTGAAGTCTCAGGGCCATCAAAGACTTCCTCTGCCAGCACCTGAACTCTCTGCTGAGACTCCTGCCCTGCCAAGTAGTGCCCTATCCAGTCCCTGGGCCCACGAAAGGTGAAGCTGGTAGAACAAGGACTGAAATCCATGCACAGGAAGCCGTGCTGGGAAAATGTTGACGCACCACCTGCAACGCTGCTGAAAAATGACGCGCCACCTGCTTCAAGGCTGATTTTTGAAGCACCACTTGCATTGCAGCTGGGAAATCAATGCATTGTGGCTGGGGAAATTATGCAAAACACCCGCTTACGGCTTTGATAATGACGCAAACCCCCACACAGTGTGGTTGTCCAATACCAAGCGACCGGATTTCTCAAAGTCATCATGAACCTGCGTGGATTCAAGGTGCACTGTCCGGAAATCGACGCATCGCTCTCTTGCGGGAGAGAAAAACAACGCAGCGCCTACCCGACTGGAAAAGAAACAACGCATGGCCTCACTTGCGAGTAAGGAATCGACGCATCGCTGACTTTTCCCGACACACGCTCGTCCGTGCGGCTTTATTTTTGACGCAAACCAGGTACTTTGTGTGAAAACAACTTTTCCATTGTTTCCTATGGAGTAAGACTCTTTTTTTACTTTGAAAATGCATATCTTGACTTGTGTATGTTGGGTTTTGTCGTTTTGGTCTTGCTTGATTTACAAAAATATTGCCTATTTTTCTAAACTGATGGGGTGTCCATTTTGTAGTGGTTTCACTGTATTACTGTGTGTGTTTTGATACAAATACTTTACAAATTGCCTTTAAGTTAAACCTTCCTGCTTATGCCAAGTTACCAAGGGGGCGAGTGGGGGTTAACTGGGTGTGCATCTCCCTTACCCTGACTAGAGTGAGGGTCCCTGCTTGGACAGAGTGCAAACAGACTGCCAGTTTGAGACCCCATTTCTAACATATATGGATTGCATCACAAGCACTGGTTTAATTAGAACTCACAAGTTTTGCTTTTCCAGACTTTCCAATTATGAGATATGTCAGGAAATTTAAAATAAGCACTGCTTTTAGGGAGCTCATATGTCCTGCTGTCCCTGTCTATGGAATGGAGATACATACATGTGGCAGGAGCAATGGTCTTGTGGGTCCAAACTGGGGTGGCATGGTGAGCAAAAGAACAATGGATTAAACCCAGATCTGTGACTGGGGGTGAGTGCTTGCATTGTTCAGCACTCTGTCGATCATTCTTTTGTGTTGCTAAAGTTGCCCTAAGTGGGAAGGGTATGCCCAGACGTGGGTCCCTTGCTCACTGTGCCACTGGATTCGAGCTAGCCTGGCTGATGAAGGGTGAAACCCTGAAACTGGTCCCAGGATGCTTGTTTCCAGTCCAGGGAGGACCTGGCTTGGCAGTTCGGGTTGGACTGTTCCCATGAGGGAACAGGGTCAAGACTGATTTGCATATGGCTGGGTCCAAACTGGGGTGGCATGGTGAGCAAAAGAACGATGGATTAAACCCAGATCTGTGACTGGGGATGAGTGTTTGCATTGTTCAGCACTCCGTCCATCATCATTTTGTGTTGCTAAAGTTGTCCTAAGTGGGAAAGGTATGCCCAGACATGGGTCCCTTGCTCACTGTGCCACTGGATTCAAGCACTCCGTCCATCATCCTTTTGTGTTGCACTCACAGACTTACCTGCCCCAGAATGGAAGACAGTGTCATATGCGTAATGAGCCACCTGACCTTGTCTTGACTATCATGATGTCAGTACGCAACCGCTCGGCCGGGCACGGCTGAGCTGATAAATAAAAGGGAAGCTAACCACTCGGGATTAGTCCCGCAATACATATATTGTTCCACCAGCTGCGTATGCCACCAAACCTCACCTCTAGACTCATTCAGCCCGAAATAGTACACTGGTGATGAGGCAGGACAGGGCAAGCAGAGAGTAGCTGCTGAGGGCCGTGCTCCAGCGCAACCTCACGCAGCCACCCTGGATCACTTTGGGCACCCACCTATGGAGCCGAGATCCAGGAAGACGCAAGGCAAAACCAGCCATACTGCCCAGATCTGTCGATTTCAGGGAACAGTGAGCTCAGAGCCACCTGGTGCGCTACGTGTGATACCACAGCCAATTTCTAAGGCCTTTCCCTGGCATTCATGCTACAACCACAGGCCTGACATGGACACAAGTGAGTGAGTGCAGTGCAGTGGAGGAGGGGAGATTCCTAAGGCCCTCTGTGCTCTGCAGGAGCCCGGGCACGCTGGCCAACACCATGTGACCCAAAAGAAAAGCAGCAATAGCAGAAAATCACAGAATAAGGAGAAAGTGTGGACCTGCACACAAACAACAGCAACACAGCATGAAAAAAAAAATCTGAGAAAGAAGTGACGGAGACTGGACAGGGCACAGGGCAGTAGAGTATTATGTGCTCAAGTGCAACCCAAAACTAACAAGTAAAGCAAGAAAGCAAAATACATACACAAGAAACAGAGGAGGGCAGCAGGCCCAGGGAGTCAAACAACCAATATGGTAGACGACGCATCAGTACCTGGAGCACAAGTTACGCAGCCAGCGCACACTGCCATAGGTGACCTAGCACCATTTAGTGAACTGGAAGACCCTTCCACTGTCACCCCAGATGGAGAATATGGGTAGGCAGGCTGGAGAACTACTTTAGGGTGACAAGAGAAATTAATGATGCAGTTAAGAGGTCACTGTTACTACACTTTGGAGGTGGTGAGATCTATAAACTGTTTCCGCATCTCTCTAACACAGGAGGGGTAGCTGATTGCAGTGTTGGCCATCACAGCCCTCAATGCTCACTTTGACCCCCAACTCAATCTGGAGTTTGAGAGATTTAAATTATGCAGGCGAGGCAGGGAGAAGGAGAGACAGTGGATGCATTCTACGCTTGTCTAAGGGCATTAGTGAGCATGTGCACAGATGACGACCAGTCCAAGAAAGTCCAGGCCCAAATAATACAGGGGTGCCAGTCCGCACACCTCAAGCACTTGATACTATGTCAACCCAGGATCATTCTAAAGGACATGCTCATTTTAGCCCATGCATACAACTTATCTATTGCAATGGCAGAGAAAATGGAGGGGAGGCACACAAGCAGACTGCAATCATGGCTGAGATGGTAGATAAAATACACAGCATACCTTTCAACCTCAGAGGAAGGGCAACCACAAGCTTCGACGCATCATGCAGAAACTGTAGCCTGGAAAGTCACCCCATGGAGAGATTTCCAATGGCTAGCAACATGTGCTCAGCATGTAATAAGCCAAACCACGTTGTGAGGGTCTGCAGAGACAGCAAAAGAGGATGCAGGGGTCGGGGTAGATGACCACCAACCAGAGCACCCCAACAGCTATTGCTCGCTGATAAATCGGCCATCGCCACCAGAAGGCAAGAGTGATACCCCTTAGATGTTTCCGAGGATGAACCAGAAGAGGAGGAAGAGATGTTCCTCATCTCCTACACTGCCCCATCCGGTAAAAGCAGGTGACCCTTACCCTGCTGTAACAAAATGGTCACAGGCATTACATTACTGGCCCTGATCGATGCAGGAGCTTCGGTGACCGTACTCATTCATTGGCAATACTTGTCACTATGCCCTTGCCCACTTCTCACCCCAACGCAGACTCAGATATACGCCTATGGAGGAAAAGAGCCACTAGCGCTAGTAGGTGCCATGGAAGCGCTAGTAAAACATGGAGACCAAGAAGTGAAAGCACGTTTTCACATCACGGAGGAGGAGGAAAGCACATCAACGGGATGTCACACGTCTGAAAACCTAGGCATGGTGTTCTTTTCTAAAGAGATACATATCTCGCAAACCGATTACATCCTTGAGCAATTTCCAAAACTGTTTATGGGACTAGGTGTTGGAAGGGCTCGCCCATCAAGCTACACATAGACAAGACAATCCAACCAACTGCACTAAGACACAGAGTATTCCATTTCATTCGCACCAGCAAGTAGAAGCAGTCCTTGAGAAACTGGAAAAGATGAACATGACTAAAAAGGTGTTGGGCCAACCCCATGAGTGTCTCTGCTCGTGATCATCGAGAAACCCAAGCAGCTAAAAGTCATCAGGCTGTATATAGGCATGAGGCTACCCAATAAGGGCAGTAGAGTATTATCTACACCAGCGCATAAGACTATTCGCCAAGAACGTCATATAACACCAATGACAGCCGAAATCACTGCTGACCTTAACTGGGCAAAATGGTTCTCCAAACTGGACCTAAATGCAGGGTATCATCAGTTGGTACTTCACCCTGATAGTCGATATATAACCACTTTTCAACACACCTAGGGCTTTGCCTCTACAAAAAACTGAACTCTGGCATCTCATCAGCTGCCAAAGTTTTTCAGGATGTAATAAGAGAGACCCTCTCTGGCCTCAAGGGAGTAGTGAATATCAGTGATGATATTTTGATATTCTCATCCACTCTGACAGATCACCACAATAGACTGAAGGCCACTCTACAAATACTGAAGGAGAGTGAATTGACTCTACACAAAGACAAGTGTTCAATTCTTGTCCAATCTCACCAGCCTGTCGGAACCATTCAGGGCACCCACCAAGGCCAAAGTCAAGGGGTCATGGGGGCACTTGGAACAAGAGGCTTTCGATAACATCAAGAATGCTTTCTTAACTGATGCCACAATGGCGTACTTTGATCCAGAAAAGGCCAGGGAAGTTGCGATTGACGGCAGCCCAGTAGGACTAGGGGCTGTCCTGATGCAATAACCAGGAATCTGGGCACCCTTTGCACTTGCGAGTGGGGCGCACACTGCCACTGAAAGCCATTACGCCCAGATTGAGCGAGAGGCATTGACCATAAAGTTGGTGTGCCACCATTTTCATCAGTACGTTTATGGCCATGAATTCAAAGTAATTACTGACCACAAACTGTTGGTGAGCTGGCTTGCAGGGGCTGCTCCTCACTCTCCCCCACTAATTGAAGCCTGTGCGGTGCAACTGTTACCGTTCCATCTCATAGTGGTCTAGAGGCCGGGAGCGGGAAACCCCATGGACTTCCTATCGAGATAACCCTCGGTGGAGTGAGGAGGTGATGAAAATGATGAATTGGGGGTGGAAGAGTTTGTCCACATGGTGACCATGGCAGAAATCAAGCAAGCTGCGGCTAGGGATGATGGATTGAAGTGAGTAGAAGAAGCTAGCAGAAACAAAGCCTGGAGATTATTCCTAAAGAACGGGAATCAGTGACAACCAGCTGAGAGGCAAGGCTCTGGAAGGTGAGGGACGAACTCAGACTCATGGTGGAAGGAGTTGTCATGAGAGGCCAGCGCATTGTCATCCCCAGCAAATCTGAGGATCGCAGTCGCCTTAGCCTATGCAGGCCACCAAAGAGTGGAGAAAACAAAAACCTGAATCTGCAGCAAAGTCTCAATTCCCTGGGTGGATATCAAGATAGAGGAGGTCGTGAGTTCCTGCCCAACATGCCAGCTCCTAGGAATCCCAGTGGCACCGCCCCCTATACTGACAGAAGCAGCACTGGGGATACCATGGGACACAGTGAGCATGGACTTTGGTAGCTTCCCAGACGCGAGGCTGACCATTGTGATGGTCAATGGCCGGTCCAAGTACCCTACTGTGGAGTTAGTGGCTACCACACATCAAGCCATTACTGGGAAAAACGTTTGCAGCATATCTGTTACCTACCAGTATCAAGACCGGTAACAGACCCACTTTTCAGGGAACAAAATGTACCATTACCTGTCAACACCAGGCATCAGACATCAGAAAATAACACCCTAATGGCCTGAGGCAAATGGCACAGTAGAGAGGTTCCTGAGGACATTGAACAAGGCGCTGCAAGCTGCAGTTGACAAAGGCTAGGACTGTGAATGGGAGCTATATTGGTTTTTACAAGCCTACCACATCACGCCCCATTCAACAACGAAATGTACTTCGATGTACCTGATGTTCCAGAGACCTACACAGGATATGATCCTGACAGGGCCAGGGTGGCAACCTCCACCCATCAATGAGGAGGAGGTGCAGAACAGTAGGAAGAAAACCAATGACCGGGCTAGCAAGAAAAGGTGAGCCGTCAATCATTCCCTGAGGGCAGGTGACCAAGTTCCTATACGCGATCGCCACCCTGGGTGAAAATTTCATACTATATACGAGAAGGGGTCATGAACTGTTGTGGCAGTCAAGGGGACCATGATCACTGCTCGGAGAGGCAGAGAACATCTTATGGTTCATGCATGCACAAGGCAAGAATCAGTCAGAGGTGGCACCAGAAGGAGACATGGACGTATACTTTGTGTCATCTACCTCTAAGGAGGAGAGTGTGTCCCCTCAAGAACAACAAATAAAGAATGTTAGCCAATTAGCCCAGAGTCTGGTCAAGCACTGACAGAACCCTTACCTCAAGGGCAATGTAACAATTGAACTGTGGTTCCCCAACGGTACACTGGACATGAGCTGAGTAATGAGCTGAGGACAAACCCCACACCCAGTAAGAGACTACATGATTTTGTATGTGCCCAGATAAAACTGTCTGCAAACATCTAAGGTTGGATGGGATGCAACGAGTCACCCGGCCTTGTCCTGGCTATTGTGATATCAGCATGCAACAGCTTGGCCGGGCGCGGCCGATATGATAAATGAAGGGGAAGCTAACCGCTCAGGGTTAGTCCCGTAATGCATATACCTCTGTATGCCTCCAATTTGTTGTACATGCGCTGCATACGCCACCAAGCCTCACAACTAGGCCCTTTCAGCCAGTAATTGTACAGTACGACCATTGGTTTTGGAGACTTTTAATGACCTTTTGACGAAAATCCCTTCCAGGAGGAGTCCAGGGATTGAAAGAAAAAGTTGAGAGTCTAGAGCGCTCCCTACCATGAGATTTGTGGCCATTTTGGATTTTGAGAAGAAAACACAGATTTGCCCCTTAAATGACCAGTGATGTACTAGTCCGAGATGGCCATTGATGCTGGGTGAGTGTGTAGAGACTGAAGTGAAAGTGTCTCTACCTATGAAAATGTATAAAGTAGTGCAATGATATGGCGCTATGATGCAGAACTGGGCAGAGGGCAAATGATCGTTGATGGGACATGAGATGGGAAAACCCACCAAGGTTCCTTTAAGATAACAGAATGGTAGTGGTCTGTTAAACTGTTAAATGATCATGTGCCTAGCACTTGTAACAGCTCTAAGAGTGTATGTAGTCTCTCGAAGAGTGCACGGATGTGGATGAGACTCAAACACTGATTCTGATGATGCATTTCCATGTCAGAGCCATATTTAGCTGCAAGGCACTCAGGCCCCCCCACTACAAGTGTTGCAGGAATACCACCTCAGTATCTCTACACCACAAAGTACCAATAAGCAAGTATCAACATTTCCAAGATCGAGGAATACTGGGCCATTCCAAGATTGTCCCTGAGATTAAGAAATAAAATGGGCGACTTGGTATTTCCCAACCAATTCCCGAATTTTATTCAATAGGGAGCCGTTTTCACCCCAACGTTTTCCCTGATTGGAGGAGGTGAAGTGCCCAGGTAAAAAACTCGGGAGTCGCAGTATTCCACTTACAATTCCTGATGCAGGTGATAACTCCTGTTATGGACTTTTTGTAAGCAGAGTCAAGAGACCTCAGTTTTGCAATGTGTAAAATTGTTGCTGAATTGGTTCTCTCACTGGAGTCCAGCTAGAGTTTCTTTCTGTGTTTTCAGAACAGAGAGATGCCTGTGGTACTCTAGGGCTGTTAGATGGAGGATTTTTAGTCCCTTTATTTAGACAGGGACCACTTATGGGCTTACAGTAATTGACTAGCAACTGTCAGTCAAATGCATCCTGCAGTGGGAAATCATTCCGGGTCAAGACATGACCATGAACACAAAAGGCCATTCTTGTTCTTGGTCATAGTGTATGAATGGTGTACTAACTTGGTATGAAGAGCCAAGTTGATATGTTATCTTATCTCTAACAGCACCTGATGTGGTATGGAATGTTATAGGCGAATGCCACGTGGAATGCTGAAGCCTCTGCCTTCCTCGGCCTAGCTACTGATGGGTTGGGGAATACAGAAAAAGCCCTTGTTTTGGGCTCGTTGGTTCACATTTTTTCATCAGGCGATGCAGTCTTGAATGCTGATTGCAAACTGGTAGGGAGATCACGGGACTTGCTTGCACCAGTCTTTCCCAATGCTCAAGGCTGGTGAAGCTCAGACTTCTCCACTTCTAACTTCTAACAACAGAGTAAGCATTAGGTAATGGGTCAAAGAGCTGGGTGTGAGCAGTTGTGAAGAGGAAAATGAAGAAGACAAGCACCGAAACTACTGCAGTCCATAGCGTCCCCTCAGATTGTCACCTGTTATCAGCCTGGACCACAAAGACACTGTCTGTCCCGATGCCTAGGAAAGCCGCTCCCTTCATGACGGAGTAGTGACACTGCAAACGGACGACAGAAGCAACATAAGTTACTTGACCCAGACCTCAGGTACAAGGAGCAATCGCCTCGCCACTCACTGAGTTTTCACATAGACCTATGAGATGCTACATATTTATACCTACCTCGCTGGAAGTAAACACCGCCAGTCTGGGCAACTCCTTCATGCCCTTCTGCTTGCTCTCTGGAAAGAGGTGGTACCGGGCCAGGTTCATGGCGTACATGTTCGAGATGGAGCCTCCTACAAGGTGGCAAAGATGAAGCTGTAGTAAAATTGCAGGAGCTTTAGCATTCCAGCGATTCATGTGTGCTGTGGTTACAAGTGATGTCATGGGCAGAAGCACTCAAGTTTGGAAATCTGGACTTCTTTCTTATCATCTGACTTTGGTCAAGAGCAAGAGAGAGAATATAACAAAAGGAAGAAGAGGAGAAACATAGGAAATCGTGACAAATAGAGACAGCAAGGATGAAAAGAGTCTGCAATAGAGAAAAAAGCAATAGAAAGTGTAGGGTTGTGAAAGAAAGGAACATGAGGAGAAATCAAGATTTTGTGACCTTGTTATTTGACAACCCCGGCATTTGGCTGCTCTGTAGCGGGCTACTAGGAACAAATTGGGCCTCTACACTTAGTAACATGTATTTATTTATTTTTAACAAATGAAGCCCTATAATTCACAGATGTACACACCGGTGGGCTCATCAAGTGAGAGAAAAGATCACACTGCAGGAACCCCAGCGCCAAAAGGTGCACTCTGTACTGGGTCCAGTAGCTCCAGCAAAGTGATTTTAGACAAACTGTACCTGGGCAGAATATACCATCTCCAGTCTGCCAACCGATCAGCTGTCTCAGCTTCTTCAGCACTACCTCCTCCATCAGCACAAACACGGGTGCCGTCTCATAGGTGGCTCTGGAAGACAGGAAAAGCCAATGCCACAGTAGAAAGACCCAGCTAGTGATGGAACAATGCCACATGTAAGATAAAAATGCAATGACACTGAATGGGCTGGCTGAAGTCATTATCCACACGTGAGAAGTCCGGTCTGGGAGATGAACTAGATGAATTACATTACATAGACTGTAAAATAACAAGCCTTGGTAAAGTCAACACATCTGGATTTATCGTGCTATATAATACAGCGTTAGCACATTAGAGAAACGCACTGAAGGGAGACAGGAGGGGCATACAGAGAGGACAATTGTTCAAAAGTAGTTCCTCATGCACCTCAGAGCCTCGGCCTATGACTGAAAGTGAATGATCGAAAGAAGCTAATGTTTGAAAAAGGCGGGCTGAAACCTCACATTTTGCATATATTGCAAGGAATGAATCTATTTGCAGTAACAAATCGGGCAGACTAATACATAAACATAGAGAGCTCTCAGAGACTAACACCAATTTTCTAGTGCCTTATTCTGGCCAGGATGGAGGAAGCTGCCATCTAAAAGGGAGCATTAGTGCTGCAACAGTTTCACGTGGTATGTGTATTGAGGAATGCTGCTGATGGCAACATCCAGAGATGCAGTACCAACATTAAGGATCTAATAGGCTGCCTGTTGGCTGAGGCTGGAGACGCTGCTCCTAAGGGTTACTGTTAGCCACGTGCTGATCCTATAGTACCAGGCTAAGAATGAACTCACTGGATAAAGCACATCACATCCTGAGAAGGATAAACTGCTGACTTTAGAACCTGTGTTCTTGGATCCAGCACCAGACATAAAATCGTGCGACTTTGGGCCAATCTCTGAATCGCCTCATGTCTAAAATTATAAATTTGTGAAATGTGATTAAATTGTGGAAGTGTTAATTCTGTTATAATGTAATTTTAAAAGTGTAAATCTTAATGGTGAACACAAACGTTTCTCAACAACCTTCCCCAATGATGTTGAGCGCCACGTTGGTTCTTACCAAGGTTTGCGATATATAAATATACATGCAGGCACTGCAATTTCGCCACCTCAATAGGTTGAAGACGCTGGAGAGACTTACTGACTGGTGTTGAGTGCCTCTGTGATCATCCGTCCGGCCAGGGCATGGCAATCCAACCCAGCAAATAACTGGTTAAAGAAACGTGGGTGCCCTGCAAATAAAAAAAAATTGCCAGAAGATTCTCATCAGCTTTTGGCAAATCCTGACTGCCTCCATGGCTCCTCTCCTGTGTACCTCTCGCCCTTCAGCTACTTGGGATTGCTCCTCTACCTCGGAATTCCATGCTCCTTTTCTCCCTCCCACTAGTTTACAAACATCCTGCTCACCAATACCAACTGGCATTCTGCTCCTCTCCCAGCTTCTACCCCTCTACCATTAGCTGCGCAGCTCCAGTGGATGTTCTGTGCACAACCATCTGGTTTCGAAGCCACCAGCTTTAGGCCCACTTATTCACTGTCCACATCCTCTAGAGAGGCGAGGCATAGAAGAGTTTATGTGGCTCTGAAATAATCTCTAAACAATACACAGTGCCGGTCTTCAAGAAAAGAAGTAAACAAAACTACTGAATATTCAGAAACAGCCGCTGCAATAAAATGCTACCAACAGCTCTAAACAAATCACCAGCATAAAGTTAGACACTTACATGTCTTTCTATGACAATGGAAGCAGGTTCATAAACAATTAAGATTATGCTTTTGAGGGCTCTAACATGTTAACATGGCTGACAAAACAAATGCAGTTGTTATATCATAGACTTCCAATTTTTTTTTTTTAATAAAAATGGCTACTTATCAACTGAGTGGAAATTATATGGCAAATCATGAGCTATTAAGAACCTCACAATAGTCACGTAGGCACCTGTGTCTTCCAATTCTATTATTTCCCCCTCCATTGTGCAAGAGGTGTTGTTACTGTGTTTAATGGGCCGCCCATGAAAGAGACCTTCAAAGCACGACTGGCTGGCAAAGGGACTTCCAGGAATGGAGCAGAAAAGGGTGAAAATATGAGTGAAGGTATGATCTACACTCGCTGGGGATGTTCTTGGAGTATAGGAGAGGGGTATCTCCTAACCATGATCTGGTGGGGTTGGTTTCATAGTACACAGATGTAATGAAATGGTCAGCTTACTCTTCGAAACCTACCATCCAGCCTTTGGATATCTGGAGTGCCAAACTCCACACAGTTGTCTGAGTTTAAATCAGAGGTTTTGGAGAAAGCAGAGCGGTCTTGATGTTCAGGGTAAGGGAACTATTACTTCATGTCTTTGGATCACTATTTTTTCCAGCCCTGGGATCTCCTTTTAAAAAACAATGTATTCTAGTACTTGATGTCAGCCTCTTTGGTCCTGCTACTCCCCGCTCCACATAGCCCTCTTGTCTGTTTCCAGTACCTGTTTTCACACTGTACCGGATGATGTCTCTGCAGTGATCCAGGAGGCTCCTGGATGACTCTCCATTGCTTTTGAGTTCTAGATCCAGTGTGTTCTTCAGGTCCTCTGGATCTAGCCAGTCACAAACCTGCCAAGAAGAAAAGAAGCAGATCTCCTTAGACTAAGAATATTTAAAGCTGCATAATCTCGCAAGGTGGTTGGCAGATCCACAACGCTCAATCGGGTTCTTTTACTGAGACAATGGGACTAGAAGACACTGCACGTCCCACATCTCTCAGCTACCCACAAGCATGTTGTATCATCTTTTCTGAATTGCCTACGTGAGGATCAAGAACACAACATATGGTGGTCTGATATAACAATTCATTGGGACAACCCTAAAACTGCACATCCTTTTTGGGCCTCCCCAGCCCTCCAATTCATGAGTAGACACTAATGTGATTGTGTGTGTCCAACAGACAGAGCGCACATCCCCAGTGGAACATCAGCTAGTGCAATACTCGGACAGGCCAGTGTGTGCCACTGTCGTTTTTGGTCTGTGTAATCCTAGTATAATATATATCACATCCCAACTGTCAGACGAGGTTACTGTTGCTGAATGGTGTGTCCTGAAAAAAATATGGAAAAATCAGTCTCTTGTACATTTTTTTAAAAACTTCTGACCCGAAATCTATTATTTTCAAATATGAATCGTGACATAATGAAAGCTGTTCTCATCATGAGGTCTAGGCTGCCTATAATGTCCATGACACCTTTCTTTTTCTCACCTGTAAGTTACCCTTCAGATATACTTTATTAAGGCATCGGGTGAGAAGGGCTGCTGTGGGAAATGGAGTTCACCGCCGGGGTAAGGATGTTAAAGTTGGATTTATTTTTCATGTGCCTAAGATGCCATGATTTTCAGGAAGGAGGTGTGGGCAAGCCTCATAAACTCTCATTTCTAAGATTGTGTCTGTCCAAAGAATTCTGAGGGTCCTCACCCAAGATGAAGTAGAGTGTTTTCCTGTGATGTCAATTCCTGTTTGAATCACTTAAAAGGGCGCATTTACAGGTGATAAATGTGTCACAACACATTCATTACCTTAATGTTCTTCATATTCTTCACCCACTCGATATTACATTTGTGTCTAATTTTTGGTTCGTCCAGTTAGAATTTCAGTCAGATATCCCTGCTTGTCTTTTTCCTCTTCCCTGCCCTCAAATTGAGTTTGGATCCTTGCTATTAACTTCTCTATTAATTTTCATCTTAAATCAAGAGTTACAAAATTGTCCAGCAGTTTTTTTGCCCTTTCAGTTTTTTCCTCCTAGCCAGGCCCCTCTTTAGGAGCTGCTTGACACTGTTCAAGTGTGCTATTAAGTGGAAAATGGCATTCGTGTTACTGGGAGAAGTCACACTTTCTTCGGGCAATCAAGAAGGAGACTCAACAGGCCTTGACACACACCCTGGAACGACCTGATAGGTTGAATGTAGAACTAGTGCATGTACTGTAGGGACACCTCCTGGCATCCGTATGGAAATCTTTGCATAGTCAAGTGAGGTTAGTTTAGACACAACTTTAATGAAGAACTGCTTGACCTCACATGAACCAATCTCGAAGACACTTATGCTGTGACTAAAGCTACCTACTTATACCTCTCTACCTTGAGAATCCAGTTAATTACTTAGTATCTGTATATAGTTATCCTTGACACGAGGCTTCTCATGGGCTCACTGTATTTAGTTTCATCTTTGTGTCAGCCTTTCCACACATTAGTGATTTAGAACATTACTCAGTTTTGATATTTTCCTAGTCTCTTTGTGCTGCTGGACACTGAGCTTGGCTTGGAACCTCAGAAAATCTAATTCAGTATCAAACACAAAGCACGGTGTTGGTGAAGATAACTTGCTGATTGTCACCTGGACGCAGAGAAGCCCAGAGTATTCTGTTAAATTATGTTGAATTGAGAAGAACCCATCCAGCGCCCACAGTCTATGGGATAGTCCACCATCCTTCTGTTCTGCTACGGGCAACACTAACTCGCAGCCCTGAAACAACAATCACAGTCATAAATAAATTACTTTGTATTAGTACACATAAGGCCCTCCTGCACCTACCTTTCCAGAAGCATCTGTTCCTTTCTGAACAACCTCCTCCATGATCATACGAAAGATGTCTTCTAAGAATTGGTCCCTATCACCTTTCCTTTGAGAGGGTAGAGTAATGGCATCTTCTAGTTCTGTAGCAATGTTATGCACACCACAACCAAGCCCTGTGTGGGGATCCACACCAGTGCTGGATTCAAACAATGATGCCTGCAATCCTATAAGAAAAAAAGCATGAAGAACACATAGTTTGCACCTCGTCTATGCAGTATATATTTATATGTCTTATTTGCAATACTTTGCATCTGTTATGCACATACATCACTCGGATGCCACGTTCAGCATTGCAACTTTAGGGCAAGCATCATTCACAAAAGCACAAACATCACTAAGACACATAAACTAAACAGCATGGGAAGCAGAATGTAATATTCTACAGGTATATTTTTACACAGGGGCTATACAAAGTACAAAATTCACAAGACACCAGTGCTTTCAAATTAAAACCACTGCAACATGACTTACTATAGACTGATCAAAAAAACACCTACTTACTAAACCAAGTGAACAAAGTCTGTCTGGACCTAAAGAAATTCAAACGTACTGTACCAGCAATGAAGGCCCTCCACTGGATCACAGAGGAGCTCAACTGGGGCAAAGGAAAAGGTCACCTCCAGATCTCAGCACCATGTTTCAACCAAATCAGAAATGTATGATTCAGTCAATACCAGAACATTGTGTAGCCCAAAATCATCAATGGATGAAATTTGACTGAAAAACACCTTAGCAGGAGACCCCTAGATCACTGGTATATGCTAAACTCACCTTCCATATCCAAACAAAACTTCCTTGCCTTGAATCAGGGTATGACGATCATAATTTTCAGGCAACCCTTTAGGTTCTAGGCTACTGTTTCCAATATGACTAGCTAACCCAGAAGAAATGGGCCCGCTTTGAAAAGGCACATGACAGCCACAGGTCTAATCATTGGCCCAGAGTCCCCTATGATCAGTTGAGATACTACTTCTGATGTTCAAGGGACCACCCACAGGATCGCATGACTATTCAATGCCAAGCAAATTTATGTGAAGTAGTGCACCCCACAAACATGAATAGGGAGTAGCTCCATGGAACACTAGAGAGACAAGGCCGCTTGTGGTGCTCTACAGAATATATAAATGCATAGAGTGAGTTCATGAGTGAAGGTAATGCAAGTTTCCACTATACATAGAACAGAGACCTGCTAGACAGCAGCAGAGCAAGGTTCACTCGCACACTAAAGAAGTGAGCAAAGCAGTTCTACTCCTAGCCACCATCACAGGTACGGCACTGGCAACAGAAGCACTGCAGGATTCCGTCACCCCATAAAAAGGTACCATCCAAGAAGCAATGGGGCAAGCTTATCTGCACACATAACATGTACTGCACAAACAATGTGAGTGCACACTTCCTTCACATACACAGACGTTGGGACTACACATGCAACAGCAGCACACGATTCCCTCATACTGAGAGAGAGAGCACTGGCAGGGGCTGAAATAGTGGTCCATGTTTCCCGCAACTGGGCACCAGATGACCCTGAATAACACAGATACATGTTTCCTTTCTACATAGCACCTCACTTCCTTCAAGACAACAAGGTATATGCCTGAATTGTCCTGACCAGACACCTGTCATCTAAGAGACACTCTGGATCAACCCATCCCACCTTACAAACATTCCAACCTCCTGCAACCGTGTTGCCTGAAAATTTGTACCATCTGAATGGTACGCCCAGTATGCAAACTACAAAGGCACACCAATGCTGGAGCCCTGACAAGCAAAATAAATAATCAATCATAACAGGCCGATTTTTCTGTTCCACAGGCAGTGCTTAATTTGTCAATAAAAACGGACCGGTGCCCTAAACTCGCCTCTGAAGCACAAGGCTGCTGCAATTAAATGTGCGAGGACAGAATACTGGAGCAGCGTAATCCTGAAGCCATCTCGGCCCTAATCAAGTTACAGCCACTTCCTGCCTCATCGGCTCACTCTTGCAGCTTTCTGCTTTCTCCCTTTGTGACACGCTTCCGTGCTTGTTCTCCCTTCGTCTTTACTCGCAGTAAATGGTTGAGGCAGAAAAATAAGTGTCGGTGCCCCGCACCGGAAGCCACCTGCTCAAGTAAGCACTGGCCACAGGTTCTAAAAGTCCATCGGCCACCGCACAAAAGGCTAGCTAACTTCACAACGTGAAAAAAAGGCAAAATTCAATAAGCAGATGCCAAAAACCTTAACACTGAAAGGCCAAACATTTGGTGGGAATCCTTTCAAGTATCATGAAATGTACAGAATACTAGGCCAAGTCGCCGTCTATTATGCACATTAATGTCTATTGCAGGAATCAGAAAACTGCCCTGCAGGATGGGCTAGCACAGGTTGCAAAATATAACCCCCAGTTCGTTATTATCTGACAACACGAAAAAATTCAAGAGAGTCAAGGGTACCATGTAGCCTGAAACGATAATAAAATCGCTTCAGGATCTAGAGTAGTTATGAGCACCTGCTTAGGTCCTCTTAGGCAGGGTGGATCTAGTCCAGCCTCCACGTTGTAAAAACCTGTCAGAAATTCAGCCTCACTACTGTCAAATCATCAGATATACCAAGAATCTGGGGTGTGGCCTCAGCTGCCAAAAGGGCTGTACTGTAATTTGTAAACTCAAGCTCAGAGCTCTCCAAACCCAGATATTTCTGCCCTATCTGACTGTTTTGGAGTCCTGGCGTGAGTGGGGTGGGTAAAATCATACCCTCTATGGCGAGGACCCATCTTTTAGCACCATTAGATGGGCTACAGACCTTGGAGATCCCTGCAGCCTACTATGGCTCAGTGAGAACATCCTCCTCGGACTGCCTTTTGGGTGCGGGGGGCAATCCTGAGGGACCCGGGGGGTCTTTGGTCTAGCCTGAGGTCTGCTGTGCACCGAAGCAGGCCACAACCATTAACTGCAGCGGGAGCCAGTCTGCTCTCCTGACCAGTGACGGCCCAGCTCTGTGAAGAAACAGTGCAGGGACAAGTCGAGGGTACATGCGGGTAGACGGCATCTACCCACTCTTTTCACAGGGAGGACACGTCTACCCTGTCAGGTGATTTGGCCCCACAGAAATATGTTAAACCTGTCCCAATGTAATTTTCAGACACCCTACACATTCAAAAGCGCCTGCGCATTGTCTGCATTGGTTCCGAGCAGGGCAGGGGGCTTCTCAAATTACAGCCCATAACAAAGGACGAAATCAAAGGGCCATCAGGACTGGTTTTGATGTGGTATCCTGCTGAGAGTTATGGAGCCTCACACCTAAATCCAATGGAGGGGAACCAAAGGCACTCATCTTATCATTTCACACCTACTGAAGAGAGGCATGCTTTTGACATTGTTCAGTGCTTCATATAAGAGATAATGATACACTATAGGAATGTCAAATGTGTTGGTCTCTCCACATATTATACACAAATAACAATTTAAATACCATTCTTTTGTTTTATTTCTTTTATAGTGCTTTAGAGCTACTCATCCCAGTGCAGGGTATCAGAAAGCTTTACATCACACGTACACATTATACATTGACAACTTTGTAAATCAACGTGCAGAATGTTTTACATAAGAGGGTGACAATTTATTAACTGCAAGTAATAAAAGGACATCTGTGTTAAAAGCAGTAACCCACTTCACCCATTCACATAAAATAAAAATCTGCCATCTGTGTGATACATAATGTGCTTTGCAGGAGACATATTAAACCTCTATGCTACTTTTATTCATAACTAGGACTAGATAAAAACAGATCTTTCCAGCAAATCTGTTAACCTCCAGTTATCTTACCATTATTATTTTCCCCTGAGGTTTATGTGGCACACAAAGATCTCTGCAGCAGGTGACTTAACCCCATAAGGCATTTTAAAATGCGGACTTTTCAACAAATTAAGCAGACCATATGTACGGCCTTGTTTCCCTTTGTTGCCATTTTATTTGTGGCAGGGTTTTAAAAAGTAAATGTATAAGTTGAGGCCTGCATTTTGAGTCGGGGTTGTGCCACTTTTTTTGGCACAACCCTGAGGCAAAATCTGCTCAAACGTACTCATGATAGACCTGCTAAACATTTATGTTAGGTTTTAAGATCTGATGTCACTTTTTGTTATGTCACTTCTTGAGAGGTCATGGGTTATGATGTAACTTCCTGTGAAGCCATGTGTGTGGATGCGCCATGATGTCACACACTGTGATGTCATGCCCTTGATACATTAGGAGAGACTAGAGCTCCCCACAGCGCCTGCCGCTTGGACCAGCCCTGGCATTCTGAACTTAGGGCCAGATGTACCAAAGGGTTTTACCCATTCTGTGTCTATGGGAAAATGTGTTTGTACATATGGCCCTTAGTGAAGACGTTGTTTCAACCGAAATAGAGACTGAGATACTCCCGCCACCGGTGCCATTGGTTTGGAACTCCTGTCTCTCTCTCTCTCCACTCATGCCTGATGAGATTTTCAGCTTCTCTAACAGGGACGCAGGCGTGGCTGACAAGGCATGAGTTGCTCCATTACTGCCCCGCAGCGATGTAAGGTTTCACCTCTTCAGGCCAGTGTGACTGCAGAAGCACAGCTCTACTTGGTTAGTGAGCCCCTGAGGAGAGTTCTAGCAGACTGTGCTCACCGCCTCAGCCCCACTCTGGAGGCCCCCTAAGTACTTAATTCTTCCACTGTCCTGAGGAGGCCCATAACAAGGGCCCTAACGCATCTACTCTTGCTGACGGAGGAATCAATAAAATCACGAATACATCAAGTAATACACAGGACACATTAAAAACAGAGGACAGGACTGTCCTTCATGTAAATGCTTATTCACACGCCAGGTACTAACAACTGAGTAATGGTTTTTGCACTATTTTGATGAATGGAATAAACTGTTTTTTTAAAACTTATCTAAGAATAACAATGATAAATTTAAGTATTCACTGTGGTAGCAATGCATGTATGATCTTTCCCCTTATTACTGTTGTGTTCAACCTGTTCTTTTGCCCAGGTACTGTGAGGCCACTAGGGCACAACCTCTTATGTGGATACCAGTCATGCTCTATAATGCCACTTGCATACTGCCTACCTTCTCTTTTTAGGACTTGTGCCCAAAAAACTGTGCAACGATATTGAGGCAGGCCCCTGGCACCCAACCCGTGGACATAGAGACTGACAGTGAGTGCGGCACCAGGGGCGATAGCGTGCCGCCTGACACAGAAGATTGCTGAAAGTGGTCAGCAGGTGGCATAGAGCTCATGTGGCCCTTCCTGACACTGACAGCAGCCCCCCTCTCAACAGGCTGCATGCTGATAGCAAGGACACTTGAATGGGAAGTCTTCATGACATTGGCTGTCCGGGACCCATCTATTGAAAGTCCTACCAAGCTGTGCCTTCCCTGACACTTGACCTCGTTCCACTTTATCTCAGACCAGACACACTACCTGGGGAACTTGGAAAATTAGCAGTGACACCTAAAACATGAGAGGGTTGTCAGTAACTGGGAAACACCCCACCTTCTAACCGCAAAGGTCTAGCAGATGGCTCACTGCCACTGCCTTCATACTCCTCCTTCAAGACATTGACTCCCGCTGAAAGTCACCACCCCAAATTATGGACAAGCTCTTATAATACTTGTCACTGTCCTGGCCCCTCACTAGGCACCCTATTGTATTCCTTATTCATCACCCATCTGCCCAACTAGAATCAAAACTACTGTGGTGACCTTTGCTATACCCTCCCTTACCCAAAGCTGCGGCCAAACAAATTTCCTATCACCTTGAGAGCTCCTACGGTTGCTACCCAACTGCTTTTAGGATGTCACCCACACCACATGCATAATTGGGGGCCTTACTTTGGTGTTTCAGATGGTAGCTAACCAATTGTTCCTTGTATTGCCTTTGGTTTTATAGACTGGGCTTTTTGTTGATTGTGTTTATTGAACTGGAGAGAAGGTCACAAGATATCAGGTTGGGCCCTAACATTCTCTTTCACTCGTTTAAATTATGGGTTACATTACCACAATAAGGCAGCAACAGAAATATCACATTATTTCCTGGAACATTAAAGGGATGCAGACACCGACTAAGTGTTATAAAATATTCTCCTTGCTTAAAGGTAGAGAGGTCTTTATAGAGCTCCTTCAGGAGGCACAGATGACCCAGGCGAGAGGCTCCAAAAGCACTGGAAAGGTTGCTTATTTACCTCTGATTACTATGCATATGCCAGAGGAGCCATCATCTGGGTGAATCCCGGAACCCACTTTGGCTTTCTATCCACTGATGTAGATACTGACAGATTTGCCCTACTAGAAGCCAATCTCAATGGCATAATCTCTAGCAATGTTTACATTTCCAAAAAAAGAGTACCCCACCCTTCTTATGCAGTCTACTACCCGACTGGACAATAAGCACACATCCCATGGGTACTGGGGGGAACAGGCTCCCAGCCCCCAGGCACTCCCATAGTTCATTATGCACGGGCACCGGTCTCATGGCTTCCACAACTGTCCCTTCAAGATGCTTAGCACCACCATAATCCAGGAATAAAACTTTATTTGTTTTACTCACTAGTTCATGACCTATCTCTGTGATTGAACAGAATAGTTTGTTCATCCACACTTAGTCTGGCAGTCTCCTCCTCTGATTACCTGGGTGGGGAACGTTCAAGTCATAACCGACTGCTGATTCACCTTAACTTAGGTAAACTCTTCTTCCCTAGCCCCAAAAAAGATGACCTTCGAAGACCCTGACTTTCGAGGCTTAATGGCAGAGAATATACTAGAGTACTTTGAGCAAAATAGATGGCATCATCCCTGATAGTAAAATGGGAGACATATAAGGTCATGGTCAACAGGGTGTGTGCATCCAGGCAGTGGTGGCAGGCTGTAAGACATTGGAACGGGATCTGGCCGGGTTAGGGAAAGCACATATTACAACTGAAAGAAAATTAGTAGATGACCTGCCTCTGAGAAACGCCCTAACCCATGTTTCTTGAAGAAAATGTAGCTCTGGTGTAGTGCCTACTTCTGGTTTAGTGCCTTATTCTGTTTTTATGACCCAGATGCATTCTGAGGGTGACAAGTCTGGCTGTCTTCTTGCGTCGATAATAAATGCAAACTCCGATCACGGCCCTGTGTGACATGGACGAGGAAGCTGAATCACTCGTAGCAGGCGATCCATGAATTGTTTGCTACATTTTATTAATACCTGTATAGACAGTCACCACAAGTCCAACTTGGTGACGACCGATGCCTGCTAAGTGACTGCCCGTCATCTAGAATACCCCCAGAATTACTAGAAGAAAGAAAGGCTCCTATAACGGCCCAGGATATTAAGGAAGCAATTGCTATGTTGACCCCTGTAACTACGTTGACTGACATGTATCGGGCAGCTCTAGCCAGTGGGCGGATCTCCTCATCCCTCAAGGGAAGCCATCCCAGAGCTGGGCTCCAAGCAGTTGGCCTCTTATCGACCTATAGATTTTTTAACACTGATTACAAACTTATTAGTAAAATCCTGGCTGACCTCATACAGTGAGCACTGCTGAAGCTAATCCATGTGGACCAGAATAGTTTTGTTCTTGAAGGAATACCCTCTTAATATCAAAGAACCACATAGTTATGGAGGCAACCAGACTGATTGGCCTCAGGATGCTTCCCTCGTTCTAGACCTGGCGAAAGCACTTAACACCCTGAGAATTTACCATTTATTCCAGGTTCTGACTACATTTGACCTAGTGCCTAGTTCACTCCAGCTTGTATGGTTACTCTACATGGACCCATGAGGCCGAGTCTGGTTAAAGGGGCTGACATCAGATCCTAGGAAGGGGTGTCACCCCTCCTTTTTGCCATAGAGCTGCTTGCCATTCGGGCCGGGGTTATTCGCTTCCCAGTCATTCAACGCAATCTCACTTTATACAGATGATTTAGGCAGATGATGTGCTCCTTTACTTGAAGGTCCTGTCAGGAAACCACTTCACAGTGGCTCAGTTACTGGTAGAGCTCGGAGTGTGCTCTGGCCTGAAAGTTAATTGGCACAAATCCTTCCTGTTTCTTCCATGCCCTACCTTGGTACCAGTGCTGATGAACTTGGGAGTGGGTTCTATCCAGTGGAGGGCACCTTGTTTCAATAATTAGACATTCCCATATTCCACACTGTTCAAGATCTTTTAGAAGATAACCTTACAAAGGCAATGACTGCCCTTAGAGCCCAAGTGACCTTCTACTGAACCCTTCCTTTATCAGTCATGGGCTGCACAGCGGACTCAAAAATGGTGATGCTGCCCTACTTCTATAAACTTCGCCAACCTATGGTTATTCTTTCCCCCTACATTTTTTCCTAGGGGATTTTATTTGCTATACTTCTTGCTGGAGGTGGGCTCTGTTGAACCTCTGACTCTTGTTTGACCGGGGAGGGGAAGTTGGGTGTTCACAATTTTGGACCTTATATCTTATCATGCAGATCCAAAGGCTGGCCTTTTGGATAGTAGGCCAATCCCTTGGGTAATTGACCAGTACTGGACCTCCTGTTGGATGGGCTGGCATGTTAATGCTATTAATACCGGTGTTAGAAATGGGGTCTTTGGTTGACAGTCAGGTTACCCCCTGTTCAAGCAAGGACCCTCACTCTAGTTAGGATAAAAGAGAATCACCCTCAGCTAACCCCTGCTTACCCCCTTGGTAGCTTGGCAGAGCAGTAGGCTTAACCTCAGAGTGCTGGGCGTAAAGTATTTGTACCAACACACACAGTAACTTAATGAAAACACTACAAAATGACACAACACCAGTTTAGAAAAATAGGAAATATTTATCTAGACAAAACAAGACCAAAACGACAAAAATCCAACATACACAAGTCAAGTTATGATTTTTTTAAAGGTTTAAAATAAAAAGAGTCTTTAGGTAGTTGTAACAACACACTAGCGCTGCTAGCGTGTAAATGTACCTGGTTTGCGTCAAAAATAACCCCGCACGGGCGGTGTGCGTCGAAAGTAACCCTGCACGGCTGTGTGCGTCGAAAACAACTCGGCACGGCGGTGCGCGTTGAAAAAGCCAGCCACACGACGATCCGAAAGTCCCGCGGCGCAGGGTGCGATCTCTCAGCCTCCGTCAGCGATGCTGCGCGTCGTTTCTCCTGCTCCGGGCGTCGGTTTTTCGGTCGTGTTTCCTGCGGCGTCGTTTCTCAGCTGCGGAACCGGCGTCGCGTCGTTTTCTCAGCCGCGATCGGATTCACGTCGATCTTTTCTCCGCACGGTGCTCGGTGCGTGTATTTTTGTCCTTAGGCTGCCAGCCTCTCCTTTCAGGGTCCCAGGAACTGGAAGGGCACCACAGAGCAGAGTAGGGGTCTCTCCAGAGACTCCAGGTGCTGGCACGAAGAAGTCTTTGCTATCCCTGAGACTTCAATAACAGGAGGCAAGCTCTACATCAAGCCCTTGGAGATTTCTTCTTCAAGATGGAAGGCACACAAAGTCCAGTCTTTGCCCTCTTACTCTGGCAGAAGCAGCACTGCAGGAAAGCTCCACAAAGCACAGTCACAGGCAGGGCAGCACTTGTTCCTCAGCGATCAGCTCTTCTCCAGGCAGAGGTTCCCCTTGATTCCAGAAGTGTTTCTAAAGTTTGTAAGTTTGGGTGCCCTTCTTATACCCATTTTAGTCTTTGAAGTCACATTCCTTCAAAGGGGACTCACACCTTCTTGTGAAATCCTGCCTTGCCCAGGCAAGGCCTCAGACACACACCAGGGGGCTGGAGACAGCATTGTCAGAGGCAGGCACAGTCCTTTCAGATGAGAGTGACCACTCCACCCCTCCCTCCTAGCAGAGATGGCTAATCAGGAAATGCAGATCACACCCCAGCTCCCTTTGTGTCACTGTCTGGTGTGAGGTGAAAAACAACCCAACTGTCAAACTGACCCAGACAGGGAATCCACAAACAAGGCAGAGTCACAGAATGGTTTAAGCAAGAAAATGCTCACTTTCTAAAAGTGGCATTTTCAAACGCACAATCTCAAAATCAACTTTACTAAAAGATGCATTTTTAAATTGTGAGTTCAGGGATCCCAAACTCCACCTGTCCATCTCTTCTCTAGGGGAATCTACACTTTAATCATATTTAAAGGTAGCCCCCATATCATCCTATGAGAGAGAGACAGACCTTGCAACAGTGAAAACGAAATTGGCAGTATTTCACTGTCAGGACATATAAACCACATTACTATATGTCCTACCTTATCCATACACTGCACCCTGCCCTTGGGGCTACCTAGGGCATACCTTAGGGGTGCCTTACATGTAAGGAAAGGGAAGGTTTAGGCCTGGCAAGTGGGTACACTTGCCAAGTCGAATTTACAGTGTAAAAATACACATACAGACACTGCAGTGGCAGGTCTGAGACATGATTACAGAGCTACTTATGTGGGGGGCACAACCAGTGCTGCAGGCCCACTAGTAGCATTTGATTTACAGGCCCTGGCACCTCTAGTGCACATTACTAGGGACTTACTAGTAATTCAAATATGCCAATCATGGATGAACCACTTACATACAATTTAAACAGGAGAGCATATGCACTTTAGCACTGGTTAGCAGTGGTAAAGTGCTCAGAGTTGAAAAGCCAACAGCAACATGTCAGAAAAAATATAGGAGGCAGGAGGCAAAAAAAAGTCCGGGGATGACCCTGCATAAGCAAAAGTCCAACACGACCCCCTACCAGCCTAAAGCCAGGGGAGAACAATCAATACCTTGATGTACTTCCCTGATTGGGGCGATAGAACAGGGACCCAGGTCCACAACAGCAGGGGCATGTTCCAGTTCTACGCCTTCCTGACTCCAGTTGGATCCCTCTGTCCATACTCTCAGGGCCCACTAAGCTAACCCAAGGGGAACCCTTCTCCACATCTACAGACACCATCTGTGCAACACCTAACTTTACTTTGCTCACAGATGTATTGCAATGGGCAGATAGTACCACTAGGGCCAACACAGTGGTGTTGCCCACTCCACCCCCGGGGTGTGACTCTCGTCCTCCCCCCCCCAGGGGCAACTCTGTCCACCAGGACAGCAAGCCACAGTGGCCCCAGACAACTGTCAGGGATGAGAGCCCGACCTCAGGCCTCTCTAACCACTGTGACTGTGGAGAGTGGGGGGTGGTAGCCCCAGGTGCCTGGCACCCTTTGACCACTCTCTCTTCCACCAGGTCAGGGATGACATCCTGACCCTGGTCCTCCCCTCTGGGGCTCTGTACCCTTCCTGCAGAAGCGGTACCCCCAGAGTCAAAAACTGTCAGGGTGCTTGTAGAAGCAGTCCTGCACAATTCTTCCATCAGTGCAGGGATGTTAACCTGCAACTGATCCTGCAACCTGGGGTCTGTACCTTCAGGTTGGACCAGGGCCAGGGGTGAGGCTTCCCTCCCCCTGCCCTCTCTTCTGGGGTCCTGAACCACCCAACTAGGAGTGGCCCCCCCAGAAGACAACATGGTAGGGGCACTGTTAGCAGTAGCCCCTTCCTCCAGGTCAGGGGGGACACCCTTAACCTGGCCTCCCAATCCAGGGCCTGTACCCACAGACTGGATCACTGCCTGGCAAACCAGGACTTCTTGGGGGGCATACCTACCCCCTACCAGGTCAGAGTTTACCCTCTGAACCTGGTCATCCAACCCAGGGTCACCACCCTGCGGTTGAACCACTGCCTGGCACACCAGGACTTCCTTGGGAGCACACTTACCCCCCATCAGGTCAGAGTTTACCCCCTGAACCTGATCATTCAACCCAGAGTCACCACCCTGCGGTTGAACCATTGCCTGGCACACCAGGACTTCCAGGGGGGCACACTTACCCCCCTCAAGGGACACACTGTCCCGAAGGGCCACACAAGAGTCTGGCTGGCGCAGGTCTCCTGACCTCTGCCCATCTGACAGAGTCTGGATTCCCCCCAGCCCAGAAATGGTCTCACCAAGGTCATTCATGGGGGGCTCTGCTCTCAGAGCTGACCCCTGACCCTCCAGGTTCTCCACTGGGGTCCGCAACCCCCTCTCAACCCTCTGTCTGGACTTCTGCACCCCCTCACTAGGAGTGGTACTGCCAGACACCAGAACTGGTGGGACGCTGGCTACAGCCGCCCCCCCAAGTTCTCCTGACACTGTGGGGTCTCCCTCAACAGATGGCCCTATGGTACAGGCTAGGCTCCCCTCCTGGTGTTCCCGCAGGGAACCCTCCAGGACCTGGGACCGGATCTCGGGCACCTTGGGCCTCAACCCATCCCCATTCCCTCTCCTCTGAGACTGGACATGGGGTCCCTCACCCATCCCACTACACTGGGACCTACCTGGGACACTACAATCCTTCCCTACCTCACCTGGTTGGGAACTACCTAGACCACTCCTCTCAGGAGCACCCCCAAATGCCTCTTCAGACTCTCTGGTACTCACCCAGAAGTCTGCCTCCATTGTAAGCTCCCTGGGGTCAGAGAACTCACACTCCACCTGGTGTTGGCATAGCTCTGGAAAATAAGGACTAGACATATGCTCTCCAGCAATTACATCACTCAGCCCCTCACATGAATTAACCAAAGTACCCTTCACCCAACCATCCAGTGACTCTGCTTTGAAAAAGCACCCCACATCACCCTCCTGAGACCGGTGAGACAGTACCTGACTGTCCCTGACACTCAACCCACACTCTTCTGGGATGTCTTCACACTCCATAACCAGGACTTCTACCTGGGGGGAACCCCTCTCCCTGTCACTCTCAACTAGAGTCAGTAGAGTGTCCCTCCCACCAGTAGGAATATGACTCCCCATGCCAGTTCCCCAATCTACCTCAGAGACCCTGTGCATCACTGGAGCTACCTCATACCCCTGAACCTCCTGGCGTGTGTTAACTCCCTCCTTCAAGTAGGGCACCACCTCTCTGGGCATGTGCACTTCTTCAGCAGTACTGGATACAAGATTTTTGCTGCCACCATCTGAACTGGATTCAGCCCTCATGGCCTCCAGCTTCAGCTCTTCACAGCTCAGCTCTTGAGCTGCAATCCTTTCTTTTTCCAGGACTAAGGCTCTCTGCTCCTCAGCCCTCTCAAGCTCTGCATCTAGCTCTTCCAGACTCCGGATTCGAGCTAGGAGCCAATCATCTCTTTCTGTTCCCTCCTCAGAGCCGCTGCCCTCCTCTTCGGAGTAGTCCTCCTCCTCAGAGTCATTTGGTGGTGTTGCCTGACAACGTTTCAATTCATACTGAAACAGGGCTGACTCAAGATCCTCCCTTCTGGATTTCTTGTTCACAGCCAGTCCCCTTTCCATGCAGAATGCTTTAAGCTGCCACTTTTTATACATAAATAGGTGCCAGAAATTGACTTCCATTCTGCAAAGGCTTCACAACCAAAAACCAAAGTCCAAAAATATTAGCAATACTTCCAGGAGGACATCAGAGAACAAAAAGCAGAATCACAAGACAAGTAGTATGTGGTCACGTAGTGGTCTGAGATCAAAACAGTAGTGTACACTTAATTACTGTATGTCAAGTACAAATACAAGTCCAATCCCGACCGCTGGTCACCAATGTTAGAAATGGGGTCTTTGGTTGACAGTCAGGTTACCCCCTGTTCAAGCAAGGACCCTCACTCTAGTTAGGATAAAAGAGAATCACCCTCAGCTAACCCCTGCTTACCCCCTTGGTAGCTTGGCAGAGCAGTAGGCTTAACCTCAGAGTGCTGGGCGTAAAGTATTTGTACCAACACACACAGTAACTTAATGAAAACACTACAAAATGACACAACACCAGTTTAGAAACATAGGAAATATTTATCTAGACAAAACAAGACCAAAACGACAAAAATCCAACATACACAAGTCAAGTTATGATTTTTTTAAAGGTTTAAAATAAAAAGAGTCTTTAGGTAGTTGTAACAACACACTAGCGCTGCTAGCGTGTAAATGTACCTGGTTTGCGTCAAAAATAACCCCGCACGGGCGGTGTGCGTCGAAAGTAACCCTGCACGGCTGTGTGCGTCGAAAACAACTCGGCACGGCGGTGCGCGTTGAAAAAGCCAGCCACACGACGATCCGAAAGTCCCGCGGCGCAGGGTGCGATCTCTCAGCCTCCGTCAGCGATGCTGCGCGTCGTTTCTCCTGCTCCGGGCGTCGGTTTTTCGGTCGCGTTTCCTGCGGCATCGTTTCTCAGCTGCGGAACCGGCGTCGCGTCGTTTTCTCAGCCGCGATCGGATTCGCGTCGATCTTTTCTCCGCACGGTGCTCGGTGCGTGTATTTTTGTCCTTAGGCTGCCAGCCTCTCCTTTCAGGGTCCCAGGAACTGGAAGGGCACCACAGAGCAGAGTAGGGGTCTCTCCAGAGACTCCAGGTGCTGGCAGGAAGAAGTCTTTGCTATCCCTGAGACTTCAATAACAGGAGGCAAGCTCTACATCAAGCCCTTGGAGATTTCTTCTTCAAGATGGAAGGCACACAAAGTCCAGTCTTTGCCCTCTTACTCTGGCAGAAGCAGCACTGCAGGAAAGCTCCACAAAGCACAGTCACAGGCAGGGCAGCACTTGTTCCTCAGCGATCAGCTCTTCTCCAGGCAGAGGTTCCCCTTGATTCCAGAAGTGTTTCTAAAGTTTGTAAGTTTGGGTGCCCTTCTTATACCCATTTTAGTCTTTGAAGTCACCTTCCTTCAAAGGGGACTCACACCTTCTTGTGAAATCCTGCCTTGCCCAGGCAAGGCCTCAGACACACACCAGGGGGCTGGAGACAGCATTGTCAGAGGCAGGCACAGTCCTTTCAGATGAGAGTGACCACTCCACCCCTCCCTCCTAGCAGAGATGGCTAATCAGGAAATGCAGATCACACCCCAGCTCCCTTTGTGTCACTGTCTGGTGTGAGGTGAAAAACAACCCAACTGTCAAACTGACCCAGACAGGGAATCCACAAACAAGGCAGAGTCACAGAATGGTTTAAGCAAGAAAATGCTCACTTTCTAAAAGTGGCATTTTCAAACGCACAATCTCAAAATCAACTTTACTAAAAGATGCATTTTTAAATTGTGAGTTCAGGGATCCCAAACTCCACCTGTCCATCTCTTCTCTAGGGGAATCTACACTTTAATCATATTTAAAGGTAGCCCCCATATCATCCTATGAGAGAGAGACAGACCTTGCAACAGTGAAAACGAAATTGGCAGTATTTCACTGTCAGGACATATAAACCACATTACTATATGTCCTACCTTATCCATACACTGCACCCTGCCCTTGGGGCTACCTAGGGCATACCTTAGGGGTGCCTTACATGTAAGGAAAGGGAAGGTTTAGGCCTGGCAAGTGGGTACACTTGCCAAGTCGAATTTACAGTGTAAAAATACACATACAGACACTGCAGTGGCAGGTCTGAGACATGATTACAGAGCTACTTATGTGGGGGGCACAACCAGTGCTGCAGGCCCACTAGTAGCATTTGATTTACAGGCCCTGGCACCTCTAGTGCACATTACTAGGGACTTACTAGTAATTCAAATATGCCAATCATGGATGAACCACTTACATACAATTTAAACAGGAGAGCATATGCACTTTAGCACTGGTTAGCAGTGGTAAAGTGCTCAGAGTTGAAAAGCCAACAGCAACATGTCAGAAAAAATATAGGAGGCAGGAGGCAAAAAAAGTCCGGGGATGACCCTGCATAAGCAAAAGTCCAACAACCGGGAACTAAACCCTGAGGAGTTCCTTCGAGTCTCCAGTTGGTAGCTCTCCCAGGGCCACAAAGTCACGAAGGGTTGCAGCAAAGCCACCAAGAGAATTATTTTGAATATTTCAATATGTGAAAATGTAAAATTAGACCCCGACGCAGGTCTTCCTACCACAAATTAACCCTCCAATCCACACCTAAAATACAAATCATCTTCACTGACCCATGTAGTTATTTCATGGGCCTGCCAGCAACTGACACAGCCAGACATAATTGTGGAGTCAGTGATTGCCACAACACCCAAAACCCCAGGAATAAGAACAGCTAACAGCAATCTTAAGGTACGATCTCAGCCATTTCTTGGTATTTGTTCATTCCTTGGATGTGCACAAAATTGCCAAAGAACCAAGTGCGTAGTTAACATTGGTGCAGCTAGTGCAGTGCACCAGGGCCCAGAAGTGAGAGAGGCCCCGTCTGTCCTGCACCTGCTGATGCTATTTCAGAGGTTTGAATTTTTTGTTTTTTAAACACAGTGCATGCCAGGGGCTTGTCAATGCTGGCTTTACAGGGTGGGGGAGATAAAGAGGGACAAGAGAGAAGGGAACTATAAAGAAGAGAGGAAAGGGATGAAAGGAAAGGAAAGTAAAAGAACAGGAGGAGGGCAGGAAAATATAACAGAATAGGAGAAGGAATAAGGTTGAGCGAGAAGGAAACGGAGATAAGAATGAGCAAAGTGGGCAAGGGAAAAGGAAGAGAAAGTAACCAGAAATCATTAGAGAAGGGAGGAAGAAGGTGAGGATGCGCCAGTGACAGAAGAATGGGAAAAGAGAGAGACTGAGAAAGGGGATAAGGAGGAGAATATTAAACGGACAAGGGAGACAAGGAGGTCAGGGTGGACCTAGGGAGGTGAGAGGGAAAGATGGGTAGAATGAGGAACTCAGAGACCTGTAAATTACAATAGTGTAGCAGGTGCAGCAACACTGGGGTCCAGAGGCACGATGGGTGTTGCACCTCAGTTATAGCAGTATTTTAATACTGACTGGAGGGCCTAGTTCCATTGCTTGCACTAGAGCCCACGACCCCCAAGCTACGCCACCACAAATAACACAAGTTTGATCGCCGGGTCTGGATGAACCCATATATGTGCCAGGGGTTACCTTCAGAAGCACCAGAAAGTATGAAATAAATGGTGGGAACCTCTGGCCTTTCATGATGTGTTAGGAACCAAGATGAGCGTTGTTGATGGGAAACCACACACTGTGATGGCATTGTATGTTCTGTTGCATTTCTTCCACGATTGGAATGTAAGATATCATGGAAACATGTTTCTCAAAAAACCTCCTCTATCTTCACTCAGTCTTTGTAATTGCTATTTAGCACATCTCTACAGTCCCCGAAGCCTAAAAAAACACCAAGGTTGTACCACTCCTAAATTAAGACCACACCTGGTCCCCACTTCTGTGGTACAGATTAGCACCCCTTTCTCTTCTTTTTTTTTGCCTTCCAAGAATAAAAAGACATACATTTCGAGCTCTCTATCTTCTTGGAATCCAATGTCCTATTTGATCCTCCTTAGGTCAGTTGTTGCCTCGGCCGCAGGACGAAATCTTTCCTCGTGTCCTTCCTGAGCAACATATTTATGACTGCGGATTTTCACACCATTTCTCCCCATATCTTAGTGCAAGGAGTTGCTGACGGGCAGAGCATTGGCCTGGGGGGTCGCTCTTCTTCAGATCGCCTGCAACCTGACTTTCACTTTCAGATCATTGGTGTATTTGGCTCCTCAGTGGCTTCCCCAAGCATCACTTTCGCCGAGGTAAGGCGTATGCACTGACCTGTGAAAGTATTTTGAAGGCCACCGATGATGTCCTCCTTGCAGCACTAGTCCTCCTAGATTTATTAGTCAACTACGGCTTGGTGTATCGCCAGATTCTATGTCATGGCTGAGGCTTTGAGGTATACATTCTCTTCTGTTGCCTCCCTGTTAACAGAATTGAAATAATATAACAATATTCAGGTAGAGGTGACCGGGGCCGATCTGGATTGGTTCGAATCTGTCCTCTTAGACCACCACATCCACGTCAAAAGAGGTTCAGCACTTAGCAGACCTATCTACCCAACAGGTTTTAACAGGCTTTGTCATTGTCGACCAATACGACCACCATTTCCAGAACCATGTTAAAGACACATAGCTCTATCTCCACATGAGAAACCGATCAAGAAACATCAATACTTGGAGCACCTCTATTATTGGAGGTTATATAGTTTGCTTGTTTCTAAAAAATGATACTAAAACAATTGAATTCAAAACCTTCACCTTCTCAGATGTGCTGTCTCAGTTACCTATTAATATTCTCTAGATTAGGGTGACCACCCATACATAATTTTCACAGACTGCCTGTAATTTCGCCCTGCCGTCCATTGTCTGTGATGAAAGGCTTAACGGATAGCATTTATCCGTAATTCAAGCCTTTCACCTAAAGGACAAAATGTTATTAGGACAGATCAGTTTTCCCAGCTAGATTGAAAGGCAGGCGGTCTCCTGTGCTCTGAGGGAGGGCGGGGCAGACAAACAAGAAACAGGCCTGTTAGGCAGTGTGTTTCCTTCCCTAAATAAATGCCTATGTGCACAACTGCTAAATCTGCAAATGCAAAGGGGCTTAGAAACCTCCATTGACTTTACTCAAAGGAGTCACTTGAAGCTTTCTGATGACATCTGAAGACATTGTCTTTTAGAGAGGTACTGTAATGGTATTCCACAATGAGCTGTGGAGTGTGTGGTTTTAATGGACTGTTATAAAAATTTTTAGTATTAGGTATAAACTGTGTATTATTCAAATCTGTATTTTAGGAGGACTTTTTTTATTTAACCAAAATATATTTGCCATTTTGTAGCAGCCTATATTATGATGTGTGTAGTGCATGATTAAAATAAGGGCTTACACATTCACAGTTCTTTCAGAGATCTCGGTACCTCATAGTACTAACAAACATTGGTAAAGCCAATAGGTCTCATCTATGCAACAGTTATTCGCTTTTCTAATGTGTTTTAGCCATGTTATACACCAGAGTGGCTACTGTTCAGCCTGGCTAAACACTAAAAGTGGCATACAATAGAGTGGCAGAGAGTGCAGTAGTGCAGAATGGTGCAGTGGCATAGAGTGCAGAGCAGACTCGAGTGGCCTAGAGTGCAGTGGCATAGACTGGTGCAGAGTGGAGTAGGGTAGAGTGGTGCAGTGCAGAGCAGAGTATAGTGCTGTAAAGTGCAGTGATGTAGTGATGTAGAGTGGAGTTATGCAGAGTAGAGTGGTATAGAATGCTGTGGAATAGAGTGTATTGGTGCAGAATGCAGCAGTACAGAGTAGAGTGGTGTAGAACATAGTGGCGGCCAGTGCAGTGTTGCAGAGTAGAGTGTCAGAGTGCAGTGGTGTACAGTGCAGTTTTTGTAGAGTGCATTGGTGTAGAGTGCAGTGGTTTAGAGTGCAGTGGGGCAGAGTGGCATAGAGTGCAGTGGCATAGAATAGATTGTTTCAGAGTAGAGTGCAGCGGCATAGAGTGGAGAGTTGCAGGGTAGGGTGCAGTGGTACAGAATGCACTGGCGCAAAGTGCAGTTGAATAAAGTGGATTGTTTCACAGTAGAGGGAAGTTGTGTAGAGTGGTGAGGTGCAGGGTAGAGTGGAGTTGCGTAGAGTGGCATAGCGTGTGATGGCATAGAGTAAAGTGATGTAGAGTGGCATAGAATGCAGAGTTGCAGAGTAGATTAGAGTGATGTAAAGTGTATTGATGTAGAGTGCAGGGGCGTAGAGTTGAGTGTTAAAGAGTACAGTGCACTAGCATAGAGTGTATTAGCATAGAGTGCAGTGGCGTACAGTGCAGTGTTGCAGAGTGGCATAGAGTGGCGTTCTGCGGACTAGATTGGTGTTGAATAGTGTGCAGAGGCATACAGTGCAGTGATGTAGAGTCGTAAAGTGCATTGGCATAGAGTAGAGTGGTACAAAGTAGAGTAGAGAGGCGTAGTGTGAAGTAACAGAGTGAAGTGGCATGGAATGGTGTAAAGTGG
The DNA here is from genome assembly GCF_031143425.1 of Pleurodeles waltl. Taxonomy (NCBI): domain Eukaryota; kingdom Metazoa; phylum Chordata; class Amphibia; order Caudata; family Salamandridae; genus Pleurodeles; species Pleurodeles waltl. The sequence goes on along the minus strand of NC_090443.1, from coordinate 127,870,002 downwards.
AGTGATGCAGAGAAGGGTGCAGTGGTGTGGAGTGGAGCAGAACAGAGTGGACAGGAGTATGCATGGTGTGGAAAGATACTGCCATTACAGACAACACGTTTTTGATTGAAATGACCATTACATGTGCACAGATATAGTTTTTCAAATAAAACTATACATTGCACAGATGATGATGTGTGGAAATTGCACCACCTAATGCAATGATTTATTTTAATCATATAAAGGTACTTGTTTCCAGCACAGTTCAGAATAAACAAAAATGTGCTGCAGTTGTACTCCTACTTCTGATATATTCTGAAGTTTATGTAAATGTTGTCATGTAATAAAAAAAACTCTTTCAGAACCCTAGTATCCAACAAGATCATTGCATAAATCCTCTCACTTTGAAGTCAGAGAAAGAAAAGTAAACACTAAGTTCCCACCGAAGACAGAGCCTGACATATGACCTTGTTCTTTGAATGCACAGCAAATGTGATGAGATAAGAACAAGATTTACAGGCCTGTTTATAGAAAGGGAGCACTCGGAAGGATGCTGTAATTAAGGTTTGGGCAAGGGAAGTGACAAACTCAAGCTGCTTAGCCTAAAAGAAATAAAGCTAGCAAACTGAAAGCAACGGAATGTGAGTTACAAACCACAAAGCAAATGGCAAGCAATGGGCGGAATGCATTCCCAAGGAAGCTCTATGAATGTACTTAAAGTGACAGCCTTGGGATACTTTGTGGGAAAGGTTAGGATTTTAGCTCAGTCTGTATCTTGCAGAGGTCTGGCCACATCAATCACCCAGGTAGTATGACGAGAAGACCTGGAGTGGTCTCCATGTTGCAGGAAAGGTTTGTACACGCATCCGATCAGTTTGCTACCAGCTCCTTATGTGTAGATCTTCTGGCACACCTCTTGTGGTATTAGTGCTAGGTGACAAACACGAAAAAGGGCATTTAATGATTGTTTAAGGTGGTTGTGAGTAAGCCGTTGACCGGGGTGAAGCTGGTAGTCTGACACAAGGGTTTAGAAATGTAGTAGCTCGCCGTTCAGAAACAAATCCCCCAATTTTAAGACACCTGCGGCATGCCACTGATGGAGTTGCTCTGAGCACAGCCGTCCTGTGTGAGTGGGAAGGTTTAGCAAAGGTAGCGCAGGAGCACAGGGTTTCTTCGTATAAGTGAGTTTACTGGTTCTAACAAGGCAAGAGAAAGCTCTGCATGATAACCCCGGATGGTGATCCGTAGAATGGACAGTAGGAAACAATGAGCAGTGCAGTAAGCCCTCCTTAAAAGTCTTTACGGATCGCAAGCAGGGCGGTGGGCAAAAAGCCAGCAAGCCACCCATTGGACCTGTGCAGCTGAATAATAGCGTTCTAAGCCAAGAGGGCCTAATTCACCCGAATCACAGGTAGCTTTAGAGTGGAAAGAGCTACTCCACGGTAACCCAAGCGACCAAATCAGATGTGTGGCATGTCTGAATAAGGAATGAAGGAAGAGTAGGGGAAGGTTTGCAAAATAATTTTATCATCTGGGTAGCCCACCATCTTCACTAGTGCCATGTGGCCCACTACAGAAAGCAGAAGAGAAGACCAAAAAGCAAACTGGGCTCGTAGGGACCGTGACGCTCTGCCAAGATGTCCATCCTGCAAATCAGTGGGAGAATGGTGGATATTAATCACTAGGTATCGAAAGGTAACTGGTTCCCAGTTCAATCTAAGGTCTAATTGTATATAAATGGGAAAACAGTGCCATATGCTAAAGGAACACTAATTACATTTTAACCTTTTGTTTGTGCAATTTACATCCCAAATATTTTGAAGATTCTATGTGTAGTTGACACTTAGGGATAACCCAGATCACTAGTTTGGCTTTTGCTCAATTTCAAAACCATTTTAAGACATGGACAAAGCAGACAATGCTTTGCACAACCTTGCAAGGGGTCTGGCCCCTGCTCACCCTTCACAAGCACTAACTGCAGACCATTGCACCAGAACAGTTTTCCAAGGTGGGTGGGTGCTGCTTGTTCAACCACTTGACAGTGCCTCTTCTGTTTCTCTCCTGTCTGCAGAGGCAACTCCCCAGATACCCAATACTTTCCAAAAGTCTTGGTGGACCCATCTTGTCTGATTTTAGGAATTGTCCCACTTTGTTCTTCTCTTCCTTATTTATCCAGTTCTTAGCAACAATCAGTTGCCATGGATCTCCCACTTGATATCAGTTTCATCCTCCTCTTTTATGTTCTTTTATTGGTAGTCCTGGCTCCCAGTTCTGAGATAAATGTACCATCCCAGACATACACTCTAGAGCTGTGAGACTACAGACAAGTTGTTGGTACTTCACATCATGACATTAGGTGTGAGACTCTCGCCCACACCATCTGCCCTGCCTCATTAAATTTTTTTAGGTTGAAAGTCCATGGGCGGTTGGGGTGAGCCAGATGTTTTTGTTCAATTTATTTAAACTAAAATAAGGTTAATTACCTTAATGTTTCCCAAACTGTTTGCCAGGGGTTTTAAAATGTTCAGAAACATAATCACAATTTTGCTGTTACTTTCTCTTCAAGAAAGATTGGGTAGATTTGGGTAGGGGTGATGGCCTTGACACAGTGCTGAAGGACATTCATTTACTACTGAACAAGGACGTAATGTGATACCTGAATGTAGCATACCAACAGGCAATCACAAAAAGACGACAGTGAATAAATAGTGCTATGTTAAAAAAGGGTAAATAAATGCACTGATAACATAGAGAGGCATGGCTTCGCTTGGTCTCTAAAACTGACATTTGTTCTTGAATTTTTGTCCTGAATTTTGACCCTTCGTCCTGAATTGTTCACAGTTGTGTCCAGAATTTGCCTCAATGCCAGGTGGTCACCCTACCCTAGATACGAATATATAATGTGTTCGACATATAGTGAGAGAGATATATATGTTGAAGCACTGAGCAATTTCTGACATCGTGTGTCTAACGTAGAGCGTCAAACGATTCTGACTTTTCTTTTCTTCTTTTGGTCTCTTTTATTTCCTCAGATAGCTATCAAGAGCTTTCATTTTTATTAAAATAAGTTTGGGACACGTTTTATCTCTCTTGTATCGAGATAAAAGTTGTGTTCGTGTAGACGTTGTAAGTGATCTGTACCCTCTTTTTCATGGCTCATATGGAAAAATAATGAGAAATATCATTAATAAAGACTGAATTTACGTATCGATAAAAATCTGAAACTAAGCCGCCAAACTGTGATATAGGGAGCCAATGCCAGAGAAATGCCTTAATTTTCATGGGCACGCACTGGAGGAATTCTTTAGTTCAGGAAAAAGGTGGACAACGCACAATATTGGCAAATAAACAGAAGAAACTGTGGAGTGCTCTGTCTGACTTCGAGCCATGCAGAGGATATCCATGTCAAATGTCCTCATTTCACATATGAAGACAACGGCCAATTCAGGCTTTTTAAGTACAACTTTCTACACTGGAAGGCGTGGCAACAAAACTACAAATCCCAGAATGCCATATCGTGGCAAGTTGCTTGTTTTTTACCTGGCGCATCAACAGTGTTGAATGAGATTCCGTGGGCCGCGGACCCGTCCATACTTCTTTCGGCAGTTACCGAGCAGCACACACCTTAGATGTCAGAAAGTCTTCCGTACAGCCTCACCTTAGGGCTCAGAGGCATGTGACCTCGGACAGAACCAGGATGCAGAGCAAAGTGCAGCCAGGGATAGTTCTAAAAAAAACAAGCTCTCCCCATTTATGTCTTAAAGGCACAGATACCTCGGAAGGACCCAGTAGGTTGCTGGATATGGACTCTAGCCGTCGGAGCCCGCCTACCGGGCCTCATTTGGAAGCAAACAGCACGTTTGCAAAGGGCAGATTTCTGTTTCATCAGGAAGTGGGGCAGGACGCTAAGAGTATGTAGTGGTTCTATCTTCATGGGGAGGTCATATTCATGTCAAGCATGTCCTTGCCACAGGAATGTCCCCTACATGGTAAAATTGCACTGGCCTGAGTACTCCATTGCATGCATATCTGGTGCACTTTTATTGGCCTTCCAAGTTCCCTAGATCCATGCCTGGTGTACTGCCCCAGGTTTTTACTTTGATTTCTTGATTTCTGGAACTTGTTGTCTTGTTTATTCTGTTATAGAACAGGCCTACAAGTTCCGGAATTTAAAGAAAAAAAACAGAACTGGAGCAGCACATCACGCATAGGCCTGGGAAACTTAGCACCTATGCTTTTGAGAGAGCATAGCTTAAATCATCTATATTAACATGAAATGTTTATGAATTAATGTGTGATAATGCCGCATAGAAAACGATGTAATGAATTTTTGTTTAAACGTGCACTTGAAATGTGACCACGGGGAGCGTCCGCCAATGTATACGTAGACTAATAAAAATGACTAGTGTTATAATTTACTATAAAGAATAAGTTTTATACTAATTATTAACTATTTGCGCTATTGAATTTGTGCTGAAATCCTTGTAGGCCTTAAGTTAGCATGAGCCGAAGCTGAGCTGCTTGGCTCTCATATTAAATGTATTTTTCCTATCTTGCAGTGTGCTGACTCGCAAAAGGACATGACCTCTTGTTTTCTTCAAACTAGAAGCTGAATGTAACCATAGCAGATCCGTTCCCATGAATTCTTCATTGCTTGTAGAAATTATTAGGCAAAATGCAACAGTGTAGATTAATGTAATGTACTAGGTCATTCAAACCGGTGATGACAATGGAGCTACTGACCTAAAGATGTGCAAAAGAATTACAGAAAGATTAAATCATACCAGACGTGCTACCTCTGAAGACACCGAACATGAGGGCCAATGAGAAGCTTGTAAAATAATATGGGGTGAAAGATTAATGACATAACCTGTTTTCTAATAGGATAAAGATAGTGGGGTATAACCAATGTCCAATGAAATTTTAAGGTAATGTACAACGAAAAAGGGCTAAAAAAACCATGACACAGGAGCCATTTAGAATTAGGTAGGGAATGCTATTGATTTTATCCAGAAACTTTGTCACTCTGTTTGGTGAGTACTTGGTTTTGCTTAAACCATCCTTTTCCTTAGATTGCCCATTTACACTTGATCTCCTTATGAGGGAAGAGCCCCATTTTGCCCCGGAGCTGAGTTTTGACTGAGGGCGATTTGACTGATGTCCTGAAGACGAAGACTGAACCTGTGCGCTGACCTAAAACTTGGAGGGTAATTATGACAATATATTTGTGATTTGTCTGTTTGCTTTTCCTTTCTAGGTACCAACTGCTTACTTTTGACAGAGACCATAGTTAGATGTTTTACAAATTCAAAATTGTTTTGCTTGAAGCCCAACATGCTAATGCTAATCAGTGGTTAGGACAGGTGCTCACTAAACTGACGCAAATAGACAAACAACCGAATCTATGCTTTGTTGAATTGACGCGTTATTGACACTCTGCTAAATTGATCTATGTTTACGCTGTGTTATGTTTTGATGTTTGTGATTCTTGCCTTAATGAAATCTTATCAAAGTTGCCATATTGTGACTATTATGTTTCTTGGTTTTGAGATTAACGCATCTGCTTTTAGAATTGTAACGAATAGGGAATAAAACTCATAAAATTCTATTAAACTGGTGTGGTTATTCATGACTGCAAGGTCATGGTAGTGTTTTTTTAAATTGATTAATGACTTTGACTAAAGTGAAATGTATTGTTGTGATAAATATTGATGACATTATTGACGTATTGCTTGACATATTGATTAGCTATCTCGTCCTAAGGTGTCTCTCAACTGGGTCAAAAGATTCATTGGCCTGAAACGAGTCCTGATGTGTAGTAAATTATCATAAAGGGACGCGTTAGCAGTTCTGGTAGCAGAGCAACGGTTAGGCCCTTTGAGGCCCTAGGACGGGGAATTACGGTTTAAATTGTTTTTCTAAGATAATGCAAATTGGAGGTATGATGCGTTTCTAAATTCACCATGACTTTCCTGGGATCTTGGAGCCTGCCTAAGTGAGTTGGGGATGTTGTCGGTGTTTTAGCATGTGTGGTGTAGGATTTGCGCTTGCTCAGCTTATGCATTTTGCAGGTGATTTGTGAAGTTTGTGTGTATTTAGGCCACGTGATGTCATTTTAGTAGGAGTGGGCGTACTCCACAGTATGAGAGTAGGGAAGTCGGCGTACTTCATATGAGTGTGGCGCTTTGTGCACAAAATTATCCACGTGGTTGGTTGTTAATGTACGGACCCGTCGTGGTCTAAGCCTCCGGAGTATATTGACAAGTGTAGGAGACACTTGGGTTTATGTTGTAATTTGTGTGGTTTAATAGGTCAAACGGGCGTGGTTGACAAGCCGAGTTTGAGTCAAATTGTATGTTTGAAATCTTCAATGGAAATTTGGCAAGTTCTATAGTGCACTAGGACAAACCATTGACAAGTCAAGAGTAGGATTTGCAGGTCGAATTCTGCTTGCAGGTGTGGAACTGAGAAGGTGAGAGTAGCAGCCGAGGCTTCAAGTGAAATCTCTGTAAAGTTCTGAAGCGAATGTGTACCCTTCCTGTAGTAAACCGACAAATTTGAGTTGTTGTTGTTAAAGGTGCTCGCAGTAATTTTGCATTAGTTTAGTGTGAATCCAGTGAGGGGCGGACAATCCGCAAGACTTTGTCAGCTGCAGTGTGTGAGTGTGACGTCAGTGGTGCCGCGCTGAGATAGGTCAGTTGCCGAGAGGGGTCGCGCACGGATTAGCCGCCGTCCGTGAGAGGCAATAGGTTGAGAAAGGTGGGTGAAGGGTGTCCTGGGAATTAAAGTCACTTCCTGATTAAATACAAACAAAAGAAAAGACGCAAAGATGAACTTTATCAAGGCTTTCAGGAGCGCTCTGAAAGGAAACGCATACATTATGGCGAGTGAAGGAGAGCCTACACCGCCTGAGGGTACTCCAGCTTATATAGTCATGGAGGAAAAGGGAGTTGCGCCTTGCTTATGAATGAAACAGTGGCGCAAACTCACAGAGAAAGAGGGATGTTTAGCATTTCCAGAACACGGAACGTTCAATACGAGAATTTTGGAAAATTTGAGGTGGATGTTAAGTGTACAAAAGCCATCCCTGAGGACGGCTCAGTATGAGGCATTAGCAGTCTGGGATTTAATGGCTATTAAACAAAGACAGCAGAAATTCGAAAGGAGAATAAAAAGGGCAGAAAATACTTTATCTGAGGCTAGGTGGGACAATGAGAGCAAAATGTGGAGATGAGGAATAGTTGACAGACTCAAATTGTTTCCAGCAATAGCACAGGGAGACGAGACGCAGGGGAAGAAAGCCCCATGTAAAACAGACAAAGAATCTAGTAAGCCTAAAGAGACTAAGAGATATTGGATAGAAGAAGATGATTCAGACGATGAAGAATTCCTAAATCAGATATCACATGATCGCCCGCCACCTTATGCGGTAAGCGACAATGTCCCGAGCACTAGTGCGGGTCCTGGTAACCAGACGCAGGAGAAGGGAGTTACTGATACAGTGCAGACTAGTGATACGGTTTTGACACAAAATGGTGTCAGTGTACCCACTGCACCAGACATGCAGTTACAGTTGCAACCTCCACTGCAGATACAGAGAATTTATCCAGACGTCCCAGTACTAGATATTACTACAAATCTGATAGTGCTGCCTGACCCGATATATACAAAATCGAGGTTGGTGCAGCTTGAGCCAACTCCACAATTGCTGCCCCAGCCGCAGCAACAGCTGATACCAGGGTATAATCCAGCAGCAGGACCTCCATTAGTACCTGCCCCGGCTTCAGAGAATCAAACTTTGGGAGTTGCTGCTCTGCGGTGTTTTGGAACAGGCCAACCACCGGCTGCCATATCGTTACCGATTACTGTTGGTCCACCGGTGCCATTGCATGTGCAAGGTAAGCCTGGCATGTGTGATCAGGGAGTAATGACCCAAGATACAATAAGAGGAGGGTCCATAGGAACTCCCCAGATAATGGTCCCAGGAGAGCAATTAGTTGAAAGACCAAGGTCTTTACTAGATCTTAGCCCTGTTGGAGCACCGCTGGAGGCAATGATACAGGCAGGGCTAGGTGTGCTAACCCCACAGACAATAAGTACAAATGCTTCACATTGGCCAATGATGCAAGCAGGGAATATTTCATTGCAAGGTTTTACGGTGCAACAACTAAATGACTGGTTAGAGAAAACCTGCGCTCCAAAGACCGCAGCAACGGTAGAGAAGTTAGAAAGTTCTGAGAAGGATGAATACCTGAACTTTGTGAGACTGGGAGTGGAGGCTACTGAATTAGTGGAGGGAACAATGGGGGTAAACAGATTAGAGTCATACACAGAAGCAGAATTTAGGTATCTGTGCCCTAAAATCACTAAAGAAGTAGGTAAGGTACATCAGAGGTTGGCGAACCTGGCAGACAAATACAATATTGATATTGAGAATACTAAACATTTGAAAAGAAGCTACAGATTAGACTTTGATTCAAAGGACTTCGAGCACATGAGGTCTGCCGGAATGAAAGCGCATCTAAAAGAAATACTGCAAAGTGCTCAGATCTGGGGAGCCTTAGAAAAGTGGGAAGGCAGATGGGCAAAGAAAAGAGATAAGGAGAAAAGCGACAAGCCAGGATCAAGTCAAGCTAAAGCTTCACCAGATACAGGATCAGTAAAGATGCTACCAATGAGAGAAACAGCTGGTGGGGTTCTAATCCATGTACCATGGACTAGGGGAGACATTCTGTCATTCACAAATGATTACCCCAGGTTGAGGGAGAAGCCGATAGAGTGGTATCAGCAGACAGATAGGTTTGTAAAGCTTGCAAAGTGTCTCTGGGAAGACTTAAATACCTTGTTTGAGATCATTGTTCCGCCCGATTTATGGCTTGAGTGCAAAAGAGGTGTGGACTGGCCGACACAGGAGCCGGCAAGGGATAAGGCGACCGGATCACCCTCTGAGGAGGTGATGAACTACTATCATAAAGTGATTGAGTTTTTGAAGCAGAAAGTGTTGCCGAAAGTGACTGATTGGCAGAAAATGGATCGAACCTCACAGGAGGTTAAAGAATCTATCCATGCTTACTACGAGAGGTGTTGAAAGCGCTCAAACATTACAGTGGCACTGAGACTATTGACCTGAAAGACATCAACCATCTCGTGTTCAGATTTGTTGAAGGGCTGAGACCAGAGGTTAGCCCGAGGATTAAGAATCATTTGATTTGTTGGCAAGCGAAGCCGCTTGATGAGGCGTTGCAGTATGCGAAATACTGTAGTGATGAGATTGAGCTGAAGCAGAGAAAACTGAAGGAGAAAGTAATGGTGATGCAGATTAAGGCAGCGCAGGCAGGTATGAAGGGAAATGGAATCGAGCAGATGATACAGCAGCAACCGCAAGGGAATGGTGTGTTTCAGGCACAACCGAGAGGCCGAGGTCGAGGTTTTGTGAATCGCGGTCCAGACTTAAATACTGTTGTGGTTCAAAATGACGTACAAGGGATGAAAAAGATGTCACCATGTCACGCGTGGGGGGGTGTGGGGCATTGGAAGCGGGAATGCCCGAATACGGTGCATGATGGTGTCGTTCAACAAAGCACTGATGTCGGTACATTTCAAAACATGAGGGGTTCAAAAATGAGAGGCCAAAACCAAAACTTCCAGAATAACATGGTTCAGATGCAGGGGCTACAGCCCATGCAGCAAACGCAAATGCCGCGTGTTCAACCAGTGCAAATGCAGCAAGTACAAGAGCAGGTTCCCATGGTACCTAGACAGCAAATGCAATTATCATTGGCTCCAATGGGACAGCAACAGGTAATGCTTCCTCTGCAGGACACAGGTCAAGTAGTGAGCCAAAATAATACAGTACAGCAATTCCCATTGCGTGGTGAAGATGGAATGAATGATGAATGGTCGGGTGACAGTTCAGACAGTGAAGAGTGCAGGCTTGCAGCATCCCTAGAGGTAGATCAGAGGGGACCCTATGTAGAGGGAAAGGTAATGGGTCACAAGGTTTCCTTCTTGGTTGACACCGGAGCTACACACTCTCCAGTCAGTATTGTAGAGGTTCCGAAATTGCCACTTTCAGGGAGTACCATAAGAGTGGTAGGGGTAGCAAACCAGTATTTGACAAATCCGATCACAGATCCAATGCAAGTTTAGATTGCCAACTTTCAGGGTTCTGCATAAGTTTGTAGTCTGCGATTCAGGTCCTGTGTCCCTACTGGGAAGAGACTTACTGTGCAAAACAAAGTGTTCGATTACCTGTTCCAATGATGGAATTGAGGTGCAGACAAACAGTGATGACGAAGGGGGATGATGGTCACTTTTCAGAATTGGAGACGGAGACCGCAAACGAAGATTACCCTTTGATAACCTTATTCCCGATGCTTACAGTAACTGACTTACCTGCTGAATTACAGGGGACAGTGACAGAGAAAGTGTGGGATTTGACAGGAAAGGAAGTGGGACTGATAAAAGGAGTGGAACCAGTTAAAGTACAAGTGAAGCCAAATGCAGTGTTTCCCCAGGTGCCGCAATATCACATGGCACAAGATGTCCTTATTCAGGTGTCGCAAATAATTGCAGATTTTGTAAAGCAAGGGGATCAGAAGGAGGTATTGAGCAGCCCGTGTAATTCACCAATAATGGGTCTCAAAAAGCCCTGTGGGAAGGTTTGAATTGTGCAGGATTTGAGGAAAATAAACAAGATTGTGGTGAAATGTGCCCCATAGTGCTGAACCCAGCAGTGATTATGTTTCAGGTTCTGTGTGATGCAGAAGGGTTCACCGTTGTAGACTTGTCACAAGCTTTCTTTTTGGTGCCTCTTCATGAGGACAGTCAGGTTTTATTCAGTTTCAAATTCCTGGACAAGGTGTACAGTTGGTGCAGAATTCCTCAAGGGTTTACTGAGTCACCGTCCATCTTCAATCAGATATTGAAGAAGGATTTGGAGTCACTAGAACTGCCTTTTAGTTCTGGTGCAATACATTGTTGACTTACTAATTGCGTCCAGAACAAAAGATGACTGCAGGTATGACACAATTGCCTTACTGAATCATTTGGGAAAGAACGGACCTAAAGTGTCCCCAAAGAAGTTACAGTACTGTCAAAAAGAGGTGAAGTACTTAGGACACTCGATTGAGAGATGGTCCAGGGGAATATCAAAGGAAAGGGTGACAGCTATTTTGCAAATGAACCCCCCGACAACAAAGAGAGATGTCAGGATGTTTTTGGGAATGGTGGGCTACTGTTGCCAGTGGATACCCAACTTTTCAATTATCTCTAAACCATTAATAAAGCTGACAGGCAAAGAAACTAAGGATGACCCGTACACCATAACTCTGTCCAAAGAAGAGCTTGAGTCATTCATGGAATTGAGGGAGTGCATGTGCAGGGCACCAGCTTTAGGTATGCCTGATTACACAAAGCCTTTTCTACTGTTTTGTCATGAACGTGATGCTTGTTCTTTGTCTGTTTTGACACAGACCCATGGAGGTGCGAACCATCCTGTAGCGTATTTTTCAGCTATCTTGGACCCAGTCGCAGCAGCCTTACCAGGTTGTTTGCGCACAGTTGCAGCAGTTGGTCAAAGCCTCACACAGTGTGAAGGCATAGTGATGGGACATCCCTTAACAGTAATGGTTCCACATTCAGTTGAAGTTTTGTTGACTCGAACTAAAACCCAGCACATGACAAATGCCCGACTTACCCAATATGAGACAATTATTTTGAGGTCACCAAATGTCTCCTTGAAGCGATGTACTGTACTGAACCCGGCAACTCTACTTCCTGTTGAAAGTACTGAGATTAATAATGAAGAGGAAGTAGAGCATGATTGTCTTGAGGTAACAGAACTATGTACCAAGCCCCGACCTGACATTCAAGATACGCAGCTAAAAGAAAATGACTGCATTATGTTTGTTGATGGATCCTGTTTGAGAGACTCAGTCAGAATGCTGAGAGCTGGTTATGCTGTGTGTACAATAGCTGGTATCATTGAAGCTTCCTGGCTCAAGAGAGTGTATTCCGCACAAGTGGCAGAATTAATTGCCCTTACTAAGGCATGCCATGCAGCTGAAAATCTGAGAGTCACTATCTATACTGACAGCAGATATGGATTTGGAATTGTACATGATTTTGGCCAATTATGGTCACAGAGAGGTTTCATGACCTCTTCTGGTTCTCCAGTGAAAAATGGCGAACAAATTAAGGACTTGTTGCATGCGATTCAGTTACCTCTTGAAATTGTCTTGGTGAAATGCAATGCTCATGTTAAGTCACAAGACTTTGTGTCAGTGGGAAACGGCTATGCAGATCAAGTCGCAAGATTTTGCGCATTGAACTGTATATCGTTCAAGGATCAGTGGGAATTGTTACCGCAGACTGAAAATGAAACATGTTTGAACTTTGCCTTAAGAGTAGTTGATACCTTAGATGAGTTAAAATCACTGCAGGGCCGTGCAAGGAGGGAAGAGAAACGCTCTTGGCAGAGAATGCAATGTTTACATAGGGCTAACGACTTGTGGGTCTCAGAGGAGGGGAAGCTGGTATTACCAAACAGTCTTTTGTCACAATTTGCAAGACTTTATCATGGACAGGCACATCTTGGGAGAGATGCAATGATTAGGTCATTAGAAATTGACTGGTTTAACCCGAAATTCAGACAAGCCACAGAGGTTACTTGTCACAGGCGCATCATCTGTCAACAGATGAATGCAGGAAAAGGGACTGTGGTAACTTTGAGCCATATAGGGAGAGCTGGTGGTCCATTTAGCAAGATGCAAATGGATGTCATTGAAATGCCTGTTTGTGGAGGATTGAGGTATGTGTTGGTGAGTGTGTGTATTTTTTGCCATTGGATAGAAGCCTATCCCACACGTAGAAATGACAGTCTCACAGTTGCAAAGCTGTTGCTTAGAGAACTAATACCCAGGTTCGGTTTTCCGGTCTCTTTAGAATCAGATAGGGGCAGACACTTCGACAATGAGGTGATTAAGCTCTTGTGTGCTGCATTAGACATTGAACAGAAGCTGCATTGTAGCTACCGCCCTGAAGCATCAGGACTAGTAGAACAAATGAATGGTACCTTGAAGTCGAGAATGGCAAAAATGTGCGCAGCCACCAATATGAAATGGCTAGATGCATTGCCCTTAGTGCTGATGTCAATGAGAAACACCCCTGATAAGAAGACAGGACTATCTCCTAACGAGATATGGATGGGCAGAGCTATGAGGCTACCCACAGTACCCGTAAATGCTCTTGTGAATATCACGGATGATATGGTGTTGGACTACTGCAAAGGTTTGTCTGATGTGGTTCGCTCTTTTTCCCACCAGGTGGAAGCCAACACATTGCCACCGATCAGTGATCCAGGTCACACCCTGCAAACCGGTGACTAGGTGGTTTTCAGAAAGCACGTGAGAAAGTCGTGTTTGGAGCCGCGCTGGAAGGGGCCATATCAAGTAATACTGACAACAACCACTGCTATGAAATGTGCAGGCGTTCCAAACTGGATACATGCCAGTCACACAAAGAAGGTAACGTGTCCGACTGATGAGGAACTTGAGGTTTCTGACTCAGCAATTCCAGAGAAGGAAGTCTCAGGGCCAGAAAATAGCCAAGGGGGAACTGAGACTGCAGGAGAGCCCAATGAGAACAGCCTAGTCCCTCAAACAGTAAACAAATACGAGAGAGGTGACAATGAGCCTATCTCAGTAGAGGCAGCAGGAGAACTAAATCAAGGAGAGGTTCCCCCAAAAGTAGAAGGGTACGGGTTAGAGCTTGAACCTGTTACAGACCCAGAAGAAGAAGAAGGGGAAATAGTAGAGAGAGGCCAAAGCACACCGGCATCCCCTGAGCCAGTTGCAGGTCCGTCAAGAGAAAACACCATAGCACAAGAGGAGGGTGCTGTTCAGCATCCTGAAAGGACAAGCAGGAAGAAGAAGCATAAAGGTGATAACTGGCCAGAGAAGCAGGCTGCAAAAGAAAAGGTCATACCAGGTGAAACAATAGCAGAAGAAACTGACACAACCCGAGTAGAGGATCTTGGGGCCAGATGTAGCAAAACGGCAATTTGCGACTTGCAAATTGCGAGTCCCTGCGACTCGCAATTTGCAAGTCGCAAATTGCTATGCAGTACGGTGTCTCAGACACCGACTGCGACTCGCTATGGGGTCGCAATGACCCACCTCATGAATATTCATGAGGTGGGTCGCAAATTGCGGCCCCATAGCGAGTATAGGCACTCGCTAACATGGAGGCCTGCTGACGTCAGCAGACCTCCATGTTCGTGACCTGCTTTTAAGTAAAGCAGTTTTTTTTTTTTTTAAGTGTAGCCCGTTTTCCTTACAGGAAAACGAGCTGCACTTAAAAAAAAAAACCGAAACCTTTAGTTTCGGTATTTTTTCAGGGCAGGGAGTGGTCCCTTGGACCACTCCCTGCCCTGAATAAATATTTTTGGGTCCAGTCACAAACTGGAAGGGGTCCCATGGGGACCCCTTCCAATTTGCGAGTGGGTTACCATCCACTTGAAGTGGATGGTAACTGCGATGCCATTTGCGACCGCGTACTATTGCATCCCACTGCGACTCGCAAATAGGAAGGGAACACCCCTTTCTATTTGCGAGTCGGAAATGCATATTGCGAGTCGGTAACGACTCGCAATATGCATTTCTGCATGGCAAACCCACGTTTGCGACTCGCAAACGGCGATTTTCGCCGTTTGCGAGTCGCAAATGGTTTGCTACATCTGGCCCCTGGTGAAGGAGAATTGCAAAGTGAACGCAGGTTGAAAAGAAAAAGAACTGCAAATAGAAGGTACGCAGGTCCTGAATGGGCATATTCAACGACATCTGAATGGCAACAAGAATTCTTAGCGTTCTGTTTTGATTGAGAAGTACCAGGCCAATACTACGGTACCTGAAATCAATCAGAGAAAGAGACTGTGTTAAACTGAAATTGAAAAAGAAAATTGAAAGTTGAAAAGCTGAGAAAGAGACTTATAAATTACCGGATGTGACACTGATAATCTGAATTGACTTTGAAACCCGATTATGACAAGCTGCTAACTTGATTGACGGAAAGGGGTCCTGGAGTGAGTGAAACGCTGTAAATACACGCAGAGAGAAAGAGACTTTGCATCGAGAGAAGACAAAAAAAAAAGAGTTTTAACATCATCCTCAAGTTGATCGTTTGTTTAAAATTATTCTGCTATCTGATTCTTTACAGACCATGGCTTATAATAGAGGTAGTAGCAAGAAGGGTAAAGTGTGTGGTTGGTTAAGCCTTATATTAGGTATTGTGTGTGCAATAATAATTGTAGGTGTGATTGTGGGAATGCCGTGGTTGGATAAGAAAGCAACTAAGAATGCTTCAAAACCTGAAACTACTATACTAACACCGTGGGAAAGGTTTGAGCAGGATACAAAACTCTTACATGAGGGAACTAATTCAAGGGGGGAACTTTCCACTAATGTCTTCTATCGCTTGCTGAATGAGTATGTTGAAACCATGGATGCGAGAAATTGTTATGTGTGCACAAAGATTCCTTTATCAGTGCAAGAAGCGGTCACCTACCATAGCTTACCGCTAACATGTGGGATAAGCTGTAGCTTACTACTAACAAGATTCCATGACCAGGAGCATGGGCAATACTTTTATTCTAACTTGGATGTGGTATTTTCTTTTGTGCCTGTGATTGAATTTCTGAACAAATTAGCTAAGGAGCATAGAATAAAAATAGTTAGAGGGTTCTTTGAACCAACACTTACATTTGGGACAGCTTATGCACACCACAACAATCTGACTTGCTTATTAACACCTGTAGAGAAAAGCTTCTTAGATCACACTGATGATAGACGCAAAGCACTGAAGGAGAGACAAGAAAAGGGGCTCGAGAAACGCACATATGCAAATGATTATGCTTACACCGCAATAAAGACGCAGGGCAAACTAGCTATAGATGCATTACATGTAGGAAGGCTTTGTATATATAGGCCGAAATCTGAACATGACACTTTATTTGTGGGAACGAGTGAATGCAGGCATGTGTTTTTGTTTCAGAGTAAATGGACATTCATGTTAAATGGACAGGATCCAGCGATCCCTGGGATCTATTATATCTGTGGACTTAATGCTTATTACCGTCTCCCTAAGGGATGGTATGGGACATGTTATTTGGGGATAGTTTTCCCAAAGATTTATCAGATTGATGACTTAAAACAAATACCTAAAGCGTCTGAATTACAACATGCTAGACAAAAACGAGAGACAGCGGCTGCTGTCGTTGGTGACATATTTGGAGCCATAATTCCTTCAGTAGGGGTTATTCTAAACTCCATAAAGAGCAGAAAGTTGTCTACTATTGTGGATAACATGCTGACAAATTTGACAGGAGCTATACTCCTGATGGACACTGAACTTGCTGCGGAAAGAGCTATGACTCTTCAAAATCGACTTGCTTTAGACATTCTTTTAGCAAAGAGCAGCAGAGCCTGCAAGATGCTCAACAAGCGTCATTGTTGCTCGTATATACCGAATAATAGTAAAAAAAATTAGAGTTATGCTTACTAACCTAAATAGAGATAGTGCAGATTTGAAAGATTTGAAGGAACCTTTAGTGTGGGAGAAAGTGGGAAAAGGAATTGCCAGAGTAGGGAGCTGGTTTAGCAACATTTGGAATGGGGTTCTTGCAAAAATATTAGGGGGTCTATTAATTGTTCTGGCCTGTTTATTAGGTTTATGGGGAGCATGCAAAATGAATGATAAAATTAAAAGAAATTGAACAAAGAGAAATAAGAGGAGTGAGGAAAGTGAAAGGGAGAAAATGTTTAATTAAATTTGGGAAAGTTCACACAAGGGACAAGATGTTGAAATGCGCATTATGCGCAAGGTGAAAAATTAAAAGTGAAAGTTCAAAGGGAAAGGTTTGTGTGATGACGAACGTCATCAGAGGAGGGACTGAGAGAGCATAGCTTATATCATCTATATTAACATGAAATGTTTATGAATTAATGTGTGATAATGCTGCATAGAAAACGATGTAAGGAATTTTTGTTCAAAGCACTTGAAATGTGACCACGGGGAGTGCCCGCCAATGTATACGTAGACTAATAAAAATGACTAGTGTTATAATTTACTATAAAGAATAAGTTTTATACTAATTATTAACTATTTGCGTTATTGAATTTGTGCTGAAATCCTTGTAGGCCTTAAGTTAGCATGAGCCGAAGCTTAGCTGTTTGGCTCTCATATTAAATGTATTTTTCCTATCTTGCAGTGTGCTGACTCGCAAAAGGACATGACCTCTTGTTTTCTTCAAACTAGAAGCTGAATGTAACCATAGCAGATCCGTTCCAATGAATTCTTCATTGCTTGTAGAAATTATTAGGCAAAATGCAACAGTGTAGATTAATGTAATGTACATGGTCATTCAAACCGGTGAAGACAATGGAGCTACTGACCTAAAGATGTGCAAAGAATTACAGAAAGATGAAATCATACCGGACGTGCTACCTCTGAAGACATCGAACATGAGGGCCAATGAGAAGCTTGTAAAATAATATGGGGTGAAAGATTAATTACAAAACCTGTTTTCTAATAGGATAAAGATAGTGGGGTATAACCAATGTCCAATGAAATTTTAGGGGAATGTACAACGAAAAAGGGCTAAAAACCCCATGACACGAGGAGCCATTTAGAATTAGGTAGGGAATCCTATTGATTTTATCCAGAAACTTTGTCACTCTGTTTGGTGACTTACTTGGTTTTGCTTAAACCATCCTTTTCCTTAGATTGCCCATTTACACTTTACCTCCTTATGAGGGTAGTTCCCCATTTTGCCCCAGAGCTGAGTTTTGACTGATGGCGATTTGACTGATGTCCTGAAGACGAAGACTGAACCTGTGCGCTGACCTAAAACTTGGAGGGTAGTTATGACAATGCATTTGTGATTTGTCTGTTTGATTTTCCTTTCTAGGTACCAACTGCTTACTTTTGACAGAGACCATAGTTAGATGTTTTCCAAATTGGTGTTCAAAATTGTTTTGCATGAAGCCCAACATGCTAATGCTAATCAGTGGTTAGGACAGGTGTTCACTAAACTGACGCAAATAGACAAACGACCAAATCTATGCTTTGTTGAATTGACGCATTATTGACACTCTGCTAAATTCATCTATGTTTATGCCGTGTTATGTTTCGATGTTTGTGATTCTTGCCTTAATGAAATCTTATCAAAGTTGCCATATCGTGACTATGCTATTATGTTTCTTGGTTTTGAGATTAACGCGTCTGCTTTTAGAATTGTAACAAATAGGGAATACAACTCATAAAATTCTATTACACTGGTGTGGTTATTCATGACTGCAAGGTCATGGTAGTGTTTTTTTGAATTGATTAAAGACTTTGACTAAAGTGAAATGTATTGTTGTGATAAATATTGATGACATTATTGACGTATTGATTGACCTATTGATTAGCTATCTCATCCTAAGGTGTCTCTCAACTGGGTCAAAAGATTCATTGGCCTGAAACGAGTCCTTGTGTGTAATAAATTATCATAAAGGGACGCGTTAACACTTTCATTTTGGTCCTGGTGTCACATTTATCTAACATGCCCAGAGTAGGCCTCTCCTTACGTGAGGTCCTTCCTCTGGCTTTTGACCAGCAGGGGCACACCAAGTGTGTCCTTATTGTGAGTAGTGGACTATGCGTGGCATTAAAATGGGGCAGATCCCTTCGGATTCAGACCTGGCAGAAATTAAAAACAGACACTGAAGAACAAGTTACTTACCTTCAGTAACACCTTTCTGGTAGACTCAATCTAGCTGCAGATTCCTCACCTTAGAATATTTCCCAAACATCAGACTGGAACTGGAGAATCTGGCCAATACATCTGCATACCGATAGGTGGTGCTCATCAGCATTGCATCCGCTTCATCTGTGCTATCAGGGCCAAATGTGACATGCGCAGTGCTTATGTACCATACCAGAAGTCAGTCAGCCAGTCAAAAATTATTTATTCAGATCTTTTGTAGATATCCATAAAAGAGCATACATACAGAGTTAATTAATAAGTTAAAATGATCAAATACATCAATAAATAGCAATAGAATATACGTGCATAAGATGATCAGTAAAAGAACAGACAATAAATACAATTACAGTAATTGGAATCATTTAAAATTTGCATGCCTGGTCAAATAGTCATTAGCTCATCTAAAATGTATTTTGCCAAGCTGTGCAAAATTATAAAAAAAGTGCTTAACAATTACATTCAAGATTTTTCCTTTCTTTTATCGCCGCAGCAATAAAACGATAAATAACCATACAGATCATATCAGACTGGAGTAACTGCAGATGAAAAATAGCTTCCTTACACATCCTGAAATTAAGAATTGGCATTAAAAAACACCTTCCTCTGCTCTTTGTACAGCTTACAGAATAAAAACATAGGCATTTGTGATTGTTCCGAAAACATATCACATAGACAGGGTATTAGGTCCCTACTGCGGTACACCTTGGGAGGATAAGCCACTAAAAAATGGGCCAGGCCCAGGCAAAATCTTGCAGGAAAAATCAATGGTGCTGCGAGACAGTTAAAAGATAGGGTTAGATTTTAGATGTGGTACATAGGGGAAGATAAGCTGCCACCATACCTTTTCCCAAATTGTGCCTCTCACTGTCAGTAGCCAATTTCTCTTGGAATTTGTTTTTTTACTACTGGGATGTCCTGCTTGACTGCGGCCCTAGGGTTAAAAAAAAAGGCCCATATTTATACTTTTTGATGCAAACCAGCACCGGTGCTGGTTTGTGTCACAAAATTACCGCCGGCTAGTCAGAGTCAAAAAGAATGACTCAAACCAGGCAGCACCGGCATAGGGGAAAATGGGAGCTGTGTGTCTAAAAATGGTGCAAGTCAGGTTAGAATCAAAAATCATGGCTCAAACCGGACTTGCGCCATTTTTTGTTCCACAACCCCCATTGAAATGACTCCTGTCTTAGCAAAGACAGGAGTCATGCCCCCTTGCCCAGTGGCCATGCCCAGAGGTCTTCTGTCCCCTGGGCATGGCCAATGGGCATAGTGGTGTGTAGGGTGGCCCAAATTAGGCCCCCCATGTCACTTTAAAAATAAAAAAATAATACTTACCTCAACTTACCTGTACTTACTTGGGATGGGTCACCCCATCCATGGGTGTCCTCCCGGGGTGAGCGAGGGTGGCAGGGGGAGTCCCTGGGGGCAGGGAAGGGCACCTCTGGTCTGCTTCCATGGTCTGAGACCATGGAAGTGAGCCCACAGGTTCCTTAACACCTGCCCTCACCCAGGCGTTCAAAAACGGCACACATCACGCTGTGCACCGTTTATTAAGATACACCCCCTCCTGTGTGTCAAAATGACGCAGGAGTATAAATAAGGGGCACAGGCCTTAAAGTCATTTTTTGGACGGGAACGCCTACCTTGCATGTCATTAACGCAAGGCGGTTTCCCGCATCCAACAAATGACGCAGATGGAGGCTTTTTGACATCTGCGGGGTCGGGCGTCATAGTTTAAATATGCGGCAAGGTTTGCGCCGAATGTGCGTCAAAATTTTTAATGCACATTCGCGCAAACAGAGTATAAATATGCCCCTAAGTCTGATCTGTTAAGGCTGCTCAGGAACTCTTTGATGTACAAAACCCAGGTGCATCGCTGAACTTTATCCAGCCTCATACAATCCATAAGCAGTGTCTGTGTGAGTGTTGCTTCCGGCTTAGTCCGAACAGACATCCAGAGGGCTAAAGGGGCTAACTTAATCAAGTCCTCCAGAAAAGGAAGATCTAATTCTGCGTGTGGAATTATAGCGGGAACACTCTGAGAGAGTGAAAGTAGACTTCTCAGAAATTTGTTTTCTCTTATTTGCAGAGATGGTGCGCCCGTGTAGCCCCATACTCCAGCTCCATATCTGACAATTGAAGTAGGCCTTGCCTTGTAGATGGTGGTAATGGGCTTTACTGGTGCACAACCTAGTTAGATAATAAATTTGGGTAGAGCTGCCACTGCATGATTGTATTGTATAATCCTGTTTTCTCTAAGGTGCTTCCAGTTAGACCCATTATCAAATGGAATCCCCAAGCACGTGAAGGTATTCACACTGCTCAATTGGATAATCTTCAATATAAAACTGAGGGGCTCTAGTTCTTGGACGGCCACAAATCATAGTATATGATTTTGTTTTATTAGTGGACAGTCCCAACACTGTCATGAAGTCAAATCTGTTTAAAAGTGTTTGGAGGCCCCTCCTAGTTCTTGTCATCAGAACACAGTCGTCGGCATTGTAAAGTTTGGCCCACAGGGACACTATCTTTGGATGATTTGCATCTTTATTAGTTAGCATTGCCCATAATTTGCTTCTGTCCATGTTGTCAGAAGCTGCCGTTAGATCCATTAACGCCAAATAAAGACACCCTTGCTTCGCCCCCACATACTTTTCTCTAATCAAGTGGAGGTTCAAACATTGGTCGACTGTCACAACCGCCTTCCTGAAGCCAAACTGTGACTCAGAAATGATGTTATTGACATGAAGCCAGGCTGCCAAATGGTCCAGGAGGATTCTCCCAAAGATCTTTATGGTGGCATCAATCAAAGAGATTGGACGGTAACAAGCAGGGTCATTCCGGTCTCCCTTTTTTAGAATTGGGACAATGATGGCACTAGACCATGAAGGAGGAAGGACAGAGGTTGACGCAGCTCTAAAAACTTTTACCAAAATTGGTGCCCAAAGATCAATGTTATACTTAAAATGTTCAGCTGGTACACCATCTGACCCTGGCGCCTTATCTGACAATAAGCCATTTATTGCCAGTATGACATTGTTCAGGTGTACATCCAATTCCTCAATGCCAGACATGGCAAGGCCATTTACAACAGTCACATCACAGTCATCCGAACGACATTCATACAGCTTTGTAAAATGACTGACCCAGCTCTGCTCTGGGATGTGTACCTTAACACCTTTGTTTATATCAGCGCTAAAAAAAAGAGGTATTGACAACTTTCCAGAACTGAGCCCCATCATTAGTCGCTGAGGCAATGGTCAATTTCTTCCATGCCTCTTCTCTAATCACTTTCTTCCTAGCTGAAACTGCCTTCTTGTACTGAGCCCTGCATCTTGCGACTTCAGATTTTTTTTCTTGGTGTTGATTTTAACGCCCGTATGAGATTAGAATGGGCATGAGTGGTTGATTTATCAAACCACTTTACAAGTTTAGTTTTGGCAGATTGAGTTGGAAGAGTTAGATGTGCCATAACTGCCATGCAGATGTATGCAAAAGCTCACAGGACCTGGGATGGTGGTAACTCAGTGTTTAGGCAGGTTTCAAAGGTGACCACATTTTTGCCCACAACCTTACTTAAGACAGTTTCTTTGTCCACTTTTTGCCATTTGCATAACACACCTTTATTCCTATGGTATTCCACAGGGCCTCCCATTTTCTGCAAACTTCTCTTCTTGAAACCATATTGGAACGATAGGACCAGCGTATTATGATCGCTGAGGCCACTCGGCACAATCTGAAAAGCACTCAGTCTGTCCCGCCAGGACCTTGACATCATTACGTGATATCGGGGGGAGTAAAGGTCAGTGAGATGCCACTTGCCAGTACTAAATCATGATTCCTCATAAGGATATTTAGCTTGTCCCCACAGGGATTATGGGTAAAGTGTAAAAAGTTGGAATCGTCTTCATTGTATAATCCACAGATCCTATCGTCCCCTATGAAGCAAAGGGAGACATTAAAATCCCCACCCCATATAATTATAAAATCCTTGTCCAAGCAACATACCATTTCCTCAATGGCCTTCTCTAGGGCTTGTAAAATCTCAACGTTAGATCTCACGAACTTGTTGTGGTAAAAGTTAACCAAGAGCATTAATGGGCTACCCTTCATAGACAGCAACACTAATTGATAGTAATGGGAGTCAGTTCTGCATTTAGTTACTTTGGCGCCTGAGGTGATGTTAATCAGCGTCATCAATCAAAAGGTTTTCGCGTTGCCAGGGTCGTGACTGACTGAAACCCATTGATATGGATCGCTCTATTGGCCCATGTTTCTTGGAGGCAAACTACCTGCATGCTCTCTATCAAAGCAAGCCAATCATTGTTGTGGTAGTTTTCCTCAGTACTTGCTAGGTTCCAAAAAAGTGTCTGCCAGTGCTGTGTTGTGGACCTTTCAGCCCTCAAAGGCTGCAAAATAGAATTTTGCCCCTATCTATCAAAGCTCTCATATTCTGAGTTCTGGTGGGGAGGATTTTCCTTCCTGAATTTATTATCTCCCACACCCTCACTAGCGGCAATATTTTGTGGGCGACTGCAGGTAGGCTCGGCTTTATCAGCATTCATCATTTGTGTCAGGGTAAGCAAATGGGTCAAGGTCAAAAGCCCATCACTCTCTCTGAGTCAATCAACTTATATTTATTCTGGGTGAGGACAGAAAATTTTGAAATATTACCAGGTTGGCTACAGTCGACCTTGGGTGCCTGGTAGAAGTAGCCCAGCGGTACAGACTGGATGTTGACATTACTCTCCTGCAGAGTTTCACACTGGTTCATTATCCATTCTACCTGCTGTGGATTTTTAAAATGTACTACCACACAGTCACCAGGGAGGTGTGTCTTACTGTTACCCAGCCAATGTACCCTCCTTCTTCCAATTATACCACCCCAGAGACACTCACGGTTCCCCCACCAGTGTTTTGTTAGCCAATGGACTACTTTGTTTTTGAGTTGATAGTCCTGCTCATTAGATTGGTGTGACAGAGGTGTGACATTTTTTAAAACAATCACATAAGGGGTGTTGCAGGATTCGTAGCTTCTTTCCCTTAGGCAAGTTATGTGCTTTAAACCCCATCAGCCCTATCCTCTCCCATTATTCTCTAGTGGGGCAGATAAGGATTTAACTGGGATTTTACCGCTATTGGCGAGCCGCTCCATAGGGGTATTTGTCAGCTTGTTTGGTCCTCTTGATCTAAGATGATGGACCTTATGAAATACTGCAGCACAATGTTCTGCTGCTAGATCACCGTGTCCGGCTCCTTGTTCAGGGTACAGAGTAGGCTACACTTCGTGGATTCTAGTAAGTGTTTTACTGAGAAGTCAATGCTATGCAACAAGTTCACTAGAGGTTTAAGGGCTTTCTCTAACAAGGTTTCCATGTAAGCTTTGTCCTCACAGTTGGCCTCAGGATCTTGGGGATCCACACGGTCCATGATCTGTTTTCTCTGAGCTACAGGTGGCTTACAGACCAGGGAATTGCCACAATTAGGTCCGTTAGATTTAGAGGCTTATGGGTTAGACATGCCCAAATTCCCAGGGGTGGACTTCTTCCATTTTATGGGGGGAGAAGCAATATCTTCCACACATACAATGGTGTCTTTATATTTAATGGACAGGTCGTCTTCTCTACCAGAGGAGATGTTTAGTTCGCCCTGCAGGACACCCCCCTTTTGAATGCTCAATATCTAGCACCCCTTCTTTACCTTACTAGCCTCCAGGAGGGTCCCGCCCTCCTCCCCTCCCGTAGTTGTGGTGTTACTTGTCTTGGACATGGGAGGGGGCAAGGAGACAAGTTATTTCCTTGTTACCCCAATCTCTCTTCAACCAATTCGATTTCAGTATTTAATGCAGACATGGGCGTGATAAGGTATGATACTATGGAGACTGTGGGGTTAGTGTCTTTAGAGGAGGTCAAAGCGCTCACCTTTCTTTTGCCAATTTTAACTTGTGTGCAATAACACCCAGAGGGAGAATACAGGGGTAAGAGGGCCTGAAAAATCCACAGAAAACTAGACCACGAGACGTGGCCCAGCCCAGCCTCCTCCGAGCTCCGATTGGCGTGTCTCGCACTGTGAAGTGCCTCTATGCGCTTCATAGCGCTCGTTGTTCTGGTTAAGTGGGTGCAGGTGCTGGAGAAAATGGCCACCTCCTGGGGCCACAAAGCAGTCTGGGATATGTAGTCCCTTGTCAAAGTTGCTAGAGCGTCCCACACTGCGAAGTGCCCCCACATCCTTTATAGCGCTCGTTGTTCTGGGTAAGTGGGTGCAGGTGCTGGAGAAAATGGCTGCCTAAATGGGCAGTACAAAAGCATGTCCGAAAGCATATTGACCAGTGCGCAAAACTAAGGGCCTACAGGGACGTTTTTAGGTAGAAAGGCCAGTTTGCATAAACAGGGAGGTTGAGAGGGTTGATAAGGAATGTGTAGCTAGATAGAGTCTCTACCAGATAAGGCGTTACCGAAAGTGAGCAAGTTGATCATCGGATAGAGACTTCTAGTGGCAGATTCCTTATCTTAGAACAGATACCAAACCAATACCTTCCTGGAGGTGGATCAGTGTATTAGTTCAGACCAAAAAGTCATTGAGAATTGAATAGCAAAATGCTCACCAAGAAGGACCTGATTGTTTGGTGAATGTGTGCAGTGATGTTCATGTCACGGCCTGAGAGATGTCCAGGACAGGAACTATGCAAGCTAACACAGATGTCACAACTTTGGCTCTGGTGAAATGAGCCTGGAAGCCATCAGAGGGGTTGCTTTTGGGCAAACGCATACAAGATCTTAATTCAGAGAACAATTCATCTGGAAATGGTTCAATTCTGCACTGCTTTTCCCTTCTTCGCTCCGGCGAACTCAACAAAGAGCTCGTTCACCCGGTGTTTTTGGGTGCGGTGTGGCCTCTCCTCACTCTTGGAGGGGTAAGGTGGAGCAAAGAAGGTCTGCGGTATAATTCTCTGGCCGATGTGGAAAGTCGTCACCACGTTCGCCAGAAAGAAGACACTGGTTTGAAGGACCAGTTTGAGAGGGGAGAAGCTTATGTACAGAGGATGAACAGAAACAGCTTTTAGCTTGCTAGCCCTCCTGGCCAATTTGATGGCCACCAAGAAGACTGTCTTCGTCGTGTGGCTTCTTAAGGGGAAACTATGCATGTGTTCCAAGGGTGAACACATTTAGAAGGTTACAACCAAATTAAGGTCCCATTGGGGCATAACAGAAGATTTGGATGGAAACATGTCGGAGGCCCTTCAGAATACGTATCACAACAGGTGACTTGAGCAGGGAGGGTTGATCTGCAACAATAAAAAATCCAAGATGGCCAACAGATACCCATTAACTGTGCCCAGAAATAGGCCCTGCCGGGCTAGAGCCAAAACAAACAGTAACACTTCAGACAAGGGTGCAGAAAGATTTGTCAGTGCTACAAAGCCACAAATTTGTTTTAACAGCAGGCATTAAAACTCTTTGTGGAGGGACACCTGGCTGCCAAGATGACCTTACCGACCTTTGGAGGAAGATCAAAGACTCTCAACTGCTGCTGCTCAATCTCCCTGTATGAAGATGGAGCATGCGTAGATTTAGGTGGAGAACCTTGCCCCATTACTGTGGTAGAAGATTCTCCTGAAGGGGCCAAGGAGTTACGCATCTGTCACAACTGGGAGTGCTGTGTAAGAAATGGAGAGGGGTTTGCAACCGACTCAGTTACAGTTGGTTAGACATCCACTGCAGGTCTTGTTCAGTTACCTTTGATATCTGGATCAAATTGGAGAGATTTCACTGATGCTGCAGCCACTGGGACCTCATGTCCCACTGCAGATCCCGCATAATGTTGTACCAGCAGGATGCAGGAGGCCAGAAGACCCAGTGTAGGAAGCAGGCTCTGAATATACTATCCCAAAGTAAGAGATAGTGTGCACAGAGTGCAAGGGTTCCCCTTAGAGGTAAGATAGTGGCAAAATTAGATAATTCTAATGCTGTAACAAACTACTCATTGTCTGTGTCTGTGGCCCACTGGAAATGTGGTGAGGTCTTTGTTCTTATAGGTTCTGCCTTGACCCAAGTAGGGACAACCTTTTCTGGTAGCCAGAGTGCTGCTGACAGAGGGAATGCCAAAGGCAGTCCGTCCTCTCCAGAAGGAGTCCCCCGGGGGGAAAAAACCCAAAAAGGGAAAAATGCCTCAAATAGGAACTCCTGAAACAAAAACAAAAAGTAAAAAGTTAATCTGAACAAAAGGCAAAAATGACAAAGAAAAATGCTGGAACAGGCTCAGAAATCATAAATCTGACGTGGAAGAAAAGGAGAGAAGCTCACCACCCAAACGAAGTCACAAAGAAAACAGGAATCACACACCTTATATACCCAAAGAACAGGAAGTGACCGGCAGGAAGTAAAAGACACCATATTGGATTGGGAACATAACATAGAAATCCAAAGTAAAACTCACCATGTTAAGTAAGGTTCCAAAGGCATGCAGGGAGAAGGAAGGCATCCTGGGAAAGAGAAAAGAACCATGGACATGAAAGAAAGTCAGGAACAAAAGAGGAAGGCAGAAAAGAAGAAAGAAAAAGAAGCAGAAGGTAAGTGTGGGAAAATAGAGAGTGGGGGGATGCAAGAAACTAGCGGGGGCACGTCGCGCCATTAGTGTAGCAAGGCCCCATGCCCAATTTGGGGCCTCAATAAAAATAGTAAATTGCAGGGGTGCGTTGCGTCCTGCTGCCGCGCGCTGCGTCCCGTAGTGCGACAAATGCTCTATTTTGTGGTAGTATGGTCGAGCAGTAGGCTTATCAGAGGGGAGTGTTAAGCATTTGTTGTACACACACAGGCAATATATGAGGCAAACACTCTCAAAGACTTAACTCCAGGTCAATAGTTTTTATATAGAAAAATATATTTTCTTAATTTATTTTAGAACCACAAGTTTCAAAATTTGAGGTAAATACATAAAATGCAAATTACTCCACACAGGTAAGTTAGGAACTTTGAATTAGAGCAGTAACATACACAGTTTTAGTTAAAATGGCAATAAGCTGTTTTAAAAGTGGACACTTTCCTGGGGGAGGTAAGTATTGGTTAGTTTTTCAGGTAAGTAAGGCACTTACAAGTTCAAGTTCCTGGGCATAGGCAGCCAACTGTTGGGGGTCCAAGGGAACCCCAAAGTTACCGCACCAGTAACACAGGCTGAGGAGGCTGAGGAGTCTCAGGTGCAGAGGTCAAAGGAGGGCCCAAAACACATAGGTGCCTATAAACAACAGGCGTGCTCCGGTTCCAATCTGCCAACAGGTAAGTACCTGCGTCTTTGGAGGGCAGGCCAGGGGGGTTTTGTAGAGCACTAGGGGGGACACAGGTAGGCACACAAAACACACCCTCAGCGGCACAGGGGCGACCGGATGCAGTGTGCAAACAGGTGTCGGGTCTGTAATAGGAATCAATGGAGGGACCCGGGGGTCACTCTAGCGGTGCAGACAGGGCACAGGGGGGCTTCTCGAGCCAGCCACCGACTGGGCTAGGCAGAGGGTCGCCTGATGGTCACTCCTGCACTGGAGTTCCGTTCTGTCTGGTCCTAGGGGCTGCGGGTGCAGTGCTTGGTCCAGGCTTTGGGTTCCTTGTTACAGGCAGTCGCAGTCAGGGGGAGCCTCTGGATTCTCTCTGCATGCATCGCTGCAAGGGTCCAGGGTGGTCGTCTCGGGTTATTCACGAGGTCGCAGTCGCCTGGGAGTCCTCCCTGTAGTGTTGGTTCTCTGGAGCTCGAGCCGGAGGCGACGGGTGCACAGGGTGAAGTCTCACGCTTCCAGTGGGAAGAGTGAGTTCTTTAAAGGTTGCAAGAAAGTTGCAAAGTTGTTGCTGTTTTTGAACAGTGCTGCTGCTCACATGAGTTTCTTGGTCCTTCGGGTTCAGGGCAGGCCTCTGAGGCTTCAGAGGTTGCTGGTCCCAGTCAGATGCGTCACTGTGCAGGTTCTTTGAGTCTGGAGACAGGCCAGTAGGGCTCGGGCACAAGCAGTCTCCGTCATCTCTGCAGGGCTTTCAGGTCAGCAGTCCTTCTTGTTGTAGGTTGCAGGAGTCTGATTTCCTGGTTCTGGGGTGCCCCTAAATACTGAATGTAGGGGTGTGTTTAGGTCTGAAGGGCAGTAGCCAATGGCTGCTGTCCTGGAGGGTGGCTACACCCTTTTTGTACCTCCTCCCTGAGGGGAGGGGGGCACATCCCTAATCCTGTTGGCGGAATCCTCCAATCTCAAGATGGAGGATTTCTAAAGGCAGAGGTCACCTCAGCTCAGGACACCTTAAGGGCTGTCCTGAGTGGTGGATGACTCCTCCTTGTTTTTCTCATTATCACCTCCAGCCTTGCTGCCAAAAGTGGGGGCAGTGGCCGGAGGTGTGGGCATCTCCACTAGCTGGGATGCCCTGGGGTGCTGTAACAAAAGGCTTGAGCCTTTGAGGCTCACCGCCAGGTGTTACAGTTCCTGCAGAGGGAGGTGAGAAGCACCTCCACCCAGTACAGGCTTTGTTCCTGGCCACAGAGTGACAAAGGCACTCTTCCCATGTGGCCAGAAACTCGTCTGGTTGTGGCAGGCTGGCAGAAACTGGGCAGCCTAGCACTAGGAGTCGGACTGGTATTCAGGGGGCATCTCTAAAAGGCCCTCTGGGTGCATTTTACAATACATTTCACGCTGGCATCAGTGTGCATTTATTGTGCTCAGAAGTTTGATACCAAACTTCCCAGATTTCAGTGTAGCCATTATGGAACCGTGGAGTTCGTATTTGACAAACTCCCAGACCATATACTCTTTACAGCTACCCTGCGCTTACAATGTCTAAGGTTTTGCGCATATGCCCTCACCTGTGGTATAGTACACCCTGCCTTAGGGCTGTAAGGCCTGCTAGAGGGGTGACATACCTATGCCACAGGCAGTGTGAGGTTGGTGAAGCACTCTGAGGGGAGTGCCATGTCGACTTAGTAATTTTCTCCCCACCAGCACACACAAGCTCTGAGACAGTGTGCATGTGCTGAGTGAGGGTGGCATTAGACATGCTGTAGCCCTTAAGAGACCTTCCCTGGCATCAGGGCCCTTGGTACCTGGGGTACCATTTACAAGGGACTTATCTGAGTGCCAGGGCTATGTCAATTGTGGGAACAAAGGTACAGTTTAGGGAAAGAACACTGGTGCTGGGGCCTGGTTAGCAGGGTCCCAGCACACTTTCAATCATAACTGGCAACAACAAAAGGCAAAAAGTAAGGGGGTAACCATGCCAAGGAGGCATTTCCTTACACAACCCCTCCCCCCCAAACGAAAGAGGATGAGACTAACCTTTCCCAAGAGAGTCTTCATTTTCTAAGTGGAAGAACCTGGAAAGGCCATCAGCATTGGCATAGGCAGTCCCAGGTCTGTGTTCCACTACAAAGTCCATTCCCTGTAGGGATATGGACCACCTCAACAGTTTAGGGTTTTCTCCTTTCATTTGCATCAGCCATCTGAGAGGTCTGTGGTCAGTTTGAACTATGAAGTGAGTACCAAAAAGGTATGGTCTCAACTTCTTCAGGGACCAGACCACAGCAAAGGCCTCCCTCTCAATGGCACTCCAACGCTTCTCCCTGGGGAGTAACCTCCTGCTAATAAAAGCAACAGGCTGGTCAAGGCCATCATCATTTGTTTGGGACAGGACTGATCCTATCCCATGCTCCGAGGCATCTGTCTGCACAATGAACTGCTTAGAGTAATCTGGAGCTTTCAAAACTGGAGCTTTACACATTGCTTGCCTCAGGGTGTCAAACAGCCTTTTGACAGTCCACGGTCCAGTTCACTTTCTTGGGCATTTTCTTGGAGGTCAGTTCTGTGAGGGGTGTCACTATTGATCCATATCCCTTCACAAACCTCCTATAGTACCCATTGAAGCCAAGGAATGCCTTTACTTGAGTCTGGGTTTTTGTAGCTATCCAGTCCAGAATAGTCTGGATCTTGAGTTGAAGTGGCTGAACTTGGCCTCCACCTACAAGGCGACCCAAGTAAACCACAGTACCCTGCCCTATCTGACATTTAGATGCATTGATAGAGAAGCCTGCTGCTTGCAGGGCCTGTAAAACTTTTTCAGGTGGACCAGGTGATCCTGCCAGTTGGAGCTAAAGACAGCAATATCATCAAGATAAGCTGCACTAAAGGACTCCAAGACAGCAAGGACTTGATTCACCAACCTTTGGAAGGTGGTAGGGGCATTCTTTAAGCCAATGGGCATCACAGTAAACTGGTAGTGCCCATAAGGTGTAGAGAATGCTGTTTTCTCTTTTGCTCTAGGTGCCATTTTTATTTGCCAGTACCCTGCTGTTAAGTTAAAGGTACTTAAGTATTTGGCAGCACCTAATTTATCTATGAGCTCATCTGCCCTTGGAATGGGGTGAGCATCTGTCTTGGTGACTGTGACGGGCCGGCGCAGTGCGGCCCGTCCTCAAATCCGACTTGTGCTGGCGCTACCCAGCCTGACCCGGCGCTAAAGAAATGGTAGCGAATCCCCAAAGACTTCTGGCATCAAAGGAGGAGCCAGGAGGTTGCGGCGCGGGGACGAGAACAGTTAAAAAGATGGCAGAAGATGGAGTAGGCAGCGGCGGCTTGAACAGGAGCAGCGCAGGAGGACGGAACGGCAAAGGAAGACGGAATCCAGAAGGAGAGTGCTCGAACATCGTAGCAGAAACATCGGTGTCCCAGGAGGCGTAACGCGAGACTACCAGCCACGCTTCTAGAGAAGCGTGGCATACTCAGCTGCATCCTGGGACCGCTTAAGGGAAACCAGGGCGGTTGGGTAGGGAGAAGGGAACTAGAAACTAAGGGGGAGTGGGGAGGACGAACAGGGGGAGGAACGGGAAGACAACCACGTGAAAATAAAAGGGGAAGACATATACAAAACCAGGAGCAAGAGACACGAGGGCAGTAGATAGGATGCAGGAATACTGCCCAGTAAGACAAAAACAGACATAAAGAGCAGAAGGGTATAAAGGAAAGAAAGAGGAAAAAAAACCAGAGGGCTCAAAGACAGAGAGACATCAAACTAACACAAGAAGTGTAAGAGAGGAGACGAGTCAAGAAAAGGACACTACAACAGGGAGTATATACAGGAACTAAGACAGAAACAGAAGTCTATAACCCACGACAGAAATGGTGCTAGTGGAAGATAAGTACTGAGAAAAGGCATTAGAAAAGAAGGAGAGAAAAAAAAAACACCCCTTCAGAATAAGAAAGAAGCAAGAAAGTAGGGTAGGGAAAGGAGGGTCAAAAGATAAAAGAAAAGGAACTTATCGATATCTTACCTTGTTCTTTTCCCACATGCGCTTCCTGGGAGCCCTACAATAAAGAAAACCAAAGAAGAGGTGAAGTCCCAGTAGAAGGAAACCGAAGAAGAAACAGCACAAGAAGGACACTCATATATCACGCCAGATATTCCTAAATCTAATAAAGCACACTTGACCTCAAACACCCCTTTCTCTTCGTGTCGTCATTGACCTACCCCGGTCTCAGTGACAGAGCTGAGCCCTCTGTAGTCCACACAAACCTCATCTCTCTCTTGCCATCTTTTGTGTGAGGTTTGGGGACCAAGATCACTGGGCTAGCCCAGGGACTGTCAGAGTGCTCAATCACTCCCAACTCCAGCATCTTGTGTACTTCCACCTTGATGCTTTCTTTAACTTGATCAGACTGTCTGAATATTTTATTCTTGACAGGCATACTGTGCCCTGTCTTCACATCATGGGTACACAGGTGTGTCTGACCAGGGGTTAAAGAAAAGAGCTCAGCAAACTGCTGGAGGACTTGCCTGCAGTCAGCCTGCTGTTGGCCAGAGAGGGTGTCTGAATAGATCACTCCATCTACTGAGCCATCCTTAGGGTCCCTGTGGATGAGATCAGGGAGAAGTTCACTCTCTGCTTCCTAGTCCTCATCTGTAACCATAAACATATTTACATCTGCCCTATCATGAAAGAGTTTGAGGCGGTTAACATGGATCACCCTTTTGGGGGTCCTGCTAGTGCCTAGGTCAAGCAGGTAGGTGTCCTGACTCTTTTTCTCAAGAACTGGGTAAGGACCACTCCATCTGTCCTGAAGTGCCCTTGGAGCCACAGGCTCCATAACCCAGACGTTCTGCCCTGTCTGAAACTCAACCATACTAGCCTTTTGGTCATACCACATCTTCTGGAGCTGTTGGCAGGCCTCAAGGTTTTTGCTTGCCTTTTCCATGTACTTTGCCATCCTTGAATGTAGGCCTAGTAAAAAGTCCACCACATCTTGTTTAGGCTCATGGAGAGGTCTCTCACAGCCTTCTTTTACAAGTGCTAGTGGTTCCCTAATAGGATGGCCAAACAGAAGTTCAAAGGGGGAAAACCCTACTCCCTTCGGTGGCACCTCTCTGTAGGCGAAAAGCAGACATGGCAAGAGGTAATCCATCTCCTTTTGAGTTTTTCAGGGAGCCCCATGATCATGCCCTTCAATGTCTTGTTGAATCTCTCAACAAGACCATTGGTTTGTGGATGGTATGGTGTGGTGAATTTGTAAGTCAGCCCACACTCATTCCACATGTGTTTTAGGTAAGATGACATGAAGTTGCTACCTTTGTCTGAAACCGCCTCCTTAGGAAATCCCACTCTGGTAAAGATACCAGTGAGTGCTTTGGTTACTTCAGGGGCAGTAGTGGACCTAAGGGGAATTGCCTCAGGGTACCTAGTAGCATGATACACTACTACTAGGATATACTGGTTCCCAGATGCTGTGGGAGGTTCAAGTGGACCCACTATGTCCACTCCCACTCTTTCAAGGTAGACCCCCACCACTGGAAGTGGAATGAGGGGGCCTTTGGAAGCCTCACTGGCTTACCACTGACTTGACAGGTGACACAGAAGGTGCAAAACTCCTTTAGGTTCTGGGACATATTGAGCCAGTAGAAATGGTTGACTAATCTCTCCCATGTCTTTGTTTGTCCCAAATGCTCAGCAAAGGGAATGGCATGGGCTAAGGTCAGAATGAACTCCCTAAACTCCTGCGGCACTACCACTCTCCTAGTGGCACAAGGTTTGGGATCTCTTGCCTCAGTGTAAAGGAGTCCATCTTCCCAATAGACCCTGTGAGTTCCACTGACATTTCCTTTTTCTTGCTCAGCTGCTTGCTGTCTTAGGCCTTCAAGAGAGGGACAAGTTTCTTGCCCCTTACACAGCTGTTCCCTTGTGGGTCCCCCTGGGCCCAAGAGCTCAACCTGGTAAGGCTCCAGCTCCATGGACTCAGTTCCCTCAGGGAGAAGAAAATCGTCCTCGGTAGAGAGGTTCTGTTTCTTTTGCTGTGTTGAAGCTGGTTCCACAGTCTTCTTTCCTTTTCTCTTGGAAGGTTGGGCCATTATTCCAGACTCCAACACTTCTTTTTCACCCTGAGTTCTGCACTATGCCCTTGTCTTGACACACACCAGTTCAGGAATACCCAGCATGGCTGCATGGGTCTTGAGCTTTACCTCAGCCCATGCTGAGGACTCCAGATCATTTCCTAGCAGACATTCTACTGGGATTACAGTGGAGACTACCACCTGTTTTAGGCCAGTGACCCCTCCCCATTCTAAAGTTTATCATTGCCATGGGATGGACTTTAGTTTGATTGTCAACATTAGTGACTGGATATGTCTGTCCAGCCATGTACTGTCCTGGGGAAACCAGTTTGTCTGTCTCCATAGTGACACTGGCACCTGTATCCCTCAGGGCTTCTACTCTAGTCCCATTGATTAAGAGCTGCTGCCTCTATTTTTGCATGTTAGGCGGCCAGGCAGCAAGTGTGGCTAGATCCACCCAACCTTCAGAGACTAATGTAGCTTCAGTGTGAACCCTGATTTGCTCTGGGCACACTGTTGATCCCACCTGGAGACTGGCTATTCCAGTGCTAACTGGATTAGTACTTCTTGTGGGACTTTTCTTGGGACAGGCCTTGTCTCCAGTTTGGTGTCCATGCTGAGTACAGATGCAACACCAGGCCTTCTTGGGATCAAAGTGTTTACCCTTATACCCATTTGAGGACTGTGAAGAAGCTCTGGGCCCAACCTCCTGAGCAGGTTTTTGGGGCCCTATAGTAGTCTCTACTTTTTCCCTTGGATGTCTCAACACTCTTCCCCTGAGAAGGCTTTGCGGTCCTGTTTTTTTGGTCACCCCCTGTGGAAGTCTTGGTCACCCTAGTCTTGACCCAATGGTCTGCCTTGTTTCCCAATTCTTGGGGAGAACTTGGACCAAGTTCTACCAGATGTTGATGCAGTTTGTCATTGAAACAATTACTTAACAGATGTTCTTTCATAAACAAGTTATACAGCCCATCATAATCATTTACACCACTGCCAGTTATCCAACCATCTAGTGTTTTGACTGAGAAGTCAACAAAATCAACCCAGGTCTGGCTTGAAGATTTTTGAGCCCTCCTGAACCTAATCATGTACTCCTCAGTTGAGAATCCAAAACCCTCAATCAGGGTAGCCTTTGTGAGGTCGTAGGATTCTGCATCTTTCCTAGAGAGTGTGAGGAGTCTATCCCTACACTTTCAAGTGAACATTCCCCAAAGGAGAGCACCCCAGTGAGATCTGTTTACTTTTCTGGTTGCACAAGCCCTCTCAAAAGCTGTGAACCATTTGGTGATGTCATCACCATCTTCATATTTTGTTACAATCCTTTTGGGGATTTTTAGGATGTCAGTACTTTCTCTGACCCTATTTGTATTACTGCCACCATAGATGGGAGCTAAACCCATCTCTTGTCTTTTCCTCTGTATGGCTAGGAGCTGTCTCTCCAAAGCCAATCTTTTGGCCCTCCTGGCTAACAGGAGGTCATCTTCATTGAGGCTGCCCTCAATGCTTCCAGAGTTAAAGGTCTCCCCTGTGGAAGAACCGGTCTCTCTGACTATTATTTGTGGAGTTAGGGTTTGAGAGACCCTATTCTCCCTATTTAGGACAGGAGGGAGGGAATCATCCTCCTGGTCACTAACTTCCCCATCTGTAGGATTATCCTCGGAGGGGTGGCCCTTTGCAAACTCTGCCAAAAGCTCCTGGAGCTTTACTTTGGTAGGGTTGGACCGTCTTTATAATTTTTAGCTTACAGAGAGTCCTTAACTCTGACATCCCTAGATGGAGGTAAGGGGTGATGTTGAGTTCCACCACCATCTCATCTGTGCTAGACATTATTTCTCTAAAAGTTGGGCTATCTTTTTAAGAATCTAAAAACGATTTTTAGAACTTAAATCCAAACTTTTACAAACTTTTAAACTCTAAACAAAATGCTAACATTGACTTAGACAAGGCTCTAGCAGGACTTTTAAAAATTTAGAAAAATAGATCAAATTAAAAAAATCAGTTTCTAATAAAAAAAATTGAAATTTACTTGTGTGATCGGGTATTGGCTATCAATGTAGGAAGTTGGCTCTGTATATACTATAGTCCAAGGGTTCCCCTTAGAGGTAAGATAGTGGCAAAATCAGATAATTCTAATGTTCTAATTTGTGGTAGTGTGGTCGAGAAGTAGGCTTATCAGAGGGTAGTGTTAAGCATTTGTTGTACACACACAGGCAATAAATGAGGAACATACACTCAAAGACTTTCTCCAGGCCAATAGTCTTTATATAGAAAAATATATTTTCTTAATTTATTTTAGAACCACAAGTTTCAAGATTTCACGTAAATACATAAAATGCGAGGTACTCCACACAGGTAAGTTAGGAACTTTGAATTAGAGCAGTAACATACACAGTTTTAGTTAAAATGGCAATAAGCTGTTTTAAAAGTGGACACAGTGCAAAAATCAACAGTTCCTGGGGGAGGTAAGTATTGGTTAGTTTTTCAGGTAAGTAAGGCACTTACAAGTTCAAGTTCCTGGGCAAAGGCAGCCCACCGTTGGGGGTTCAAGGCAACCCCAAAGTCACTGCACCAGCAACATAGGGCCAGTCAGGTGCAGAGGTCAAAGGAGGGCCCAACACACATAGGCGCCTATGAAGAACAGGGGTGCTCCGGTTCCAGTCTGCCAACAGGTAAGTACCTGCGTCTTCGGAGGGCAGGCCAGGAGGGTTTTGTAGAGCACTGGGGGACACACAAGTAGGCACACAAAACACACCCTCAGCGGCACAGGGGCGGCGGGGTGCAGTGTGTAAATCAGGCGTCAGGTTTGTAATAGGAATCAATGGAGGGACCCGGGGGTCACTCTAGCGGTGCAGGCAGGGCACAGGGGGGCTTCTTGGGCCAGCCATCAACTGGGCTAGGCAGAGGGTCGCCTGATGGTCCCCCCTGCACTGGAGTTTGGTTCCTTCTGATCCTGGAGGCTGCGGGTGCAGTGCTTGGTCCAGGCGTTGGATTCCTTGTTACAGGCAGTCGCGGTCAGGGGGAGCCACTGAATTCTCTCTGCAAGCATCGCTGTGGGGGTCCAGGGGGGTCGTCTCGGGTTACTCACGAGGTTGCAGTTGCCTGCGAGTCCTCCCTGAAGTGTTGGTTCTCTGGAGCTCGAGCTGGGGGCGTCGGGTGCACAGGGTGAAGTCTCACGCTTCCGGCAGGAAGAGTGAGTTCTTTAAAAGTTGCAAGAAATTTGCAAAGTTGTTGCTGTTTTTGAACAGTGCTGCTGCTCACGGGAGTTTCTTGGTCCTTTGGTTCAGGGCAGTCCTCAGAGGCTTCAGAGGTCACTGGTCCCTGTCGGATGCGTCACTGTGCAGGTTCTTTGAGTCTGGAGACAGGCCAGTAGGGCTGGGGCCAAAGCAGTTGTCATCTCCATCGTCTATGCAGGGCTTTCAGGTTATCAGTCCTTCTTCTTCTAGTAGGTTGCAGGAATCTGATTTCCTGGGTTCTGGGGTGCCCTTAAATACTGAATTTAGGGGGGTGTTTAGGTCAGGAGGGCAGTAGCCAATGGCTACTGTCCTGGAGGGTGGCTACACCCTCATTGTGCCTCCTCCCTGAGGGGAGGGGGGCACATCCCTAATCCTATTGGGGGAATCCTCCAATCTCAAGATGGAGGATTTCTAAAGGCAGAGGTCACCTCAGCTCACAACACCTTAGGGGCTGTCCTGACTGGTGGGTGACTCCTCCTTGTTTTTCTCATTATCTCCTCCAGCCTTGCCGCCAAAAGTGGGGGCAGTGGACGGAGGGGCAGGCATCTCCACTACTTGGGATGCTCTGGGGTGCTGTAACAAAAGGCATGAGCCTTTGAGGCTCACCGCCAGGTGTTACAGTTCCTGCAGGGGGAGGTGAGAAGCACCTCCACCCAGTACAGGCTTTGTTCCTTGCCACAGAGTGACAAAGGCACTCTCCCCATGTGGCCAGCAACTCATCTGGTTGTGGCAGGCTGGCAGAAACTGGTCAGCCTAGCACTGGGAGTCGGACTGGTATTCAGGGGGCATCTCTAAGACGCCCTCTGGGTGCATTTTACTATAAATTCCACACTGGCATCAGTGTGCATTTATTGTGCTGAGAAGTTAGATACCAAACTTCCCAGATTTCAGTGTAGCCATTTTGGAACTGTGGAGTTCGTATTTGACAAACTCCCAGACCATATACTCTTTATAGCTACCCTGCACTTACAATGTCTAAGGTTTTGCTTAGACACTGTAGGGGCATAGTGCTCATGCACATATGCCTCACCTGTGGTATGTGCACCCTGCCTTAGGGCTGTAAGGCCTGCTAGAGGGGTGACTTACCTATGCCAAGGGCAGTGTGAGGTGGGCATGGCACTCTGAGGGGAGTGCCATGTCGACTTAGTAATTTTCTCCTCAACAACAAACACAAGCTGTGAGACAGTGTGCATGTGCTGAGTGAGGGGTCCCCAGGGTGGCATAAGACATGCTGCAGCCCTTAGAGACCTTCCCTGGCATCAGGGCCCTTGGTACCAGGGGTACATTTACAAGGGACTTATCTGAGGGCCAGGGCTGTGCCAAATGTGTGAACAAAGGTACAGTTTAGGGAAAGAACACTGGTGTTGGGACCTGGTTCACAGGGTCCCAGCACACTTTCAATCATAACTGGCACCAACAAAAGGCAAAAAGTCAGGGGGTAACCATGCCAAGGAGGCATTTCCTTACGCCCAGGAGTCTCAGAGTCAGTATCACAGAAATCCAGGATAGAGGCTGAAATATCAGAATCCTAGCCTGAATATCCTGGGCTTGCCACTCAGGAGGATAGGTAGGGAATCGCACTGTGACCAGAATGGCTCCGATGAAAAGGAGCAGTTGAGGAGGAGTCATGTGACTTTGGAACGTTGATAGTGAGCCCTAACAAATGCAAGAGGCCTGCCATACTCTGCAGGTGGGTGAAGACCACCTGGGGGAAGCCCACCTTCAGCTGCCGGTTGTCAACGTAGGGAAGACTGCAATCCTTGACTTCCGCAGATAAGCTGCAACCACCTCCATCACTTTTGTGAACACCTGCGAGGCACTTGTAAGGTGAACGTGAAGCACGGCGAACTGAAGGTAACCTTTGTGGGCAGGCAGGGGAATATGGTAATATGCATCCTGCAAATTCAATGCTACTATCCAGTCACCAGGGTCCAGGGCAGACAGAACCTAAGCCAACCTTAACAATTGGATTTTCTCCTTTTCCACAAGTAATTTAGAGGGCCTAGGTCTACTATAGGGCGGTGGCCTAGGACCCTTCTTTGGGAACAGAAAGTAGCAGGGATAGAAACCACTACCTACTTCTGATGTCAGCACCCTCTAGATGTGAGTCTGTACTTCTTGATGCGGAAGGAAAATGTGGTCCTCCATCAGGTGATCTGAAGGGTGGTGGCATGGGCGGCAGGGTTTCTGTGAGTGGAAGGGTATAACTCCGTTGGCTAGTGGTACTTGGTCCTTGGTCCTGATGCAGACAGGTTGCCTGTGGCAAATTAGGCAGATCTCTGGCCTTGGTCCCACAAGGCTTGTGGGAGCCACCTATGGGGCCACAAAAGGCCTAGGGAGTCTGCTGGCTGTGGTGGCTGGGAGGAAATAGATGTGGCTGGTAGCACCTACCTTAGCTGAGGAAGGCAGAATGGGGCTGGCATGGGGCCAAGGAGAGTCCCAATGACCTGGCGGTAGCCCTACTGTCCTTGAAGCGCTTGAGCTTGTCACCAAAGAGGGAAGTGCTGTTGAAGGGCATGTCTATAAGGATGCCTTGATGACTCATGAGAAGCCAGTTGACCTCAGCTAGGTGTCGCAACGAAGTGTCACCGACGAAGCAATAGCTTTACCTAGCAAGTCTCTTGTGTCTGATCCACAGTGTACTGTTAACTTTGCTGCATCCCTGCAATCTGCAGTAGCATCGGTCAAAATGGCTCAGGCCTCCCCCAAGACCACGGGCAGCACTTGCGGAACCGAGTCCTATACTGTGTGGGTATACCTGCTCAAGAGGCAAATGATGTTCATGGACCTTAATGCAAGGCTGGCAAAAGAGAACATTCTCTGGCCAAACCAGGTTTGACTTGAACTTGGAGGCCTGGATGATCATTCTCTGTGAGGTTGAATTAATCTGAGGAATGTGGATCCCTTGAAGCCGGCAGTGGCAGCAGTTGATTGTCCTGAGCCCAGGAGCACCTGTGCAGGGTATGGCCCAGATCCCAAACAGGACATCAGTAAGAACTTAATTAAAGGAAAGAACAGATTCCGGGGGAATTACCACAGGTTGATGTACATTGTCAAGCTGTTGCTTTGAATGCTACGAAGGGCAACATAAGGTCCAGGACCTGAGCCGCCATCTGCGCCACCATTGCAAATGAAGCCCCTTTCCTTATAGCAACACTAGGAGAGCCCAGGCCAGAGTCTGGGAAGGTGTCCAGACCACTGGCATTAGCCAGTTCCTCATGCCAGGTGGTCAGGATAACTGTAAAGCTCTTCATATACCCTGCAATTGTATTCTCCACATGGCCTGTCAAAAAAGGAAGGCACTGTCTGCTACCCAGAGAATCCTGGTCTAGTCGGTGCCGGAGTCAACGTCAGACCACGTTGGTTCAACTCCGTATCAGAGTCAGGAGGACAATGGGGTCTTCGCCACTGGGAACAGTGCCACTGAAACAGACTCCGGTGAAGGTAGCGGATTTGCGACCTGATTTACTCTGGATTCAGGAAGGGGTTCAAAGCACCAAACTACAGCCAAGGGCAAACCCGCCGGCGGGGGTCCAGTTTGAGCACCTTCTGAACCTATGGAGCCCAAGGCACTCCAGAGGGATCATCTTACCAAAATATGAGATGCATGGCCTCATAAAATTCCTTTAATGAGGGGGCATGAGGGGTGCCACTCCGGCTGCAGAAAATTCTGAAAGGCGAGCAGCAGACCTAGACTCAGGCACCATGGGTTAGGTGTGGGAGCAAGGCCTAGATTTATGGTGCTGTCCTGCGCCTTATCCCAAGACTTGGACTGGCACAGTAGAAGAATGGTTCAACTTCTTGGCCTACTCCTTGTGAGACTTAACCAAAGAAGATTTTGACCTCAACAATTACCAATAGGAGCAACTCTGAAGGTGGACCCGGGTCCTTCCACACAACCAGGCTCTGGAGAGGTGCGGTGTTGACCGGTGTCAAGCAAACAGGAGCTTCAAGACATGCTCCCGAACAGCTTTAGAGTTCATCATTCGGGAGCCCTGAGCAAACTAGGTGGGGGCCTGTCACACACATCTGCCTTCAACAAGCTCCACAGGGATGAAAACCCACAGGTGGTTCAGGTGGCATCCCTAAGGCACACTGGGAGCTAGAACTCAAAAGGAGGTAAAAAAAAGTTGAAAAAGCAGTAAAAAAAATGACTAAAGTAGCTCTTCTCAATATGCAGTGATGGTGCAGAAAGAAAACTGAGGTGAGCATGCTGGGTTAGTGCTTATATAGGCACCATATAACTCACGCCCAGCTTGTAGTATGCTGAGCTGATTAGCTTCACCTACTGGTGCGCAGAGGTACTGCACAAAATTTTCCATATCCAGCTTGATGCCTGGGGAATATTCTAAGGTAAGGAATTTATGGTTAAAAATATTTATCAGATACAGGCAATACATTTATACCCTTACATTTACAGGCAAATATGCAAAACCTCTGATCAATTTCTGAACAATAATTGTAAAAACACTAAGGTAATCCATGTTAGTGATATAGATTCCTGTTTACACTTCAGATGTTTAAAGTAAAAATTACTTTTCTATAATCCATACAGTGAACTCGCCTCTAGGCATCTGTGTGACTTCTAGCTCTGGCTGCAAATCTATAACAGGCCAAAATTGAGCGCTCTGAAGTAAATGCAGAAGGCAGAGTGAGTTTCTCAGAGTGCATGTCAGTGGGTCAGAAATGTGTTCAGAATACAGGCTAATTCAGTCCATCTCTCTGCTGACTGACTATCGTAATGTTCTGGAAGCAAATCATAAAGCGGTGGAGGTAGCATATTGTGTTTTAGAAAGAATCAAGAGTTTGATACGACCCTTTTAGGTCAGGTGTTAGCCATGAACTTTTGATTTTACTGTAATTATATATATAATAATAATATACTTAAAGGGGCTTTCAGCCAACTCTCTTCATCCATTGGTTTGTTGCAGTGTCATTAACATTTTGTTTCCTCCCCCTACAGCATACAGCTTGGGGCAATAAGTCACCTTATTTCAGCCAGTGATTTACTTCACTTTGAGAGATTGCATTTTGCTCTCTCACAATGAACACATCCACACACAGTTCTCTTCAGTGCCAGTGTTCTTATTTTTACTTTGTAATTACTTGAATGTTGCCTTAAGGCCTGAAGTGAAAGCAAGGCACTTTATAGCAGATGTGAGCACAGGCCACGTTCAGCCCTTTATCAGTTTCTGTCTCCTGCTAATGCTGTTGTAAATTTCTTTTGGAGTACCCTTTGTTTATCTGACGCCTGGCATTTCACAGCATCCATCTGAAACCGTTCTGTATTGAGTTATCCTCTTTTTAATATGCATGCAGTGCACAAACCGAATACTTCAATAGTATACATGTGAATTCATAAGCAGAAAATTCTTCATTATTTTGGACTAAAATTCACCAATGATTCTTTAATATACTTTGCCCAGGAAGAAAACCATCCTTTATCATGCTTAATTTGCAGCACTTGTAACATTTTGTATTTATTTCCTTCTTTTCTTTTTTATTTTTCTTTCCTTCTTTCTGGTTTCTTTCTCTTTTCCCTTTTGTATTTCTTTTTAATTCCTTTTGTCTTTCGTTTTTTCTTTCCTTCTTTCTTGCCTTTCTTACTTTCTTTCCTCCTTCCTTGTCTTTCCCTTTATCACTTTCTTTCTGTTTCCTTCTTTCTTTCCTCTTTGTTTTCTTTCTGTCTTTTTATCCCTTTCACTGACCCTTTTCTTCTTTCTACCCTTCTTTCTTGTCCTCTTTCTTTCCTTTATTACCTTTTCTTCCTTCTAGCTGACTTTCTTTAAGGCATGTCTTAAAGGCATGAGTCTGACAGCCAATGGTAGAGTGATTAGCTTTTTAGGTCTATGTTAGTAATTATGTGTATGACATAATTACTTATAAGATTTTAGCCACACTTCATCCATCTGTCTGGGATTGTGTCATTCACATTTTTCTCTAGTGCTTTCAACCATGTATCAAGGGGCAATGCATCGGCCCACTTCACCCGTTGGCTGTCTTTACTATGAGTTACAGCATCCCACTTCTTCCCGAGGCTCTCTGGTAGAGTATCCATCATGCCCAAAACTTTTCAATCTTCCAATTGGATGGTGTGCTGTGGAGAGGTGTTTAGTAACCCATTATCCTACTAAATCTCTTTCTCGTATATGGGGAGGTAAAGCCTGTTCCACAGTCAGAAACCACAGCCTGAAGAAACCCAACTCTGGAAAAGATCCCTAGCAGAGTCCTAGCTTCTACATTTTCAGTCATGCTCCTCAGAGGTACTGCCTCTGGATATCTGGTGGCATGGTCCACCACAACCAGGATATACTTAGTGTCTGTTGGCAAGGGAGGGTCAAATGGACTGACAATATATCCCATCTGCTCATATGAACACCTACAACTGGCAGAGGCACTAATATTGCCTTGGTCATACCTAACTTACCACTCTTGAGGATTGGGCAATACTGAGAGATAGATCATGAAGTAATGGTGCCATACCGTCTACCAGCCAAGTGTTTGTGATTAAT
This sequence comes from Pleurodeles waltl, assembly GCF_031143425.1. Taxonomy (NCBI): domain Eukaryota; kingdom Metazoa; phylum Chordata; class Amphibia; order Caudata; family Salamandridae; genus Pleurodeles; species Pleurodeles waltl. Next base: position 127,826,141 of record NC_090443.1, on the reverse strand, counting down.
AAAATATCCAGATTCCTGTCTGACAGTAGATCAAATATATTGTATTTGTTTGTCTTACCTCTAATGCAAGTTTAGCGTCAAAGTGAAGTCAGCCCTTAGGGCTTAGCAAGATAGGAAGCAAAACCTGTCACTCTGCGCTCACCAATACAATAGCAGCATATTCCAGTCCAGCACTGAAGTAAAAAGGTCAGAAGGTAGCACTTCCCTAGAACCAGTCTAAGTCAGCAAAGTGGAAAAGCAACACCCACCCAATGCAGACGCCTAGTTTAGTTCCTTGGGTTGCCACCTTTCCCTGAAAAAACAGCAAGCCATTTGCTCATGTTTTAAGTTTCTGTAAGGATAGGGATGCGGTACCAAATAGGAATTTAGGTAAAGTACTCTGTATTTATTTCTAACATGTTTTTTCTTTCTCTATTTACATTAGTTGCCAATGAGAGATCATTTAGGCAGCTATAGTGCACTTCTGAAAATATTCTCACCTTACAGTTGATATTTTAACTATGCCCTGATTAGGGGTAAAAACAGCTTTAGATTAATTTCCTATTTGGTTTTGTTGGCCTGAACAGTAAAAATCTGTATCCAACTAGGAAAGGAATAGTAAACACTAGCCTCACGATGAACAGCTTTATGGTTTTGGAGCTACTGGGGAACAAGAATGTGATGCAGGTAAAACTAGACTTCTTTGAAATTAAGGTCATTTTAAAGTTGGGGGGCTTCACTTATTCTGAGCAAGTGACGAAGGGGGTGATAGAGACACTGGCAGCACAAAATGTGGATACCCCTGGAACTAATTAAAATGGACAGCAGGCTTCAAGTCTCCCAGATGAATTAGAAATAAATGTAAGCTGCCTTCTGGACCTTAGGTACCATACTGAATGAGTTGGTCACAGGAGCCAGCACTGGAGAGTACTATTGTCACAGTATCATCCAGGCTCAATATTAACTCCTAAGAAGTGAAGAAATTAAGAGCTCAGGACAAATCTGTTCTGGAGAACCTAGAGAAAGTTGATAACCATTCGTTGTGCAAGTACCTGAGAATCTTGAATGTCCCAGTCAAAACGTGCCGGTCCCTAAACAAGCGCCTAGTTCAAGCCATTAAATCCAAGGACCCCATCGCCATCCGCGTAGCTAGGAAGTCCTATAAATCTGCAATATGCATAGCCAAGCGTGATCAAGATAGCAAATGGTGGACATCACTCAGCGACGCTGTGCGCGAGAGAAATTATAGTCTGTTCTGGTCCCTGGCAGCGCGAGGCCCAGAAACCAGTGGTTTGGACATCACAACCAATATTGCCCCAAGAGACTGGATAGCCCACTTTAGTAGTCTGTACTCCCCTGATCATGATAGCCCCACCTCTGTTTGTATGGGCCCCCTCCTATTTCACTCGTTAGCACCAACCACCGCAGCACCCCTGTTGTTCTCCCAAAGTGATATAACTTACTCTCTAAGCACTCTAAAACGCGGCAGGGCCCCTGGTTCAGACTGCGTCCCAGCAGACCTATTCTCAACAGACCTAGCATCCTGGTCAAGATATCTCACCATTCTAGCTAACGCAATAGCATCTGGGTCGCCAATTCCCGACTCTTGGAAAGCGGCCATTGTTATTCCAATCTTTAAAAAGGGCGACAGATCTCTTCCCTGTAACTATAGACCCATTAGTCTAATTGACTGTGTCCAAAAAGTCTTCTGCCACTGCCTCCTAGGGAAGATAGAAGAATGGATAATTGACCACGATATCCTTAGCCCCCTCCAAGCCGGTTTCCGAAAGAAGATTTCCACCACTGATCAAGCCCTCAGATTCCTATTATTATATTGGAAAACAGTGTTCATCGGTAAAGGCAGCCTTTATGTAGCTTTCGTGGACCTCAAATCTGCTTTTGACCTAGTACCTCGCAACAAACTGTGGGTCACTCTCTCTCGGATGGGAATCCCGGAACACATCCTTGCCATTTTGATACGACTCCACGAGGACAACTACGCACAAGTCAGGTGGGGCAACAAGGGCCAACTTACCGATAGAATCCACGTCTCTAGGGGTGTGCGGCAAGGTTGCGTACTTGCCCCGACCCTCTTTTCCCTGTACATCAACGAAATTGTCCCCTCCCTCCTCAGACTGCAGGCTGACGCACCTTCACTTGGCACACAAAAAATCACAGTCTTACTCTTTGCCGATGACACTCTTTTGATATCTAAGACCCCTAGTGGTCTAAGGAAACTCCTTGCGTGCTTCGAGCATTTCTGTTCATCCCAGGGACTCGAAATCAACGCAACGAAAACCAAACTAATGACCCTTAATCCCCACAGATCTTTCAAAGGGAAATTTACTTTAGAGGGCTCCTCACTTGAGAAGGTGGGCATTTTCAGCTACCTGGGCATAACACTCACTGACAACATGTCCTGGAAGCCACACATAGGAAAACAAGCCCTTAAATTAAGACAAACAACTGGGGCTCTACTAAAAAACTTCCACCTCTCACACACAAAACCAATTCGCCCAGCATTACAATTATACGAAGCCCAGGCAGTTTCCTCAGCGCTCTACGGGGCTGAACTTTGGGGTTATACCAAAACCCAAGACCTAACCACCGCTGAAAACAACTTCTTAAGAAACCTTGTGTCCCTTCCGCTAAGCACCCCACTGTTCCCTCTTTTCAAGGACCTCGGCATCAAACGCATTGGTCACAAAGCCCGCCTGCGACCTCTGCTGTACTGGCGGCGTCTCTGGACCACTCCGGAACTTGTCATCTTCACCGAAGCTCTACAGGTCATCCTAAAAGCCGACCACCTGCACAGAATCCCCTGGCTACGATCCATCAAGGATTTACTCCACTCTATCGGGCTCGATGATCTCTGGAACTCACCACCCACGTCAGTCTTTCCCTCGAAAAGCGAACTAAAGAAACTTTACTGGCAAAGGGCCAACAACGAAGACACTCGGGCTGCACTCCACACTACATTATCTTGTGACTTTGCCAACCTAAAAGAGTCATGCAAGTACAAAACTTTTTGGGACCTAATCACGGCCCCAAGGGAAAGGAAACTGTACTTCCAGCTCCGCATTGGAACACTCCCATTAAGACTTTTCACCAGCAGCTGGTCACACAACGAATCCACCGCATGCCCTGCTTGCAAAGCCCCTGTGGAGAATCTCCCTCACCTCCTTTTTGCATGCCCCGCGTATACTGCCCCCTGTAGGAAATGGCTGGCCCCGGCATGCAGACTACTGGGAGCACGCTGCTCTGCGCTAGCTCTGCGAATCGTTAGATCAGACACCAGGCCAACGCTAGTGATCGCTATCGCCAAATTCCTCGGAGCTAGTTGGCTTATTAGAGGGAAAACTCTCCTGGACAAAGACTCCAAATAAGACTGTCCCAACATCCTGCAGAGTGCATTTCACTTCTTTTCATTTGATCTAATTTCATTCCATTTTATTCTATCTCATTTTTATTCCATTTTAATTTTTATTTATATTTTATTCCCTTTTATCACCATATTTACCTGCAATTTTATTTTATCATGTGCATTTATTTGTATTTATTACTGCTCGCGCTTTTTTGGCTCTTGTAGCCGCAATAAAGCTTCTTTGAATTGAATTGAATGTCCCAGCTGGGGTAGGAGGGAAAGATTTAAAGAGGCACGCGTCACCCAAGTGCAGGGGACGGTCAACATAGACATGTTTAGGAGTCCATCCTAGTGTGGCTGTGAAATCTGGGCCAAGCCCAACCCTTTTCATAGCTGACTATTGGTAGCAGCAATGATGTTCAGTCACAGGCTTCTTAGAGGTAGCCTGGGGACACTTGAGCTTAAGACTCAACAATCGGTCCACAATTCAATAATTAAATGCCTGACCCAGTGCTTATCTATTCACGAAAGAAAGTACTTTATTACTCTACTGTATAAAAGTGCCTCTTGTTGTATAGCCACCCCCATTTATTTTAGACCAACACATCTATTTTTTTTTAACTCGGCACACTAGAGGAATGCTGTCTAGTCTCCATTTTATGTGGTCTGACACCTAAAACACTGGCTAACTCCTAATTACCATATTTAACTTCCTAGTAAGTTGTAGGAAATACACCAATGGCACAGAAAGATTAAATGTCACCTTTGGAATGAAGCACATGTGGTATCCATTAGGCTCACAAAGGAAATACTGCTTCACACCTACCTGGGTAACCTTACTCCCGTAGCTGTTAAATTTGTAGAAAACCTCCCAAAATAACCCATTTTAACAATAAGTAACCCAGCTTTTAAATATTAAAGTCACCACTAAGTAGGTCTGTAGTCCGTAAGGTGCTTATAGTTTAAAAGTGGTACATGCAAGAATTTAATGATGGCATGTACTTACATTCAGTAGTTTCCCCCCAAAAAAGAAGATACTTTCACGGTGAAGGGCTGTAGCTGTCCTATGAGAAAAACTGACGTGCAGAATAAACTCATGTCTGTTAAGTTTGGATTGGGATATGCTACAAAGGCAACTAAACAACTATTTTTAATACTTAAAAATCCAATTCATCTGTGAACTCGCATTTTTTTACATATTTAGGAAAAGTGACTTTCAAATGGTTACACTTTACATGCCTGACCCTCCAATATGCTAAACAGCATTAGCTGCTGGCAGATGCCCTGCCCATGCTTTCCCTAAATGAGATGTGAAACCTGCTCCAATATCAGGAACTCTTGCTTAAGCATGTTCACAGGATGACCTGGGTGTGAAATATGTGGAAAATAGCATCTTAGGAAGGACAGCGTGGGAGGGTCCAGGAACTTTGTTAACTTAAAAGAGACAAGATTGAAGCCTGTTATTCATAGTTAAGTGCAAACTAAGACCTGGAAAGGAGTTGTTCCTTAGGCTGGCCCAGTGGGAGGGGAAGAAGTCCTAAGACCAGTTTAGTGTGGCTAAAGAATAGGGACTGCTATTTCCCTAAACACACCACTGCCAGGCATACAAACTCCCTTCAGGGGCAGTAAGATTCTGCCATGTGTAATTGCCTTAAAATATTGAACTACTGGATTGTTTGCAGTATGTCAATCAGGGTGTCCTTCAAAAAAGGAAAGGTTTGTCCCTGGAAACTTTTTTATCATTTTTTAGGGAGTATCCAGAGGTCACCCTCTCCCAGTGCCTGGTGAAACTTACAAAGCTGGAACTTCAACCACTGCTCACCAGAACAGTCTCTGGAACTACTGGAGAACACAAGAGAACTGGCCCTGCTGGTTGAGACCTTTGTGGCGACCTGAAAGGCTGAAGCAGCCCCCACTTGTACCCAAAACTAACAAGTGGACTCAAGTAGTCAGCAGGAAAGATATCTGCCAAGTGCAAAGACTTCACCTGCTGCAAAAGTAAAATTTCTACTGCTCAGAGGCTTTCCCACCAAAATTAAGCGGTGCCTCTTCCAAAATCTACCCAGCTTCGAGGGAAATTCAGTATATAAAGTCTGCAATCGTGACACTGAAGAATTTCAACTTCTATTTTAGAGGCTAAGAAGGTAAAATCTTTGACTTGGACAAACCAGCTTGGTGTATCCAACCAACACTCCATTGAAGTCGGCCTGAAATCATGCCTAGCTCCCAGTAAATTGCAAACAGTGACTAATGATTGGGGCTTTACTTTTTCTTTGTGCTTTTGCCTTTAATCTTTAAAAAATATTGTGTGGGATTTCTATTGTTTAGTTTGAACTTTTTAACTGTTTTGTCACTGCTTAATACTTTACAAATGTTCCGAACCTAAGCCTCTGCTCTCTATTGTATGGCTACCAGACGTTTGAGCCCGGCTGCCCCCCACCCGACCCCAGACTTTAACTCCAGTTCTAGATGACTCTCCTTCTCTATGGGGATAGCAAAAGTAGAACAAATATAACTCAGGTGCAGAATAAATCACCTCCTAATAGTATGTGTCTTTGTTAGTGTGTTACCATTATTGAGTAGAATCAGACAAATGTATGATGGAACAACGCATGCACCAACCACGCATGCCTGAACAAAGCAGTCGGAACAACAACTGCGTTGTTTCCACGAACACGTTAACCACGCGTACCTTTACAACGATTTTTCATTGTAAAGGCATGCCTAGTAAAGGCATTTGTGGAACGGAATGCGTGGTTTTCGCATTCCATCTCCCTCACCCGCCCTAAAAATACAACTTCCGACCCCCCACCCGCCCTAAAAATTAAACTACCTCGACCCCACAACCCACCCTAAAAATAAAACTACCCGGACCCCCCCCCAACTCGTCCTAAAATTAAATAAAATAAAGCTACGCCGACCCCCTACCCGTGCCTGAAAACGACCCCAATACCCACCACCCACCCTAAGCCCTAAAATCTAACCTGCCCCCCTCCCACCAGCCCTAAAAACGGACCCCCATAAATAAAAAATAAACTACCTCGACCTCCCCCACCCCAAGCCCTTAATCCACCCCACCCCTAAAATCTACCCCCAACCCTGCCCGCATCCTCTCCTGACGGTGACTCCCTTTTTCTTGATGTCGTGGGTCCGGAGTCGTTGTTCCGGATGTTCCCGAAATCAGACACCACTGGTAACCATTGCTTACCCAGGCTCTCGGGCATGCGCAGACACTCAGATTACATGGTGTTGTACCGGCCACCAATCCTCATGTCTTCTGCTTCAGGCACTGAACTGTGGTGCACCCGCTCCATGTCGTTTGGTGGGCATGAGCAGAAGGATGCAGTCTGTAGCCCAATGTTAAGTGTCCTGAACCTCTGGGTCAAGAAGGACCCATTCCGGAGCTGTCAAGACTTCAGCAAAACCCTGACTGGGACTGGCAACACTTGGCAGAAGCTGCTCTGCCATGGACTAATCACAAATTCAGTTTTTGCTGCCCCGCATGCCAGAACAACTTAAACTGTTGCAGCCCGCACACAGATTAATCACACCTGGTTAGATGTAGCCCTCCACGGGCTAGTAACACTTTGCAGTTGCAGTCCCACAGAGGCCTGATTGCCGATTTATACGTCATGTGATGTCCAGTCACCTTTAGGAGACTGGCTCTCAGGTAGCCATCAGCTCTTGTTGAGCAGCAGTGTCCTAAATATTCTGACTGCTCTTTGGAACACTCCGATCCTTCACCGTGGATGGACTGTTTAAGTGCACAGTAGAGTAACTTTACATGTGGACCAGCAGGCTTCACATCCAGTGACTAAGAGAAAAAAGGTCTCATTTAGGATTCTCGAGACGTGGTATGCTGCCTCCACCGCTCTATATGCTAAACCCATGAGAGAGACAGTATTCTACTCTGTAAATGAAGGTACACTCGGTGCGGCATCCAGGTTACAGGACCTACTAATGGCAGGGAGAAGCCCAGGTCACTGCGCACATACTATATTAGCATTACGCTAGGGCTGAATATCAAACATCAGAACAAAACATGTATACAGATGGCACTCAGGCCAGGGGAACATGTCTGCATGCCATGCTGGCAACATATCCACACAAAAACTCACTCAACAACTATGCAGTGCTGGGGCATGGACTGGTGAACCTAGCAAATGCATGTAAAGAGGAAAGGAGGTGGGCACATCCCAGAAAATTCAAAAAAATAATTGAAGATGGAATTGGGAAGATAGAACAGTGAACTGGGGTTGGAAACCTATTGCATCAGGAGGATCATTCAATTGCACTGATGTCGAACTTAAGGAGTTCATAATGGATGGCAAAAAAGCTATTGCTGAGAAAATTCACTATCTAATGAACAAGGTAATGTTGCTCATGCATGATATAGACAAGATAAGCGAGCGCATGACTGAGGTGGAGCACAGACTCTCTGCCTTGGAAGATAATGTTAATGACCATACAGAAGGGGTGTGCATATTAGGAATAACAATGATGCGCCTTGAAGACAATCTCACTGATCTAGAAGACAGATCGAGGCAAAATAATGTTTGCATTTTAGGAGTGCTGAAAGCCTCTGAGACACATCCGATCCTTTCTGGAAACCCTTTACAGATAAAACACTGACTGAAGGTGTGGAAGTAGATAGATGGCACAGATTTCCATCACAGCAACCACACATGGGGGAAACCAAGGGAAACAGCTAGGTGATGAACATGATGTGGATGCAGAAATACTGGGACTAAAACCAGGATCCTTACTGTAGAGAGACCGCACAGGAGATAACAAACAATGGGAATTGGATACCTTATTATCCTGATTCAACCCATAAGAGACAAAAGACATTTCATGAAGTGAAACGAAAACTATGTCAACTGTATATCCTGTATTCAGTATTGCGACAGGCATGACTGAGAATAGATGTTAAAGGAAAGAGACACTTTTTTGAGCACCTGAAAGATGCAATAGAATATGGTGAAGGCCAGAACTCATTGCTGTGTAATATATAATTTTGCCGCTACAGCTTGTAATGATATGCATTTGATTAATACATGGAGGGGCCTCAGGAATACAATGCAGATCAGATGTGCTTACAACGGTGTAGTAGGTTGGAGTGGGTTGGCAATTGGGAGGATTTGGTGCTTGCGCTCCGGACAGACATACTGATGCAGCCAAATTCTTTTGGGTGACTTTAATGTTGTGTAGGTTGGTTTGTTTGAGGGGTAGGGTGACAGCTGAGATGTGGTTGGCCCCCACTGGTGGCAAGTGGAAGTTTAAACATAAAAACAATAGAAAAGTCACTCTGATATAGGATGGATGGTCAGCCATTAGAAAAAGTGGCATCATGAAAGAGAGGATCAACATTGTGGTCTCGTGGAGTGTGCGGGCATAAGTGGAGTGCCTAAGAGACACTATTTGCTCCATGTAGGAGGCATGTTCAGATAGCAATGCTGCAAGAAACATACTCTACAGCCCCAGAACATGAGAAGCTGAATTTAAAGGGGATGGGGGACTGTCCTCTGATATCCTGAATTTAGCTCAATGGCAAGACCCTAATGGCAGATATATTGGGGTGGCCAAGAAATTATGCGGACAGCCCATGTTTCTCTTTAATACCTACCTACTAAATGTGGACACGATCACCATTTTTTAAGAAGTTGCAACCCTTCTCACACCATATATATACTGTAAAATATTATGCATTGGGGATTTTAATTGCATACTAAGTAAACAGCTGGACGGGCCCTATCCAACCTATAGAGCACCGGGCTTTCCTCTATGGCATTTGTAGAGGCAGAAAACACATTACATTTAGTAATACTATTAAGATCACTGCATGGAGCGGCACCTGGGTATTCCTTTTATTTCCCCTTAACATGGAACCTTCTCGATGGCTTATTTTGTTTCTACACATCTTGTGCAGCATTTAGGGTAATATCGAAAATATGGGTATTTGGATCGTGTGTTGTCACATGCACCTCTGTCACGTGTTCCTGGAGAAGACAAATTATACTGATAATACAGTGGAGATAAGAACCAAGAGTAATATTTGATCACCCAAATAGGGAGGAACGAAGGAATACTATTAAGGATTTTTACCCTCACAACACGAACTCTGTGAACTCAGCTGGAAAATTATGGAAAGCCTTTAAGGTCACCACTGGGGCAAATGTATGTGTTCATTGTACTGCTTAGGGAATACTTAAACAAATGACGTAACTACATTGGAAAAAGAGATTCATGGAATTGGCAACTTGATGGTCCAGAGTAATGGGGATGGCAATGAAAAAAGAAAAAAGATGGAAAACCCCAGAGCATTCGTTTAAATGGAGCATGATAGCAGTGACAAATCTGGTCCCCTTTCAGCGTGGCTGGTAAACAAAGAGTGGGGAGATAAACCAATTTTGACAACAAGAGATCACACAATAAGAGATCACCCTGGCAGAACAAGAAGTGATAAACAACAGGTTTAAAGAACTCTATTCTAACCTTTACAGTGAACAAACAGCACATGACAGATACGAATAAGGAGACACGTTTTTGTGATGGTTAGCTCAATGATACAGAAATGTCACAGCATTCATTAGAATAAGGCAACAAGTCTTGGATATCTGGCAAATAAACATACGAGACAGGAATGCCCTCTTTCTCCTTTGGTCTTCCTGTTGGTAATTCAACCTTTGGCACAAATGACATGTAAGAGGCACTCACAAACCAAGATATCAGTTTAACAAACACGGCATATTATATCATTGCATGATGATTGTATACTACTGACTGTACCAAGCCCGGGGAGTCACTGGAGGGAGACATTACGGGAAGTCGGAGCATAGTCCAGTTTTCAGCTGAATTTCACTCATCATTGATGTGTCATTTGACTGGAATCGTCTTGAACCAATTGAACGAGATCCCCTTAAGGGTACAAACAAGAACATTAAAAAACCTTGCTGTATTTAAAAAAAAAGTATTTATTGAAATTTTAAACGTGCGAAAATTGTAATTTGAAAGTAAATAATAGACACAACATCAATGTTCATGTGTACATGCATCTTTACAGATGCAATCCCAGATCTCCTTTGAGTGTCAACCGCTAACAGTAGCGCAAATCTCCGTAGCATCCCCATTTACGATCTGCTCCTACAATCACCCCACCAGCCTGTGATAGATCCCCTGGTAGGCATGGTCTGCAGACATTAAAGTGTTCCCACCAAGGTTCCCAAATCCTGGAGTGTTTACACGGGGATCCCCATGCTCTGTATACAAATTCTTCTGATATGGAACAATTGTCCATATCTCAATGCTATTTTAACAGGGTCTTGGGACCGCCAGTGGCTTGCAATGTCACACTTAGTGATCATAACCCCAACCCCAAGGAGTGTTTTTCTGTCGTCCCACCCAAGTACACCCCCAGTTTAATCAACACTGGGTTACCCTCAATTGGCAGGCCCACTGAATTCCTGTGTGTTAAGGATTTCGGTCCAGTGTGACTGTTTAATGGGACAGTCCCAAACAATGGGCATGAAAATGCCTGTGGCCAGTTTAACCTTGGTGTATTAATCTGTGAGAATTATGAGATGGTATAACAATAGTCAGGCCACAGCATTTTTTAACTTACTTAAAGTAAGCATTGTCAAGTAGCTGAGATTTTAAATGCCTCTGATGGGACCCATAGCTCATATAATGTTAGTTGTCCCACACTTCATCTACATTATGCAGCATTTGCCAGTACCAGTACCGTAAGCGTCTTTCTAAAAACCTGTTATTTCAATGAGGAAGCTATACTGGAAATGAAACATACCCAGAATTCCCCCCTAGAGTACTTAGATTTACCTGGGATCTAAAAGATATGATGGCCCCTAATCTGATATCCTACTACAATGCTGAACAACTCTAGTATATGGTAATGTGGTTAGAGATTGAACTTAATGATCTGACGAGAAAGCTGATACAATGTTTAGTGCGCACAAAGGCATTAACAAACTTTATCATTGCTGACCAGGAAAGCGTTAAAATCACTACCCGCACAGGTACACTCAAAACACAAGGTCTGGTATAAAGTGTTTCCTACTGGTAAGTATAGATAATTATACATGCCAAATCTATCTATATAGTCCACAGTCCTCTCACCCACTATTCCCAGATTCCTGAGGAGACATAACTTGGAGCATGGCTCCGAATGCCAGGAATACATTTACGAAGAGAGGTGGGGGCCCTCAATGGGATTCACAGATTTTTGTGCCAGATGGGAGATTACTAATGCCAATTTTCTTACAAGCACCATAATAGTTAAAGTGATAAGGAAACCCTGGCCTAACTTCCCAGATGAATCAGAGTTAAATAAAGTTAAACCAGTCTATAATGAAGAGACGGAATGAAAGGAAATTGATCTCCACACTCTTATCAAATATGCCGAAGGCTTAATAAACTGAAGGAGATGTGGGCTACAGCTACAGTGGGAGAACTAGGGGCACAAAGTGGCGCAAATTATCAAAAACTGCAGGAGAGGTAATAGAAATGCTAAATGTAAGTTGTTCGATTATAAATGTTTACACAGAACCGAAGTGAACACTAAACTTATGCATAGTATCAACCCCATGAATAGTAGTGAATGCCCCAAATGTAGGACATATGAGGGCACATATATATGTGTGGTGGCAGTACAGGACGAACCAGACATTTTGTCAAGACTGTCTTTTGAGCCTAGTGCAGATCAATAAGCGCGTACAAATATTATCCAATGCAGTGGACCTGCAACTGAATATGGCCAAACGGATAATAGCTCTAAAATGAAAAAAAAGTAGGGACCCAGAATAGGGAATGTAGTAAGTACGCATTATTAAGTGGATATTCTCAGAATGGGGAGTGAGAAAAAGATTCAGAAACTAAAACTGTATTTAGTTAACACTCTAGGGCAAGTTTCCGAGATGGAGGGAGGAAAGAGTCTAAAAAGCCCCTTCTTAAACTCCGTAATTATGAACTGGGAAAATAATAGGTTGTTTGGTTTCCTTAAAAATTAGAAGTTGCAACTAGATGTACCTTAATTGAAATAACATCCTTAGCTCGGATTAGCATATACAGCAAGAATTGATAAAGCAACATTTTGAGCGGGTCTAACTTTCGCTGTTTGGTACTTGAGGCACAGCGCTTACATTTTCCATTGTCAGCCTTTATTGTAAAGAGTTGTCTTGCAGCATCAAGAACCTGTTTACTGTCCTCTGGAATTGGCAAATGTCTGAGTTCTATGTCTTGATGAGCCATGCTGTCAGTTTTAAGGATTGAGGCTCTTGAGATAGGAATTTTCAGTTTTTTCTTGACAATAGGCATGGATCAGATTTGAGCTGGATCAGTGGTTGTGCCAACATATTCCATAGTTCTACATGCCAATGCTGGTGAGGCCAAGTTGAGGCTATCAGTACAACTGTGCACTGTTCTACCTTCAGTTTGCAAATGACTCTTAGAATCACAGGTATTGGGGGAAAGGCTTAACCTGATTTTCATATCCAGTCCATTGCAAAAGCATTTCTGTCTGACCCTGGGTATGGCCATTTGTTGGCTAATCTGGGTGAATTTGAGGTTTTTGTCTGTCACAATATCGAACTGTTGAAATATGAGATGCAGCCAACTGTCACCCAAATGCCACTTGTGAATATCTAAACAATAACGGCTTTAGCGATCTGCTATATAATTGTGCATTCCCGGAACATGTTCCACAGAAATGTCTACATTGTAGTGAACTGCCCACCTCGGCAATTTTTGAGCTTCCTTTGAAAGCATGAGAGAATTGGTTCCCCCTTGCTTTAGGATAAAACATGGTTGTTGTGTTGTCTGTTCATATCTGGACGTGCATAGCCTGCACCAGCAGTAAAAAAGCTTTCAATGCTAGCCCTACTGCTCTTAACTCTCGAGTATTTATATGCAAGTTGCAACTGGTTGTCAGCCATAGTCCATTCAACTCTAATGCTTGAAGGTGATCACCCCATCCCATGAAAGGTGTGTCTGTTGTCAAAAACGGCTGAGGTGTCACTGGATTCAACAACTGAGCGTTGAAAATATTGCTCTTTGTTAACGACTTTCAGAGCCACTTTTTCATGGGTGAGGTCATTTGTAGGAGACAGTCCCAATCTCCTGAAATCTGTTACCAAGGGGCATTCAATTGCTCCTGAATATTTCTCATGTGCAACCATTAATGGAGTATCAGAAAAATGCATGAAGATATTGTCACCAAGATCATCTTCAGAGTTCTGACCCTGGTAGTGTTTTTCATTTGTAAAGATATAGATTGCCAAATCAATTTATTTACTCTTTCTTGTGAAGGATGTAGCAGACCCAAATCCATGATGATGTTGGTTCTGTGAGATGTAAGATTCTTGCTTGGAATTAAGTGGGATATTTTTGTTGTTGATTGCTAATATCAGACACAACATTGTTTTTGTCAGATTGGTGTTTTGAAATGTCTAGTCACATGTGCTTCCTCAAAAGAGCCAATCATACGGGTATGGATGTACTATAGACTCTCTTTGCCTTATGAAAGTGAAAGCAGCTACTGGTGCTAGGCACTTGGTGAAGTTTTTTGGTATCGATTTTAGGCCGAAAGGTAATGCCTTCAATTGGAAGTATTGACCTGTCACCGTAACACTGAGGAATCTTCTGTTCTTTACAAGTATCGAGATATTCGAGATCTAGGTATGGCAAATAGTCTCCCTATCCGAAAACTCTGAGTCCTCATGTATTTGTTGATATTTCCAAGGTCTAGAATGCATCACCATTCCCCAGACTTTTTCAAAATTGGAAAGTATCTGGAATAAAATCATTTTGTTCCTCTTTGTTTGTGGGCACCAACCTCTGAGTCAAGGAGTTGCGAGATCTCCGTTGCACCACGACAGAAACCCGAGTCTGTCTTCACTTGGTTTAATATACAATGTGGTGCCATACTGGTGGTCTTGTATTTCTTTTCACTCCTTTACAGACTGTCGCTATGGCAGGATTCTGAAGTGACTTATCTATCCTGCCATAGGAGTTCAAATATCGGGATAGATTTAACGTCTGTATGTGCCTGTCCCATCAAATAAAAAAAGAAACATGATTTTCTCCAATCCTGTGGTTGGTAAACTAAAGCTTTTAGTTGCTTTCTCAATGAGAGCATGACATTTCCTCAAATCATCAGATGGCGAGTCTCTGGGTTTGGATCTGGACTTGCACCCTTCAGAATTATGAAGTCATTCCAATCTGAGTCCCATGTAAGTGTTGAACTTTCTGAGGAGTTGCATCATCCTCATTGAATATGGGAGAATGTGAGAGTCTTCTCTGTGTCATTTGGAACATCAAGAGCACATGATGGCCAGGCCATTCATCATCTGAAGAAGACACATAACCATCCGTGTCTGGGGACAATCTAATGGATGAAGATCCTATACTGTAGAAATATAGGCTTCAACTGTTCTTGTTCACATTTATAATTTTCTAATATTTTTTTACTGCATCAAATGAAACAGAAGTCATTTCTGATATCAATACCTTTTCTTTACCTTCACCTTTAAATCATTGCCTAGAACACTGAATGTTCCTCATAGATTTTCTTCATCTGTTTCTCAAAGCTTTTGTAGAGCTTCTGTAGCAGAGCTACGTGTTATAGTCCTACCTGTCATGAAAATCAAATGTCTTTTCAGTTTCCCTTGTTTTCTTGACCCTTTAAAAAATATTAAAATTCATATTTTCATTCAGTGTATATATGTGTTGCCTTATAAGTTCCAATGCAGTCTCTTTACCACTCTTGGCATTATTTACCAACGCTGTACTTGTCTATGTGTACTCCGTTGTACCTAAAAACTGGTGTATTAGAAAATGGACCAGTTTTACTCCTTTAGCAAATCGTTCATAACATTGACTTGTTTATGAATTACACATGCAAGTTCTTTTTTTATTACAGAGATACATTGTTTGAAGTACCACTATTGATCACTGCTTGCACTTCTTTATCTTTTGGAGCTCTTCCCCATTGCCTGATTGAGAAATGAGAATCATTCTCACTAGGTTTTAGAAGTATTACTAACTCATTTAAATCAGTTAAATGTGTGCAATCTATTTAACCGAATTGTGCCATTCAAAAATAGAAAATATTCTGGAAAATAACACACTAATAGTAAAAATGTATGACCCTTCAATTTGACAAATTCTGTTCCATATATCTATTTTACTGGTACGATCATTTTCTAAGTTGGATAACAAAGTAAATATATTACTTTGTGGCTAGAAACAAACACACATGTAAGGTTTGTAGTACTTTGAGTATTATGATATGTTCCAGTTATTTGAATGGAGACTTGAAATATTGAGATTTCTCTTCAAACATTCCTCCAGATTGTCAGGACTGGACAATGGTCTCATTAGTAATACTTCTGTATTAATCTTGTTGCAATAGATATGTGTAGGAACCAGTCAGCATACTGGGTGTAGCAGGGCGCCAACTTATGATTTTGTACAGTAAGATAAGGGTCCACATATGTACATTGAAGTAGATACTTGTAGTTTCACAAGCAAATGTTGACAGTGGCTTTAGCCTAATCACTTGAAAAAGGACACAGGGGCAAAATGTCATCTACATAAAGATGAATAGTATGGGGAATTTGAAAAGTTCTTTTTGGACCTAAATTTTGAGGTTCTAATTCGTCCTAAAAGAAATCATCTTGCAGCAGGGTTTTTTGTGCAGATATTCCTATAGTCATATTATGCATTTCACTTTAATCGTTTAGCTTTGTGATTATAATAGCTGGATTCTCCATTTCCGAAATGTATTCTCCAAGCACCATCCTTATAAAAAGAAACTATCATTATTATTCAAATTTAATAATGTAATTAATGTTTAAGTAAGCCAGAAGTATGTCCAAGGAGGATTTGGTATATTATTTTATTATATCCTTAAAACATCTCCATTTACTTTCCAAAGAATGGTTTTCATAGATTCTGTTTCCTTGAATTGACTAACTTTTCATCATCAAATCATTTATGGGAATAGTCTCACATTCCGTTAGTTGTGCGCTTACCTTTTGAGAAGTACTATTAGCGAAACAGTCAAAACTTGAAACTAATTCACTTTCTGTTTGTAGATGTGGTGCTTCTGGAAATGTCACATTATCATTATTTATTTAATTGCTTACCTTTTGTTGCTCTGTGCTTTTGACTGGTTGCTCTCAATTCTTCTAAGGGGACTCTGACTGGGACATATTCTGTGACAAAGTTGTTGGTTGCACAGTCAGCGGTGGTTTTGGAAGTTGCACTGGTCTGCTGTGTAAGAATGGACCACAGGACAGTCTTATTGTACTTACTAACACAAGTCTTGTTCTCTTTTTGTCCGAGTAACAGTGGTAATACCAATGTTCTTGTTCCTTTTGTTCCCAGCACTGGAATAGGATCTTTAATGGTTGGACCAAACTCTTCCTTCAATCCCAACATCCAATACGTGGTAACCATCTAGCCACAAGAATCTGAAGTCTGACTCAGATCTGTTGCAAACCCTGCAACAGAGTGAGATGTTATTCATCATGCAGGTCCTCTTACCCTGGAAGGTTCAGTAAATGTATCAGATTTCTGAAAAAGTCCTCATAAGGAGAGTGGTTTGACAATAGACGTCTTGGCACGTTATTTATTGCTCTCTGCAAACCTAACAGGCTTTGGACCCATGATCCACCACGATCTAGGACCCTTGTAGTCACGGCTTGTTTTAACATATTGTTCCCTCTCTCTACAACTAACACACAAAATGTGATGGAAGGAATGCTTACAATTTCTCTAACCACTGGCAATTACTCAGGGCAGCATTTCAAACCATCATTCTTTTGCCCACCAAGCCACCTCTTTTTGGACCCAGCCAAATATGTATCAGTACAGCCCGAACTGCCAGGCCCACCCTGAACCGGAACATAATCAACCCAAGACTGGTTTCACCCAGATTGGGGTCTTCAGTCAGGTGTAGCTTGCTTCCATTGGCACAGTGAGCACAGGAGTCATTTCAGAGCATATCCTTGCCATTTAGGGTGGTACATCAAACACACAACAGGAAATGGGAGCAATGCTTGAAATTTGTCTAACCCTTGGCAATTACTAGTGATAGAATTCATACCCATCATTCTTCTGACCGCTGTGCCACCTCAGTTTAAAGCCAGCCATATGCAAAACCAGTCTTTTATTTGCTCCAATACGAACAGTCCATTCTTAATTGCCAGACCCTCCCTGAGCACAAGCAAACCAAGACCCATTTCACCATGACTGGGACTTCTCAGTGGGGTGTGACTTGATTTAAATGGCCCAGTGAGCACCGGATCCACATCTGTGCATACCTTGGCCACTTAGGGTGGTACATCAAATGCACATAAGGTGATCGGAAGAATGCTTACAATTTGTTTAACTACTGGCAATTGCCCAGTGTAACAGTCCAATCCAGTGTTCGTTTGCCCACCATGGTACTTCAGTTTGGACCCAGTCATATGCAAATCTGTTTTGACGCTGCCCCAGTTCAAATAATCCAACCCAGCTGCCACATCTGGTCTGCCCTGAACGGGAAGGCAAGCAACCCAAGATCGATTTCATCCTGACTGGAGTTTTTCAGTTGGGTGTAGGCTAATTCCAGTGGCACAGTGAGCACATGATTCACATCTGAGCATATTCTTACCATTTAGGGAAGTATATCAAACAGACAAATGGTGATGGGAGGAATACTTAAAATCTTTCTATCCACAGGCATTCGCTCACGGTAGTATTGCAAGTCATCGTTCTTTTACCTAGCATGCCACCTTAGTTTGGACCAAACCATATGCAAATTCATTCTTCTAACTCTACTTCTTCTTTCTCAGTTCCTTCCAATTCTCCTGCCATTGTTTACAAGGGCTCAATTTCGATACTTAAGATTAGGGTTCATCTTTTGTATATGTTAAGCACTTAACAAACCTTTGTGGGAGTAGGGATGCATATTCTATATCTGAGGAGTATCACTAAATATCTCTGGACATTTACGGTTAACTTTATATGTTGACTACTTTAGGATTTATGGTCTTTAAAAGATCCTTAAACTTCAAGCAAGCAGCCGGGCGCCATATTGTGAACCCATGTCAGACAGATCTTATTTGCAGGAATGGTTGTACTTCCGCAGACCCTTACCCTGATCTCTGCAAGTAGTAGACACACCCAGCATCTGGAGTTAACAATGATTATTTATTATGTACAATCAACACTCAAATCTTGTGAACAATATTGATTAAAACTATTATGAATATTTCAGAAGCCATCATATAAAACAAAATGAATGTGAGAAAACCCATAGCATTTTATATCGCACATACCTACTATCTATATTAATTAGTGTAAACTATACCCATCTTTATATCTGTATGCCTCTGAGAAGCTTTGAAGTCACGTATCAACTCTGGCATTCTAGCCAAGCAAACTATCTTCATGCCTGTCTATTTCTCCCTTGTTCTTAGGTCTCTTCAGACCTTCTTTCTTAATGACTCTTATGGGCAAGAGGAGGGGAAGGTTGTGTGTGCAGCTTCTTGATCTATTTTGATGCTTCAATAATGCCTCAGTTAGAAACATATTCAAAAGGCAGGCAATAATATCAAAACATGATTCCTTCTGCATTACCTCTGTGCTCAGCTGGACAACGTTGCAATGTTGCTCAGTGCATGTAGTTTTCTAAACAGCAGAATGGAAGATTTTCTCTTTTGTTGCATTTTTGTTAGCATGATTAATGTCAGCCTGTATCAGAAATAATATGGCAATCTCACACACTGTGCTGGCTATTATCACTGTTTCGTATATTAGTATCCCAGGCCTTAAATCTTCCACATACCCACTCTAAAGGATTAGTGCAGGAGTTTTAAACGTACAAGTAGGCTTCATTTGTATAAAAACCACAAGGATCAGATAAACATTATGGCAGCAGTTAACCATATGACTGGTTACTCACATTACAGCATCTAACATAATACCTTCTTGTAAAACCTTATACAAATCCTTTCTTGTGGGAATGTACCAAAAAGTGTAAAGTCATAAAAAGGACTTGAATAATATCACTCAAAGTAGATATTTTGTTGTGGTACACCATTATTACCAAAAAACATAATTATTTCCACCATAACAAGGAATGCATAATGTTTGGTAGTACTGAGTTTCTTTAACCTGATTCTTTTTTCTTCACCAAGTCATTATCAGATCTTATCCTTACCCTAATCTTACAAAAATAGACACTTTAAGGGTGGACATATTTAACCTCTTGGCTGCTGAGAACATACTGAGTTGTCCTCAGCACTAGCGCTCAGGTGCTGAGGACGGCTCCAGCATACCCTGGTACCAGAGGCAGGAAATCCCTCAGGTAAAAGAGGGATTTTGTTTTACTCATTTCAGCCTAGGGAAGGCCTTCCCCAGAAACAGAGGCTGTTTTTTTCTTATGAAATGGCAATCGCACACATGGCGAGTTTAGCTGATTACGGAGAAAGAGAAGTTGAAATAAGCCCAGATAGGCTCATTTCACTTTCACTGCATCGGTGCTAGGGACACATCTCAGTCCCTGAGCACATGGGAGAAGTATCATTGGAAAGGGGAGAATCTCCCCTTTCCAATAGTACTTTTCCATAGTGGATCGCTGCTTGGGGATGGCCGCAAGAGGGTGATCCTCAAGCAGGGATCCACTCACTAGACTGGGGGGGAGCAGCCCCCTTACAATGGGCTAGTGTTCTCATCCTGTCCCATGCCCAAAAGTCTTTCAGTCCCATCAGGGGCAGACTGGAAGTTGTTATCTCCAATCTGCCCCCAGTAGGACAGAGCTTGTGAGGGGCGGAGGGGGAAACGACACGACAGGGAGGAGGGGTCAAAGAAAGCCCATTAGACACCAGGGATTGTTTTCTTGGAGACAAATGGAATGGGTGAGGCTGGCCCACCCAGGCAAAGGGCCTAGCCCCTACATCTCCAAATCACTCCCAACACTTTTTCTGCTCCTGTTGAGGGCAGATAGGAGGTTTGTTCCGCCACTAGCCCCCTTGGGAGTACATGTGGAGGGGCAGCAGCTCCCCGGAAATGGGCTAATGTTGCTTCACTTCCCCAGCCCCAAAGGTCTTTGGCAGAGTAGAGGCAATCCCCTCTTGGGAGGAACAGAAAGTTCACTAGACCCCACCTCCCCAAGCAAAGGGGCCCCTCCCCAGACACAAAAGTCTTTCTGCCCAACCATAGGGTCAGATAGGAGACAGATGCTCCAATCTGCCTGCAGCACCCTTTTAATGCAAAGGGGTGGTGGTAGCCCACCCAGGCAATAGCCCAAACCTGCAAACTGACAAATAGGACAACAGTCTTTCTACTCCTCCCGGGGGCAGATAGGAAGTCGTTACCTTGAATCTGGTCCCGAGTTAGTGCTCCATCGCCCCACTCCCCACCCACCTCAGCCACCTGTCTTTCTCCCCACAGGGGAAGATAGGGAGTAGGTGCCTCCAATCAACCCCCCGGAAAGTCCACTAGACATCAGGGAGTATTTTTTATATAATCAAAAGGGGTGGGGTTGGCATTGGGCCAGACCCTCACCCCAACAAATTTGTCAATTTGCGTTTCTATCCCTCCCTAAGGGACAGATAAGAACCCCTTACCTCCAATCTGTCCTGCTTCTGGGGGACTGAAAGCCCACTAAACACCAGGGATATGTTTTTATTACTGTCGGGGGTGGGCAGCCTGCTCAGCCCTTAAAAATACCCTTGTAGTCTTTCTGCCCCCCAAGGGGCAGACAGGAGGTCTTTACCTCCAGTCTGCCCCACTGAATAGCAGTAAGCCTACTAAACAGGAGGGTATTTGTTTATGAGTAAAAGGGGTGGTGTGTCCGCGAATACATTATGCAAAGCTCCCACCCCTCAAATAGCTCCAACAGTCTTTACTGCCATATGCCCCCTGGGTGGAGGGACAAGCAATTCCACCAGACACAAGGGAGATTTTTCTGTGTCTTATAAAAAAGGGGTTGGAACATGTTTACCCACAGTGTGCCCAAAGGGACAGAAAAACAGCTGTGCCCATTCTGGACTATGGGGAAGAAACATTGCATGGGCAAGCCGCCCTCTATCTCTTTTTTAAAAATGTCAGCCCATTTTCCCCAGTGTTGAGTGGCATTTCTGTCCCCTGGGGGCAGATTTTGGGTAAATGCCCTCAATCCATCTCAAAGGGAGCAGAAAGACTGATGCACCTATTTTGAGGTGGGAGCAGGGCATGCTGTCTGGATGAGCTTCCG
This sequence comes from Pleurodeles waltl, assembly GCF_031143425.1. Lineage (NCBI taxonomy): Eukaryota > Metazoa > Chordata > Amphibia > Caudata > Salamandridae > Pleurodeles > Pleurodeles waltl. The sequence continues at coordinate 127,804,539 of NC_090443.1, read as the reverse complement.
CATCCCTCTTTTTAAAACATGTTGGGCCTATTTTTCCCTGGTCTCCAGTGGATTTTCTGTCCCCCAAGGAGGACATATTTTTGGTGACCGCCCTCAACATATCGTCGGGATGGGGTGGTGAATAACTCATGCATCTATTCTGGAGTGGAACCACAGCGTGATGGTTGGGTGACCTGCCCACCACACTTTTTTTTAAGCCATGGGAGAAAAAGGTGTGGGGTGTCCTACCCAGGCAAATCAACTCCCGGAAACAGAAAGGACACTAGGAGAAAATAGGCCTAAAAAATTAAAAATGGGGTGGATGGCTCACTCGGGGATTGTTCTGTGCTCCCACCCCAGAACATATGCATCAGTCTTTGTGCCACCTGGGCATGGGTTTACGGTGTTTAACCAACATTTGCCCCAGGGTGACAGAAAGACCTCTAGACACCAGAGATTTCAACATGGCAGCAAAACAAATAAAAGCCTAAGGTGACCTATTCTGGCATCAAGCCAATACTCCTACACCCAAATGGACAACAGAGTCTTTTTGCCCCTATGAGGACTACAGCATCCCCACCCCTATGGCAAGACTTTTACATATGGGGTGCAGAATGGGGCTAACTCCCAATATCGTCCTACTTTTAGGTTGCATGGGCTCAGGTCATCTGCCACCTGGGGGAAACATACAAACCCAGGCATTTATGAAAACTAGAAACCTTGGGCAGTCAAAGATGGTGTGCTTCGTGTGAATCCCATGACATTTTCTTACCCACAATGACCTGCAAATCTGAATGATTACTAAAATCATATATTTACAAGGCCCCATAACACAATGTATAGACACTAGCAATGGGGTCGCTCTGGTGTTTGGGCCTGGTCTCTGCTGCCACCCAGGCAAACCTGCCAAAACCCAGACATTCCTGAAAACCAAACATCCGGGGGTCACCAAGATGGTGTGCCTCCCAGGGATCCCTCAACATTTTATTACCTAAAATGCCATGCAAATCTCAAACTTTCACAAAAATTGCCCATTTTCCATGCATTTCTGTGAAGTATGTTTTTGTAAACCACAGGGATCCACAAAAGTGCTGCCACCCAGTGTTCCCCCACATCTCCCAATAAAAATGCTACCTCACTTGTGATGCTGGACCTAGCGCCTATGATACAAAAGGTCCAAAAATGCAATGTGGAGAAATCAGCAATAGGGGTAGCTCTGGTGTATGGGCCTGAGTTTAGCAACCACCCAGGGAAATCTACCAAACCCAGACATTTCTGAAAACAGACATCCAGGGACGAACAGGGTGGTGTGCCTTGTGTGGATTGCAAATCTCAAATGTTCACTAAAACTGCACATTTTCCTTGCATTTTTGTGACAGAAACTTAAGGAAACTGCTGAGATCCACAACATTTCTACTACTCAGCGTTCCCCCACGTGTCCTGATAAAAACGCTATCTTACTTGTGTGGCTGGGCCTAGTGACCCCAACAGGCACACATCAAACAAGGGTCAATGAGAGTTGCCCTGTGGGACCACAAATTCAGATATCTACAAATAACCACTGCTCCTGAACTCCATAGCTAGAAACCATTTCCGAAATACATAGGTTTCTTTGGCATCTATTTTCCACTCTAAATATTTTACCATATTAATTGCCAGTATGCAATGAAAAGCCACTGTAAGGTGCAGCTCAGTTGTTGATTCTAGATACTTTGGGTTGTTGGAAAACCTCAAATCCTATATATACCTAGAACCAGAAGGGTCTAACGGATATAGTGGTGTACTGCTTTTGTAAATTGCCCATTGTGACAAGAAGTTACAAAGGAAAACATGGTCAAAAATGTACTTTTTACCTACTTCTTTTCAATGTATTTTTCTTGTGAACAGTTATTTTCTTTGGGGAAATCTTGAGGGGTCTACACCAATCACCCCTTGCTGAATTTTGTCTACTTTTAAAAAATCTAAAGCTTTCTGGGATCACCAATGGGTTTCACAGCAGTTTCCAACAGAAACTGGAAGTAGGTTGAAAGCACAGCAATTAGGAAAAATGGGCTACCTATTTGAAAAATGCCAAAACTGTGCTAAAAATAGTGTTTGGATTCTGCTCTGCATGTTCTTTAAAGCTGGGAAGATGGCGACTTTAGGCACAACAAACCTTTTGTCAATTCTTAGGAATATTACCAGGCACTTTTGTGCCGAGCACTTTTTTCCTATGTTTCCCAAAAAAACTAAAATGTAAATATATTTCGGCTATTTTATCAGCAGCCTCTACGGGAATCCAGAAACCATGGGCACCTTTAGAATTCCAAAGCTGTTGGAAAAAAAGGTTTCAAATTTGGCATGGGTATCTTATGTAGTAAAAAAGGTTATGGAGGCCTAAGTGCAAACTACCCCAAATAGCCAAAATAGGGATTTACATTCTAGGTGGAAAAGGTCAAGCAGTGAAAGGGTTAAATTAGATGGCCTGCAAGATGGTAAGCAGCCTCTGTCATAACATATTTGGCACCCAGGCTGCTTAGGTCTAAATGGTGAACAGTGTCTTTGGAAAAAGTAAGAAGTACACAGAAGTCGGCTTAGAAAATATGTATGGGGAAAATAACAAAAAGACCCTTTCCAAGTGTTTTTAGCAGATTTAGGCTCTTGTCAATCAAAGTAAGCTGCAGCTTTATCTACCCCTGTAGGTTATGTATAATAAAATGAATTAAGGGCGTAACTTCATGCATGTCTTTCCTGGCCTGTTCCATGGACATACAATACTGGCTACTGAAAAAGTAATGGGAGTTGTTTGAAGGGCAGGAGTAAGCAGAATTTACACAATCCAGGGTAAAATAAACAACAGTTTCATGATTCTAATCTAAATCCCAGAAATAGTGAGACATTCTGTCAGATGGGCCAATCGATCATACTCTTCCAATCTCAACAAGGATCCACCATTATGTTTGAAGTTGAGGATTTCTTTTCGGATTGATGCTCGCACTCAACGCTGTTTGCAAGGGGTTCCAGTTATTATAAATAAAATACCTTTATTCTATTCCCCTTGGTTCGAACCCTTTTCCAACGTCACCATGTTCATCATTTTTAAATTCCTCAACATTACTACTGTTTCAGATAGGAATTGTAAGGTACGTCAGGAGTCTACTATATAAACTAAGAATGACGATATATTTGGAGCGATTTATCATCCTAATTTGAGTTTCATAGGGTTGTATTTCGATGCATAAGTTGTTTTAGCCATGCCCATGGCTGAACACCCCGCAAAGTTAACAAAGTAAAGGGATATCAAGTGCTGAGTAAAAAAAAAGAGGCAAAGAACAGCAGTTGACCATTAAAAACAAGAGGTTTTTTTTCATTTTGCATGCCCATAGTCACACTGCTTAGTCATTTAGGAAATCATAGGCCTCTAGCTCCAGTGGCACCCCATCACTGGACAGGAGCTGGCAGAGATGATCTGGTGTCGCTTTCGTTTTTTCCTTGTTTTTCCATGCCTTGAGCATGTAGAAGGCCTTCATCACCAGATTGTTTTGATTGTCCTCCTCAATCTGTTCCAGTTTGATGTTTTCAATCCCCAGGACTTCAATACCGATTTGTTTCCAGCTCTTCCCCAAACACCTAGCTAGGCGCATCAGCTGTTGGTCAGTGACGAGCTTGTCACGCCCTGGAGAGAGAAAAGTGTAAGAGAGATGTGATTAGAGGCGAATTAAATCTGTTGCTTTCCATGCTCACTTATTTAGTTTGATGCAACTTCAGGTCACTTGCTACTCAACCCTATTTATTTTGGGTGACATTGGAGAATTTATTCCTTGTCCAGTGGTGGCACCAGTGTGCGTAGTATGCGTATGTGAAAGAGTATGAGTGTATGCACGAGCACACAAGTCCCGGTATTTACTATTTATTTTTACAAATTAAGCAGTGGCTGGCAGCACGTTCAACAAAGGAAGCTTCTATATCAATGTACAGAATTAAACTTTTCAAGTGTAATAAAAAATACCTCCGTACGGCTGCCATGAGCTCGTTTAGATATATGTAGAAATTATTAGAAGAAAAACTGATAGTCTAAAAGATGGAAATTATTTTCAGCAGAACAGTGCTGTCCCAGCATGCTCATTTGAGACTCAAATCTATTCAGAATCTAGAAACTGCCTCACAATAAAGACCTTATCAAGCAGATAGAAGACTGGGTACACATCTGTGAAAGAAACCACTTAGAATTCCTTCGGCCTACTCAGAACGATATCTCGGTACCCGGAAGGATGTAATGCATCAACAACAATATCTTGTTTTATGTCTCATCTGTTAGTGAGTTTTTGATGTAAAAAATGACTTGCTCTTACCATTTATGTGACTCACTTCAACGATCATGAAAGGATGAATGTCAATGTCTGCTCTTCAAACTGACACACACATATCAAGAACCAATTTTAAACTCAATAAGCTATCTAACTGGCTAATACCAGCGATGGCACCGGTTCACAGTTATTCAGGTATTATTGGTACTCTAAGCTTCATATTTAATGGAGAAAAAACACTGCATTTTTATGGGGTAAAATAGCTTATTGAGTTAAGCACATGCTGCTCAGATCTGGCATTAACCCATACTTTACATGTTGCTTTGACAGGTTCGAGTCAGCATTTCCTCATTTCAAAGTTGATTAAAAATGACTTGCCCACCATGAGGAAAAAATATACTTTTTATAACTGAACTATGCAGATTTGCCTTCAGCTAAACAGTGCACTGGCTCTAGGGCTGCGATGGATTAACAGTGGATGGATGAAAATCGGATTCTGATAAAACCCATAAGGTCAGATTACCTTTCTCACAGCTTTCTCTTTTATGTATATGAAAACTTGTAGAGTGCTCTGAAACATTCCTTAGGCCACGAGGCACTTTACTAAATAAATAAATGGTCAATATTGACACTTGCTTAAAGACCCTGCTGCAATCTAGGTCCAGCTGAAGCTTACGAGTTTAATGTCAGCAAACACTGTTGTTAGTAATGGGGTCTCTAGTTGGCAGTGGTTTGAACCCTGTCCAAGTGGGACCCTCACTCTAGTCAGGGTAAGAGAGTCACAAAGCTAAGATGCCCCCTGATCACCCTCTTGGTAGCTTGGCACGAGCAGTCAGGTGTATCTCAGAGGCAATGTGTAAAGTATTTCTACAAACACACACAGTAACACAGTGAAAACACTAGAAAGGGACCCCACACAAAAATCCAACAAACACAAGTAATGATATCGTTTTTAAAAGTGGAAATGAGTCTTAATCCATAGGATTCAATGTTTGTATCTTTTAAGCACAAAGCACCTGGGATGCGTCAAAAACAGAGACGATGCGGGCCACAGGGAAGGTGAGGTTTCGAAAAGCAAAGTGATGCATCCGTTCCTTACTGTGCAGGGGAGGTGATGCGTTGATTCTACCCTCACAGATGAGACGATGCTTTGGTTCCTTACTGGCAGGGGATGTGATATATTGATTCTTTCCTCACAGGAAAGGCGATGCATCGATTTTCGGACATGCGGCCCTGGTTTCTTGCTGTGGTGTGGGTCGATGGGATCTTGCCATGTCCGGGGATGTGCAGAAAATCCAGACGCTCTGTGTTGATGGGACTGTGGTGAAACAGGCGCTGCCTCGATTCTACAGGTGCGAGACAGGCGCTGCATTGATTCTCCAGCCACAGGGCAAGTGCTGCGTCGATTCTCCAGTGGAGTGGCAAACGCTGTGTTGATTCTTTAGCCACAAGACTGGCACTGTGTCGATTCTTTCGGCGCGGCACATTGATGCATGGATTTTCTTGTTCACATCACCAGCTTGCACTTCCAAGGGCCCATGGACTGAAGTTGGCACCACTTGAGAAGTCAGGATTCTCAGCAGAAGAGCCCAGGTACTGGCACATGAAGTTTTGATGGCCTTGAGACTTAACAGGAAGCAAGCTCAGTTCAAGTCCTTGGAGAACCTCTAGCTCAGGAAGACCCATGAGCCTGGTGATGGGCCATCAGGATATGCAGGGCACACCTCAGCTCCCTTGTGCGACTGTCTAGAGTGAATGCACAAACAGTCCATCTCTCATCCTGACCCAGACAGTATTCCGCAGACAGGCAGAGGTACAGAATGGTTAAGCAAGAAAATACCCACTTTCTAAAGGTGGCATTTTCAAACTTACAATTCAAAAACCAACTTCACCAAAGGATGTATTTTTAAATTGAGAGTTCAGAGACCCCAAAGTTCTCATCTCTATCTGCTCCCAACGGGAGATTACATTTAAAAGATATTTCAAGGCAATCCCCATTTTACCCTATGGGAGAGATAAGTCTTGCAATACTGAAAATGCAATCAGTAGTATTTCACTATCAGGGCATGTAAAACACACCAGTACATGTCCTACCTTTTAAATACACCGCACTCTGTCCATGGGGTTGCCTTTAGCCTAACTTAGGGGTGACTCACAGGTAATAAAAGGGAAGGTTTGGGCCTGGCAAATGGGTACTCTTGCCAGGTCGACATGGCAGTTTAAAACTGCACAGACAGGCACTGCAATGGCAGGCCTGAGACATGTTTGCAGGGCTACTCATGTGGGTGGCACAATCAGTGCTGCAGGCTTGCTAGTAGCTTTTGATTTACAAGCCCTGGGCAGACACTGTGTACTGTACTAGGGACTTACTAATAAATCAAATCTGCCAAGCATGGAGAGACCAATCACCAATACATTTTAGACAGAGAGCATATACACTTTAGCACTGTTTAGCAGTGGTAAATAAAGTTCCCTGAGTCCTAACGCCAACAAAATCAGGTCGGAAAATATAGGTGGAAGAAGGCAAAGGGTATGGTGATAACCTTGCTAAAAGAAAGGGGACCCACATGGCTGCTGTGGGTGAGTGAAGACAGTCGGAAAAGAGTGAAAGGAGATAAATATGCAGATACAAGGACCCCTTGGAGTGTTGGTGTTTTGGAGGAATTTGTGGATATCTCAGGACTATGCACTAACTGGTGAAAGATGTGTGTGTTCCTGCTCTCAACTGGACAATTACAGACTCCTGTGGTGATAACTCATCTGTGGATAAGTTGGGACACTTGTGTGCTAAAATACCTTGGAGTCAAAATTTATCACACCGATAAAGACAGCAGGGAGGCCAATCTGGGGGGTGCTCTGAGGGTACTTAAGGAGAATGCTGCTTTTTGGTGGACCCTAAGGTGGTAGTTTTACAGAGGATGCTGTATTATTTTGATATGGTTGCACAAGGCCTGGTTTAAGTCACTTAAACTCCTCGGGGAGCTTATATGGGACTGGGGCCAGCAGCCAGTGTCATGAAGCAGCCTGGGGCAACTGACAAGAAGGGGAGGCCTAGATGTCTCTTAAAATGAGATGTACTACCTATTAGCAAAGTTACAATGGCTTACAAGTTGGCTGGCAGGAGTAAATATGGAAGAGGTGGAGACCCGAGATGACTTACATACTTATGGCTACTGCCCCTAAAGAACTCTCCCGCCATCCTGTCCTGGTCTTTTCTTTCAATCTGACTCCAGATACAAACCATTTCCTTGCAGTCAGCCTCGAGGCCTTGACACCAGGTGCCTCCTGTCCTTCCTCTTTTCCTTTTCCCTTGAGGGTTTCATGTTATGGCTTGCCTGGTGGGTTTTGATGCAGGCTTGCCGAAGGTGTGACTTATCCAGCCCCAGCGCCTTTTCATGATTTCTTCAGCAGCAGTGAGTTGGAAAGTCTGTTGAGATGGGTCGTTGTTACTGATGGTGGACTGCGCTCCTCCCTATGAAGGCTTCCATAAGTTTTCCTCCATGGACTATCTTGCAAGTCATTCCTTTGTAAGAGTTTCAAATGATTCTTATGAGTTTATCTGGCACACTGTAGTGGTGGATGAGTTTCTAAATGGTCTCTCTGTCCACGCAGTCAAATGCCTTCTCATAGTTGATGAAGTTCACATGAAAGGGGGGGGGGGGGGGGGGGGGGATGGGAATTCCATTCGATTAACTACTCATTGATGATGCACAGTGTTGCAATTGGGCCTGTGCAGGATCTATCTTTGCAGGAGCTAGCTTGCACCTGGGCGTCGACTTGGTACTTTATTCTGTTCAGGATGACTCTGATGAACACGTTATCTGGCTTTGATAGAAGAATTATCCCTCTGTTGTTTGCACAGTTACTCATGGCACCTTTCTTGGGGATCTTGATCAGATATCTCTCCTTCCAGTCTAATGGCACCTTTTCCTCTTCCTCTTTCCTCTAGAGCATGTTTACTGAAGTGTCAATGTCTGCCTTCAGTGCCTCTGCATCAATCTTGTTAGGTGCTGCTGCCTTCCCATTTCTCAGAGGTTTGATGGCTTGCTGTATTTCTTCTTTAGATGGTCTATTGCAGTCGATTGGCAAGTCCTTGTCAGGTGGCTGTATGTCTGGTAGAGACTGCAGAATGGGCTGGTGTTATGCCATTAATTGTGTTTGACCACTGACTTTGTGTTTCACCACTGTGCATATTAGTTGTTCAATGTTCACCAGTAGCACATTACATGTTGTATTCAGTTTAGCTGCCTATTGGCTTTAACGTGGTATTAGACATTACATTTTGTATTTAGGTTAGCTGCCTATTGGCTTTAACATGGCATTAGACATTTAATTCTGTTTTCAGTTTAGCAGCCTATTGGCTTTATCATGGAGTTAGACATTGCAGTTGAGATATTGCAGATGAGCTGTGTTTTTCCACATGGTAGACCAAGCTGTGTTTTTCGTATTTTGTTCTCACCGAACCCTAACGTGATAAGATTTGGCCACCTTCAAGCTTGTTCTTTTCCAATTCTGATTTACAGTAGCCAGCATGTTTTGAATATTAGAGGAAAGGGCCTGTTAGCAGGGTTTTTCATTATAAAAGGTGTCCTTGGGCAGCAGCGAGGGGGAATTTTCCGAGACTTCAGTCAGTAGCGAATGTCAGCTGCCTGACCTGCCGTATGGATGGAAAATCTCTTTCATGCAGTTGAACAGGAGTCATCAACTTGCAGGCATGAGAAAGATGAAGAGCAGTGATAGGCCCTACGGTGATGAATTTGGACTTTTATTCTTTGCTTTGAAGTTATCCTATAATATAATCACATATATTTGCTGTGTACATTGCAATTGAGAATCACTTTGATATATTTTCTTTTCATTGCTGTGACTATTTTTAAACGTGTGCCTCCAGCCTACTAATCTCTTCTCGCAGGAACCTCGTGGTGAAGTAATAATAAATGTCTTCTTTAAACTAAGAAGTGCATTCCAGAGATTGTTTTCAGCTCAGTCATTTAATGAAAGCAAAACAGCTGGGTCAGTAATTCTTCAAAGTGCTCCACCCATCTTCGTTGTTGGCATTCGTTACCCATGATTGTCTTCCAAGCTTTGTCTTTAACAGGTCTTTTCTGGCTTGCTGTGTCTGTCTGCTGCAGCTGCCAGAATGTTTCTTTGTTATATGGTGGAGGTCTTTCAAGTTTCCATGGTTTGCTGCTTCATAGGGTTCTGTGGCAAGAACACTGATGAATCTTTGCTTGTCTGCTCTTAAGCTTCTCTATTCCTTGTTGGTTTTAGTGTATTCGCCTTGAGCTTTTGCTTTTTCTGCTTTTGTTCAGCTGGTGTTGACTGCAGCTTTCTTTTAATTTCTCGCTTGGATTTTGCAGAGTCTCTGGGTGGAGATCCATTCTTAATGCTGGTGGTTCTTGGGACCAAGAACCTACTGGCAGTTTGATATCACTGTTTCCTTTATCTTCTCCCACTGATTTTCTACTGGGGCTCTGTCGTCCTCATGATTTTGCAGGACTTAAAACTTGTTACTGAGGGCGACTGAGAATTCACTCAGTTTCTGTGCATCGTTGAGGAGGGTAGTGTTACATTGCTGGTGTTGGTTTGTCAGTTCCATCCATGCTTTATTCAGGTTAAGCTTTAGCCTGGCCATGACAAGGTGAAGGTCTGACACCACGCCAGCTCCTCTCATCAGTCTCATATACTGCAGGACCTCTAGAATGGCTTAGCATTGCAGACATGGTTGATCTTATTCTCTCTTGAACGGTCTGGTGACACCCATGTTGCCTTCTGTATATCTTTGTATAGAAATATACTACCGCCCATCACCAAACTGTTCGGGCACAGAGATCTACAAGCCTTTCACCATTCTCATTAATGTCGCCAAGGTCATGGTTGCTCATGACTTCTTTATACCCAGTGTTCCGCCGCTTCCAATCTTCAGTATGGTGATGTCTCTCTTGAGGCATTTTTTCAGGATGGACTAGAGTCTGTTGTAAAACTTGTCTTGGATAACATTCATGTTGATCCTGTTTTACTTTGTGTGGAAGGTCGCTGTGATGATTCTGGGACTGTGGGTTTTCCATCCAATCAGAGCTCTGTTGGCTGCTGGTGTTAGCATCAGTGCTACTCACTGAGTACGTAGGACATTCTCTTTCTCTTGTCCAGAATATAGCAGCATTCCTCTTGGAGTCAGTCTTTTTTGTCCAGATTGTATCCATCTGGTCCCACTGGTGCCACGCAGGGCAATGTTGTATTTAGTTTCCAAGATAAGAAGGTACAATAATAATGTTAATGAAGGAGGTAACTTTTTGGCGGATGAATCAAACCACGATGCATGCTGTCGCACATTCGCAGCTGCAAGGCCAGGAGGATAAAGATGAAGTATGGCCCACTATACCCATTAATGGGACTACCCACACCAAGGGGAGAGGTTTTCAAAGGACAAAGCCTGCAGGAATAGAGCACAGTGGGAATAGAGACAGTCAGGACGGTTACAGTGAAGGGACACTCAGGGACCTAAATGCCATAGTAGAAGGAGACAGATTAGCCGAAGGCACTGTTTATGGTGTATGAGGAACTAGTTAGATAGATACAACACTTATTGGGTGAAGGAACCCAGGAACTTACAATGAATAAGCTCCTGCAGGTACTGCTGATGATCGGTAAGGAGACGAAACAGATCTCCTGGTTATATAAGACATTCCTTGGAATGGTAAGCAAGCGACTGATTCCAATCTGACAGGAAGGAGTGTGACATTGGGCATCGGTTTCAGGAAAAAGAGTGGGAAGGGGTTATGGAACATGTACATAAAGGTAAACAGGTGTTTAAAAAAAGCTGCTAATTCGGAGAGGATCCGCAAATGAAAAATATAAAAAGCCTGGTCTCCCACTGGGCGAGGTCCCAGGGAGAATTTTAAAGCTTTTCAAATATTGCTCTTGCCTGCAGGGAGCAGCAGTTTTAGCAGCTGGAGGTGGGTACTCTGATTATTTTTTTACCATCATGTTTTAAGACAGCTTTTTTAAAACGCCAGCTTGTGAATGGTGTTTACTTCCAATTTTCATCTTTTTCTCTTCAAAACCCTTCTCGTGGTTTTGCAAATTGGCATGTGCCTGCTTGTAACTTTCGTAGCTCGTTGTAAAGCCCTAGTGCCAGTATGTGCCTTGTGCTGCAGTCATGCCCAGGCATTGCCAGAGAGGCCCTAGTCGGGAGTCGCATTTATTAATGTTCAAACAGCACGCCCTTACCTTTTATGTGTTCATCTTTTTTGTAATAAGCTAAACCTCAGGAATAAGACGATTATTTGAAGAACCGGATTTCTCTCCAGCTGTACAGTTGGCGGTAGGATGGGATGGGGGGTGCTTTATAGATTGTTTTCCCCACGTGATGGGGAAATCCTTCTTAATAAGTTTTGTTCTGGCCCTCCTACTTTTGAATATTACTTTGGTACTTTCAACTCAGAATGTGGGTTTGTCTATTTGATGTGTAGGCGGGCTCCTTCTCCAGAGCTAGGCTGGCACGTGTGGCTGTGGCCAGGTCAGCTATAACCCCCACCCCCGGAGGCGAGCGGTTATTTACTACCTCGTTTGGGGATGATCGAGGCCTTAAATCTTCTGTGCTGTGTCTCTGAGTGGAGAATTGAGTAAACGTTTGTTTATGATTCTTTTTTTAACCTGATGTGCTCGCCCTCATCTCTTTCACTGTTTGTTTAAGATTTAATTGTATAAATCATTCTCAATAAATCTGAAAGGTAATCAAGAGTGCTATAACAGTTTCAAACAATAATTTGTAACGCCATTGATCTTGAATAGGCTGAATCAAGGCAGGTTAAAAGACAAGTACAAGTTAAGCAATATATATGAATTAACATAGCTGCCAAGGTTTTAGATTGCTATGTGTGACATTTTCATAATTTCAGTGTAATTAGGAGTGACGTTTCAATAACTATGAGTGACACTGAGTTTTTGCGGGAAAAAGGAAACAATGAAGATGAGGGATACATGTAAATATCTGAAACTACACCCATTCCAGCGCACTCCCGTCTGCAGACTTTTTAATTATTTTAAAAAAACAGAGCGCTCAGCAGTATTATATCAACTGTCCTGGGACCAGCATGTGCTATTAGAACATGAGACAGCCTTGCCAAGTAGTGAAATCAGCGCAATTTAAATGTGGCTGTCCACTCAACCCTGTTTTATTCATGGATGTTTAATGATCACAGACACAGTTAGTCTTGGGGTTCAGTCATCTATGTGATGTAGGTGACGTTCTTAATATCATTTAAGCTGGATGGGAGCAATGACCACAAAAGTGGCAGCCCATGAGAGGGGTGTTATGAGTATAGTTAGCAAGTGAGTCTATATTAAGGAGAACATAATGTGTAACAGAATACACTTTTGGAGTTGTGGTTTTCCTTTACAACAATTTAATCAACCAGTCAAACCTACAGGGATATACACGAAAGTGTAAATTGAAGCCTAGGATTGGTATCATCTCGTAACGTTACCATAAATAACAAAATAAACAAAAATAAACCGAGTGAGTAAGAAACGTGTAAATGAAAAAATGAAATGTAATGTTCTAGAGGGCATGCATTGCATAAAACAGTCTCCAAACCCTGTACTATAATGTACTTACTTAAAGGGGCTTTCGGACACCTCCTTTTATCCATGGGTCTGTTGTTGTGCCATTCTCATTTTGATTCCTGGTTCCACACACTACGAGTGTACGCATGGGAAGTGGGTCCGCATGCTTAAGCCTCTGGTTAAAGTCATTTGGGTAGTTGCAGTTTTCTCTTTCACAAACCACAAGGAGGTTTTAGTACCAGTGTTGCCTAATGTGATCATATGACACATAAATGAACACATGGAACATTTCAGCTTTATCATTTCCTATCTCCAAACACTGTCGTAAATTCACTTTAAAGTGGACTACTGCTATTTTGTGGAATTCCTCGACTCTGTTTCACCAGTGCTTCTTTGATAAACTTTGCCAAAGAAAAAAACAAATGTTATGATGTTTAATTTGCAGTACTTTTATTTAAATATAGGTGGGATGTAACTTGGTTTTTATATCCATTTTTTATACTAAGTACCCTATTTTCTTGCATCTATTGTCTTTCTTTCCTTACTTTTTGCCTTCCTTCTTTTGTTCCTTTCTTTTTTGCCTTTCCCTTTTCTGCCTCTTTCTTTTCTTTCTTATTTACTTTTATTTATTCTTTATCTTTCTTTTCTTTTTGCCTTATTTCCTTTGTTTCCTTCCTTCATTCTTTTTGGTCATTTTCTTTATTTATTATATTCATTTTTCTTAAGCAGTCAATTACACATACTTTCTCATGTTTTAGATAATCCTAACATAATCGGGAACAACAATTGTGAGGCTGAAAAAAGAAAACACATTTTTCAGTCTCACTGGGTGTAATCCTGGCCATTGCTAGCCCTGAAGGAAAGTCAGGAGGGAGAAGGACCAAAAATTTACTGCACTATTTGCCAAAAATATCCTACTGTAGCAGTTAGCTATCCGGGTTCAGGTAGAAATGCAATCTTAAGTGGACGTGACCAGTTGCGCATATATCACATGCGTTTCATGACACCGCCAGGAAATTAAAGAAACAGCCTTGCAGTCTCAGACTCTTACGGCAAGTACCTCAAATTCCAGTGTCCCTACAGAGCAGCTTCTCATCATGCAAGCACTGCAAAAATTGAAGGAGAAAGAAAGAAACTGACCATCTAGTTTAACAATGCTTATCTAATTGCAAAAAAAGTTAAGCTATTCTCTGACACTGAAACCCTATGTAGGGCTATAAAGAAAGCAGGTGTGAATATAGAAGAAAATTATGCAAACCGCGATAAAGCCTCAGAGTTCATAGGATGTGAGGCAGATATACTTCGACAAGACATAAAAAAACATAGTTTCAAATTCTCGCTTCATCTGCATTATTGCTGACGGAAGCACAGATAGTGCCATCATTTAACAGGAAACTGTGCTAGTGAGAGAAATCAATGGTGGGAAACCATACACTCTTTTTGAAGATCTTGTCCCACTCAAACATGCACATGGCTCAAGGTGTTGTGGATGGTATAGTTAAAGGAATCAAAATCTTATCTGGATAAAGTAGGTATGAGGTGTACAGAACATCCAGGCCCATCAATCAATTTCAATGGTGCTGCAGTTATGATGGGAGCTAAGGGAGGGGTTGCTGAACTCCTAAAGGAAGATATTCATTTTTTACTGCTGTTCCACTGTGTAGCTCACAAACTTCAGCTTGGGATTCTAGACGCTGTAAAATTAAATCCCTAAGTTTGTCAGTTTCAACAAACTTGTAAATGGATTTTTAAATTTTACTGGTATAGTCCTAAGAGGCAAAGAGATGTCAACGAAATTTCAAGAATAATTGACGAAAACTTTGCACATTTCACTGATATTAAACAGGCTTGATGGGTATCCAGCAAAACCAGGGCTTTGGAAGCCATGCAACAAAATATGCAGAAAGTGGTTTTACACCAAGGGCAGGTTGCAGCTGGGCATGATGATTCTGCCACTAAGGCAAAAAAGTACCTCTCAACTGTAACTAGTTTTACATTTATTAAAAACTTTTATAGTCTAGGAGATGTTATGGAGCCAGTGGCTCAGCTTTCAGAATTCTTTCAGTCTAATGAACTGCTTTTATTGCATGTTCCACCTGCAATAGAGAGGTGTGCATTGACCTTAGTAGGCTTAAGAGGGAGCTTGGTGAATATATGCAGTAGTTGAAAAAATTGTACCACCCCAAAAAAATAATTGTGGAAACATGTCTACTGATGGCTGGCAAAAAAAGTTGTCAGGACACTGCTGACCAGCAGCAACAATCTAAAGTGACAGTGAGCTCATTGACAATGTGGTTGAGTACACTGATGAGAGGTTTGCATATTTTAATTGCATGCCAGTTCAAGAATTTCAAGCATTTGACTATACACTGCGGCCAGAAAGTAGAAAGGAACTCTATAAATATGGGCTCTGATATTGAAGCAATTGTTCAACATTTTGAGGCACTTTTCACCACATACGAGAGGTTGGCAATTGTAGAGTAGTTTTGTGGACTTAAAACCCATATGAAAAGCTTTCAGACCAAAGGCATTTCTGTATTGACTGCATATTCTACCCTGCTATCAACAAAACCTTCGACGTTGACTAATATATTAAAGATTGTGTAGATGATGTTCACATTCAGTGTATTTAGAGCAGAAGCTGAACATGTGTTTTCTGAAATGAATATCATTAAGAACCCACTAAGAACAAGGTTAAATCAAGATGTGCTCCAAGACCTAATGTTTCTTAAGCAGGAGGAGCTTGCTTTGAGGAATATGACCCCAGCAGAGCTACTGATCTCTGGCTTACAACAGGAGGCACGAAGTATGTGAGCAGACATAAGAGGCCACATCTATCATAATTATTAAAGTATTATCAATATGAGTCAAAGAGCAGCCTGCCATGTAAGGTTATTTATTGTTGAAATCCTATACAATTACTATACTTTTGGATGTTAGGGATAATATTGGTTTTCCAGTTTTTATTTAGCATTATTATAGAGCACTAAATGGTTTATTGATTTCAACAAAACAAAATAAAAATATATTGAATGTTTCTGTCTGTCCTTATGATTGATGTAGGGAGAAGGTAGGGGAAGTGGATTTTGCAGGACATGTAGATCTCAGTGGCATTTTGTCCCTTGGCCATGTAGATTAATTTAAAAATTCCACACCTCTGCAAAATAAAACCCAGAAATTCACTGGTTATAGTTAGCAGTGCTTACTATAACTTGCACCCCCCATGAACCACTTAGGACCTCACAAATAACTTCACTCATGACATGTTCTATGATATCATTTATAACATCACTGATGACATTTCAAATGACATCACGTTTATGAATTTAACACAAACAGCCCACATGCATAGATACAGCCTCTCCATAGTCAGGCTGAAACACTGAGAACTGGGACCCCGGAGAAGCTCCCACTTCTCTTAACTGAGCAGCTACACAAGAGCATGTTAAAGCCCCAAATGACCTGCAAAGATCTTAGTGGCTGGAAGCTGTGAACTCTGGGCACAGGGAGCACCAAAGAGAAGCGTGAATCAGACATAAAACAAATACCCCGCAATCAGTCAGGTGTCTCCGGATGCTGGGAGAGAGATTGGGCCCTCAAATCCAAATCTAGGACTTACCAGTCCTGAAACTGAGCAGCGCTTTGTCCTGCACTATGGGGAAGGACAAGCACGCTGAGGCGTAAGCCTCACAAGGTCAAACTGACAGTCACAAGACTTACCATGCTCCTGATGGTGAGCCACCTCCATCTGCAACCCTACAGCCCCATGATCTATTGCCATTTATCCAGCAGGTGATACAAGAGGCCAGATCTTCACTAGAAGGCAGAATAGATTAAATGAAAGTGAACATCTCTGGCCGGCAAAAAGATCTGCAAAACACAGTAGCGCAGGCCACAGAGGCCAAGACCGAATCTCTGAAACTAAAAACAGGCTTTGCACTTTACAAACTACAATCTCGGGACTCTAAACAGAGGTCCACTTTCTAAGGCGAGGGTGGATAATGTGGAGGTGCACTCCCGCAGAAGTAACATCATAATCGTGGGAGTCCTTTAGGGGCCAGATGGTACATCTCTCACCCAGTTCCTGGAGACCTGGCTGCAATCCTGGCTCCCGTAAGAGGAACTGTCCACTTGCTTTGCTGTGCAGAAGACGTATAGGTCTCTGAAGCCGAAACCGCCTCCAGGGACTCCTCCGCTCGCATTTTCATTTTCACTGACCACTACGTCATCCTTAGAACCTCTCTGAAACAAGAAGTACTACTTTGTAATGCAAATAGGATGATGGTCTTCCCAGACTATAAGCTGAAAGTTCAACTGCAGAGACGCACCATTCTGAAAGTCAGACAAAAATGGCGAGGACTCCAAATTCAATACATGCTACTTTTCCCATCACAATTGAAGGTCATTACCAAAATAAATAGTTCTTTGATACCTCGGGGGCTGCTTGGGATTGGCTGGAGGAGAGAGACACGATCTTTGGCAGGAAGCACAACACTTGCCCATGCGCCAAGAGGGTCTAGTGCAGAACCGAGGATGAACACAACTACCACGGCGATCTCAGTGCACATGGCGGCGCTATTGCTCCAAGGAGGGCTCTGATGCCAGACCCAAACTTTGACTTTCGAAGTCCTTGGATCCTGAACGCCCTGATATTCTCCCTCCCTCACAGAAGGACAGAGGGAGCACGATCCAACCATGCAGCGGAAAGACACTCTACAACCTGTTAAGTACACAAGTTTCTTTTCATTGCAGGATTACATTTTGGGGAATGGTTATGAGTATTGTATGATACACAGGAATGAAGTAGGGATATGGTCACCTGGTTAACCGCAGTTTCTAATTTATTCCACAGCTGATTCTTCATGTTCTTGAGGTATGTAGTGGGGACACGGGGCGAGGGGGTGTTTCTTACTCTTTATTTTTATTGTTTTCTTCTTACAATATATGTATGTATCAGCCAGGTGCCATTCCAAGCTGCTACAACCACACCTAGACACCATGGCTCTCATTATGACTTTGGCGGTCTATTTCATAGACTGCCGAAGTCATGCCCGCCATATGACCGCCAGTGTTGGCGGTCTTCAGACCGCCTTATTATGGCTGCTCTCTGCCACTATTTGGCGGGGAAGCCACCAGCAGCTATACTGGCAGTCAGCGGTCTAGTGGAGCTTGCTCCATTGCCGCTGCACCATGACACTGCCCGCCGTAGTACAATATTGTAAACGGTGTGGCGGTGTTTGTGTTGGTGGAGTGCTGGCGGCAGAGCAAGCTCCATGTACCCCGTTCTCTCCTGGACGATCACCGCGACCACCAGGTAAGGTGATCGACGACAGGGGAGGGGGAAGGGGGTGTTGAATGTTGTGTGCATCAATGGGTGTGTGTGTGTGTGTGTGTGTGAAAATGGAGGGGGTTGGGTGTGATGTGTGCATTTGTGTGCGTGTGTGTGTAAGCGTCTGTGTGTTTAAATGAATGTGTGTATGTGGGGGGGGGTTTGTGGCCATATGTGTGTATATGTATGCAAGTGTGGTGTGTGCGTGCGTGGATAGGGAGCCAGGATTGCAGCCAGGTCTCCAGGAACTGGGTGAGAGATGTACCTTCTGGCCCCTCAAGGACTCCCATGATTATGATGTTATTTCTGCGGGAGTGTACCTCAACATTATCCGACCTCGTCTTAGATTGTGGACCTATGTTTGGAGAACCGGGATCGGGGGCAAGGGGTTCAGAACGGGGATCGGGGGAGTCGCTGCTTGGGGGGAACGGGGGCTTCTGATGGGGTCAGGGGGCGTCTCCTACATGGAGGGAGGGGGATGGGGAGTCCTATTGTGGTGACAGGAATGAATATTCCTGTCGCCAGTATCCTTACCGCCAGGGATTTCGTGGCGGGGCTGCCACCACGGAGTCCCTGGCGGTAACGATACTCAAAATACCAGTTCACTAGCGATGTCATAATTTGTCAGTCCTGCACCCCCATGCTGTCGGTGGCATGACCACGACCGCAGGCGTGGTGGGGCAGGACCGCCAAGGTCATAATGACCACCTATTTGTCTCCCTGTCTGGCAGACTGCATGGACATACATCTGCCACATGACCGACTCAAACAACAGAAATGCTAGATCATTTTAATAGATATCTGGGATTTTGGACTACACTACCACTACCCATTAGGGGTGCTCAGTCATTTACAAAATAGTAGCCCTCAGTTACAGAACTATCCATTTCTTATGCCACAGACCTCCTTGAAAAAGGTCTGACACATTTCTGTGTCACTTTTTATGGAGCCACTGTACTCGAGGATAGCTCCTTCCAAATGCTATAAATCTAAATATGACAGTGGCATCGCAACACTGGACATGACTTCATACTATAGAGCAGCACACCTCATTTTATGGGTGGTGTTTTGATACAGAAGCAGGCCCAGCTTTCGCAACTGCAAAAATTGGCAATGCAGGGCATTTCCCTACTGCACTTGTTGTATGGGGCAGCGCTCTCTGAAGTCCTGCCACGTCCGTGACACTCCAAACCTGGAAAGACACTCACAAAGCCCTCAAATGGAGGGGAGCGCTAAAGAAATAGAAGTGCACTAGGGTGCATATCACTGGACATTCTGGGCTGCACGCAAAAACACTTCAAAATAACGACCACATGGTGTCAATACAGGGCTATCACCCTTCAAATCCATGAAGATTAATGATCAACATGGTTGTTTTATCAAGTGCTGCATGGACGTTGTGGGAAACTCTTTTGGTAATGGATCACTGTATTTTTTAATTCCTCAAGCTACTTCTGTTGCTGGCAGCTTTGTCAATGTATCACCTTTTGGAAAAAAATAGTAATAAAATGCTATATAAAAGACTTCTCACAGCTTTTTTCACCCTATTTGGGGTATTCCAGTACAAAAGAATGCCGTTCAGGTTTGCATCAGGATTTAAATGTGTAATGTATCACCTCTTTAAGGACATGGAGTCTAGTGTGCATTGTTTCCAAGAAGACGTATTAGTCTTTTCCAAGAATGCAGAAGAACATTTTGTTCAGAAATATGGAAAGACTAAGTAAAAAGAGTTTGGTCTAGATATATGCAAGCTCTTCAAGTCACAAGTTCATAACTGGGTCACACTATCAGGTAAGGGAAGTAAAGTCTTTGTTGGATGCTATAATCAAAGTTCCTGCTCCCGGTGAAAAAGAAAAGCTACAATGGTTTAGTCTGTGAATAATATGCAAAGTTTGTGAAAGAAATTGCTACACCTATGCAATGGTCAAACAAACTCTTACGTAAAGATGTTGACTTTCTCTGAGAAGATAAACAAGTTGCTTTTAATCTCATTAAAAGATAAACCGTTAATGCTGCCACTTTGCAACCCTTCATCAGAGGCAAACATTGCATCATTACTGTTGATGCCAGCACATATGGTTTGGCAGAATTTTAATCTTATAAGTCTGAGAAAAATCAATGGAGTGTTACCTATGCATCTAGAACTTTGAATGAGACCAAAAGAAGATATTATGTCATTGAAAGCGAACTGCTTATTTGTGTGTGGGATGCTGAATATTTTAGACTTTTTATCTGGCAAAACTGAATCAGTCTATATACTGACCACAAACCAAGAATTTCCAGGCTAAGCTCCATGTTGCAGGAATACAGTTTTGGTACTGCTCATGTTCCTGGCCTCACAAGCCAGCCTGTGGACTATTTGTCCAGGCTCTCTAGTGATAATTTGGAATCTACAATGCAGGAAGATGATGAATTTGATATAGTTACCTACATTTCATATGAATGTGCCGCTAGTGGTGAGAGAGTTTGTAAAGAAGAAAATGAGATAATTACCTATAACTGTAGTTTTCCAGTATTGGTATCATTCATAGATTTACATGCTTAAATATTCCACGTGGGCATAGTGGGAGTCCCACGGTACCTTTACAAAACAGTATATATAAAAATGTCATAGGCTATAATAGGAATGACTTAGTCAGTTTAGTAGCCTCTCTACCTCATTTAAAAAAAAGGAACAAACTTGACCTACAAACAGATGACAGCACCCACTAGAATACTCCCAGAGGCTGAATCCCTCAGATTTCTTAGCACTAGTGTGATCTTAATACACTTTTATGAGTAAGGGGAACCTCTGAGGGGAGGAGGGTGAGTCACATGTGAATCTATAAAAGATACCAATACTGGAGAACTACAGTTACAGGTGAGTCAGTCATTTTCTTCTCCAGTATTGGATCTTTCATAGATTCACATGCTTGAATCAGATTAATAAGCAGTACACTAAATAAAACATATACTCATCATATTAAACACAAGTAGCGGAAGGGGGAAAAAAATATGAGACTCACCTTACCCAAAGAGATGGTGTAGCACTGTCTGTCCCTCTGCTGCATTCGCTTTATGGCTCTTATCTAGGCAATAATGTCTTGTGAATGCATGCCTACTCGACCATGTTACTGCTCTGCACATATGGTGAATCAGCACCCCAGCAAAAACAGCTGTTGATGTGGCTACAGCTCTAGTAGAGTGGCCCCTTACTCTGCCCTGCAAAGGTTTTTCCGCTTGTGTATGGCAAAACTGTATAGTGGCAGCTATCCATCTAGTGATGGTTTGTTTGGTAACCAAGAGACCTTTTCTGATTCCTCTGTATGCCAGAAACAACTGGCATGGTTTCCTTATGTAATGCGTTCTCTGTAAGTGGAATTTGAGATATCTAAAGAGTGCAGAGACTTTTCAGCAGGCGTCTGAGGATTCAAGAAAAAAGTTCTGAGAACCACAGGTTCATTTAAGTGAAAGTCCACTACTTTTGGAATAAACTTCGGGTTTGTCCACAAGATAACACTGTCTGCAGTGAACTGTAAAAAGCGGTTGATTGATGGCAAATGCTTGTATGTAGCTTGCGCTCTTTGCAGAAGTGAGAGCTAGTAATAATGTTTTCCATGTGAGATATTTTATATCTGATGCTTGAATTGGCTGAGATACCACAGTGGTGGAGGGTTTCGAATGGGTGGAAAAGTCCTGAAGAGACCTTTGAGGAATCGTTTAATAATGCAGGCAGACCACAAGCATGGTGCATTATTTGTGCGCCTGAATCTAGATATTGCCGCCAGTTGTATTTTTAGTTAGGAATAAGACAATCCGGATTTTGCTAGGTGTAGCAAATATAGGAGGATTTGTTCTGGCGGTGCTGTGAGTGGATGGATGTTGGGGGATATACACCAAAGACAGAAGCATTTCTGTTTGTTGTGTGAGCCTTTTCCTTGGCTAGAATTTCCTTGCAATCCGATGGGCTGTCTAACAAGGAGAACTCATTGAATTCAGGATCCATGCCAGGAAGTGCACTAATGTCGGGTCTGGATGCTGTATCTGGCACTGGTTCATCGTCAGCAATGGCGGCGTTACCCTGAGTTGTAGATGAGGTTGCTCCGAGAGGAGTAGGAGCTCATTGAACCAGAATTGTCTGGGCCACCTGGGTGCTATAAGAAGTGTGCAAGGTTCCCTCTATATCTTGTTGATTACCTTTGGGATCAACAGGATCGGTGGAAAAGCATAGGCATATATTCCGGATCATTACATTGAAAACGCATTCCCCGCGATGCCTTTTCCGGATAGCAACTTGCAAAGAACAGGCATTTCTTGTTCTCCTTCGTTGCAAACAGATCCAAGTGTGGGTTGCCCTACCAATGGAATAGATAGTTAAGAATCTGTTGATTTAGCTCCCATTCGTGATAAGGAATGATGGTCCTGCTTAACGAGTCTGCAAGGATATTGGATTCTCCTGGTAGATGTTCTCCCTTGATGGCTATGCGATGTTGAAGTGCATGGGAGCTGTTTCCTCCTTTCTTGTTTAAATAGTACATGCTGGTTGTATTGTCTATTCCTATTAGGACTAATGAGAGAGTTATTCTGGGGAGGAAAGCTTTTAATGCTAAGGCGAGTGCCTTGAGTTCTAGCTGAAGATTCCTCTCCTCTGTGGACCATCTCTCGCTGATCTGCAAGTCCTGAAGATGTGCTCCCCAGCCTTCCAATGACACATCCGTAGATATTATGAAATTGGTTATTTTTGTTTTTTTTGTAGATATCTGAGCCTTTAGACAGGTTTGAGGGCTGAGCCCACCAAACTACTGCTATTCTCATACCCGGTGTTATTTGAATGAGATCTTCTAATAAGGCTTGTGTCTGGAGCCATTGCTTGTCTATCTGTTTTTGTAATGGACGCAGATATAACCAACAGTTTGGGACCAGAGGAATGCACGAGGAGATCATTCTTATGAATGATTTGTACATCCAAACAGAAACTGACTTTCTTTTGGATAGTTTCCTTGCCAGCTGATGATTTTTTGCCTGTCTGTCCTTGGAAGGATAGATAGGCTTTGTTGTTTAGTGTGTCTAGAAGGGCTCCCAGGAATGTTAGTTTTGTTTTTGGTTTAAGCTGGGACTTGTGGTAGTTTGTTGTGAGCCCCATTTTGCTGAATAGCCAAACGGCAGGTGCTGTGGCTGCTACTGTTTGCTGTGATGTAGGAGCTTTTATGAGCCATTCGTCCAAGTATGGACTCCCTGTTGTCTGAGGTGTGCTGCTACTGGGGCCAACATCTTTGTGAAGATTCTGGGAGCAGATTTTAGTCTGAACTGAAGCTCTCTGAACTGAAAATGGATATTGGCTACCAGGAATCTTAGGAATTTGTGATGCCCTGGATGTAATGGTATATGAAATTATGCATTCTGCAGATCGAGAGACGTCATGTGATCTCTGATGCTCAAGAGTTGTAGTATGTCCTAAAGCGTCACCATGTGAAAAGTCTGCTTTTTTAGGAATTTGCTGAGCCTTTGAAGGTCAAGTATAGGATGCCAATCTCCTTGTAGTTTTTTGATGAGAAAAAAACGAGAGTAGAATCCAATTTCCCTCTGAGTTTTTGGAATGATCTATATCACTCCTTTATTATCATAGTGGATATCTCCCTCATAAGTTGCCTTGGTGGTGGGCCTGATAGTGGAGCGTTCAGAGGCTTCTGGAGAAAGTGCAAGGAATGTCCTCTTGACAGGACATCTAGAACCCACCTGTCTGAAGTTATCCTGGACCACTGTTGAAAATGATGTGATTTTTGACCTCCGATTCGAGATGTTAGTGACGTAGACGGTATCTTTGTTAGGTCATTGCTCCCTAGTATTCCTGCCTCTTGCTGGTAACCTTCCTCTGGAACTGTGCCTATATGCAGCTGCTGGAGGCTGCTGTATTGTTGCTGCTGAGTACACTAAGGTCTTTATTGCATCTGACCAGGATAGTACTAGCTGAAGAACTGGTAGCCTCCTCAAATCAAATAGTTTCCTCTTCCCCTATCTCCTCGAAAGCACTGTTTCCGGTATTTAGGCGTTCCAAGGGACTTTGCTGTATCTGTGCCAGCCTTTATAGATTGTTAGGCATCATCCACATGCTTGCCAAACAAAGATTCCCCGTCAATCGGCATATCTAGAATTTTTGTTTGTATTTCTAGGCAGAAGGAGGTGGATTTCAACCATCCCTGTCTGCAAAGAAATGCAGCCCCTGCAAGTTGCCTAAATCCTGTGGTGGAAACATCAATTGTACAGTCGATCATCTCCGCCGATACGCGTTCCCCCTCCTGCAGGGTTTTGTATGCTTTTGATTTCGCCTCGTCAGGTAACAGGTCTATGTATGGCGACATGCCTGACTACATTTGGCGGTTATAGCAAGCCAAAATAGCCAGCAAGTTTTCTGCTCTTACTGTAGTGGCCGCCATTGTCGAGATTTTTTTGCGAATGCTATCTAGCATAGGGCCATCTCTATCAGGAGGAGAGGATATCTTTGGAGAGGGGTTCTTTTAACGGCGCTGCGCTGCTTCCGATACTACCAAATCGGGTTTTGGTTGACCAGTAAGGCAAGTTGGAGAATTGTCTGACATCTTACATTTCTTATCCAAATGTGGGATAACTGGAGACACAGTAGCTGTGTTTTTCATGACCTCCA
Organism: Pleurodeles waltl; assembly: GCF_031143425.1. Taxonomy (NCBI): domain Eukaryota; kingdom Metazoa; phylum Chordata; class Amphibia; order Caudata; family Salamandridae; genus Pleurodeles; species Pleurodeles waltl. The sequence goes on along the minus strand of NC_090443.1, from coordinate 127,779,737 downwards.
ATCCTTCTTGCCAGATGAAATCTACTATTGGAATAACTCTTACTGACTTCTTTGCAGGTTTCTTGAAGTGTTAAAGGAAACAGTCTGCCTCCCTTGTTAATAGCAGCAGTTCAAACTTTTTAGCTGCTCTTTCCATTATGTTGTGGAATCCCCAAATGTCTTCGGGTGGAGAATCCACTAGTGCCGCCAGAGGTGGAGAGGGGGTGGGAATGAGGCTGTAGACCCAATCATCTTGCTCAGGTGCTGTGTTCCTTATTTCCCCTTCCCGTCTATCCTCCCCGATGATAGGCGGTCATCATCCAGAGGTTGATACGTCAGTTGTCACTCCTTATGTAGGAGCAATGGGTGTTGTAACTAATGGAGTGGGACCTGGCAAAGGTGTGGGGGTCTGAAAGAGGCGTACTGTTTGTTCCTCTTGACTTATAGGTGTGACAGGAGTTGACGGTGGGAACCTATGGCTGTAGTCCTGTAACACACATTGTAAGTGTGTTACTAGTGGCGCAGGCATTGTAATAGACTGTTCTTGATACTCTTGATGGAATGGTTCTGCCTGTTCGCCTGCGGTGTAGTACCCCTGATACTCTTCATTGTCATCATCTCCATAATCCTGGCATTTCACCAGTAGTTGAGACTGGCTACTAGCCACACCAAAAAGCCCTTCATATTCTGATTCATCATCCTCATCCAAGAGGTGTAACGGTTGGTAGGGCAACACTTTACTTGAGGATGTATGTTTGGGCAGAATGGTGAAATCTGATGACTTTCCCTTTAGACCTATTAAAGATAACGGAGGAAATGTTTTTTCTGCGTGCCTTGGTGTTTCTATACCTTCTGTAACTTTATCTGCTGATGAAATTGTCCTAGATTTATGTTCTGTGGACAGCAAGTCTGTGGTTGTTTGCATCAACAACGGTATCGAAGTTAGTTGTATCTTTGTAATTCTCATTGATGGGTTAATCGACAGAATCACCGTCGTCAATTTTGCTACTGTCGACGGTATCGTCGTCAATGGGGATGACAGCGGTCATGCCATCGACGAGATAGTTGGCGATGTCTTCATCGATGGTGTTGTCAACAAGGTTTCTGCAGGTGAGTCCCGCCTCATTGTCTGTGTCTTCAACAACAGGAAGTTCAAAAAGCTTGTCGTCGACAATGCTTCCATCGAGTGCACTTGAACATTTTAGTTGTGACAATCGTTGTTGTGGAATGTGGTGATGATGTTATGATCAACGGAGAACTTGCTTTTGTACACGTTGATATCACCGTTGTCATTGTAATAGTAGACCCAGTCATTGTCAAGCCTGTTTTGAACAGTATCTTTGTCGATGATGTGACAGATCTTTTTGTTTTGTACAGTGTGGGAAGTCCGTTTCGATATAGATTCTTTCAGGGAAGGATTAGTAGGCTCAGATCTAACCTAGGTCTAAATAGGCCTGTCATATTTGGAGGCTGAAGGGCGGACCTTAGGCCTCCTTTCTTGACAGTGTGGGTATGCTTGGATTTTTTACTGCCCTTTTACAGTGGCTCTGAGGAAAGTTTTTCTTCAGATTTTTTTCTATTACTGGAAGTTGTGGCCTGTGAGGAAATATCACTGTCGTCCTCTGATAATGGGTATTCATTGGTCTTCAACTTCTGGAACCACAGAAAGAGTCTGTCTTCCCGGTCGTTCAATGTTTTTTGCAAAAAGGTGAAATACATTTCACAGTCTTTCACCTTAATTTCCGGATAAAGGCAATAGATCCACCTCTTATGTTAATCTTCTGAATGGAGCCTTTTCTTTCCATGGGTCTCACAATCCCAGAAAAGTCCTTTTTTAGATGTCTGGGACATCTTATCCAGTCAAGACAAAGTAGGTAAAATAAATAATGTTTCTGCAGAAACAACATTTTTAGGAAAATACTGTGAGGAAAACAGGTGGTTTGAGCTGAGTTCAAGAAGACTCCCTTCACACGATGTGCAGTAGAAAATCTGAGGGATTCAGCCTCTGTTGGGAGTGTTCTAGAGGGTGCTGTCATCTGATTGGTTATAGGTCAAGTTTAGTCCCTTTTAGAAAGAGGTAGATAGGCTACTAAACTGGCCAAGCCGTTCCTATTATAGCATATGACATTGTTATATATACTGCTTTGTTAAGATACTGTGGGACTCCCACTTTGACAACAGGGAATATTCAAGCATATGAATCTATGAAAGATTCAAACCTGGAGAAAGGTTATGTTTTAAGAGTGGAAAATGTGATGACTCGAAATGGTAAAGAAATATATTCGTGAAGGATGGCCTAATGCCAAATCCCTAAAAGGTTCTTCTCATTCATTTTCTCAAGTTGCATCTGAACTCTGTGTTGTAGGATATTTTAATTTTTCATAATGCCAAATGCATTCTACCTCAAGGTATGTGAAAGTGTATCAATCATATATGCCATCAAAGACACAAGGTCATATCATCTAAGGAATTACTTTTGGTGACCTGGTATGGACGCTGAAGCTGAACAATGGATTAGGCAATGAGCAGTTTGTTTATCTTTTGACTAAATGTGCAAAACTGAGATGTCTTCTATGTATTATGTCACCTAGTCTTCTAGTACTTGCCAAAAATTGGGCCTCGATGTAGCAGGCCCACTTAAGAACCTTCCTTGTGATATGCAGTATGCCATTGTTCTTATAGATTATCACTCAAAGTGACCAGAAGTAAAGTCTGATAAAGTCACAACAAATGCTGTTCTAGATTTTCTTTTTGATGTTATTTGTGGAGGACTTCCTGAGGACCTCATAAAAGACAAGGTTGTGTGATTTGTGTACACAGAATAACTACATTCCTTGACATGTATGATGTTAAACACATTAAGGCAGCATTATATGATCCACAACGTGAAGATCAGGTACAACATTTCAACTGTTACATCAAAGACTGTATACATCGAGTCAATGTTGGGGAGATTCCTTTCATTGTTTCCATTAAGAAAGGGTTGTGGGCATATTCAATTTAACCCAATTCACTGGCAAATCCTCTCTTTTTATCTTCCTAAAGGGAGGGAACCCAATTCTTCCATTTGGCCACACCGGCTCTGAGCTCAATTTCCCACCTTCAAAGCTACTGAATCTAGATCTAGACCTTCCATGATGCAAGACAGAGTATGTCTCTATCAAAACAAAGTTAAGAACAGTATGACCACTCCCTCAAAGTCTCTGATATCAATATTCAAGCAATGCCATGTTGAAAACGGACAGAGCAAGTTTTACAGACCCATTAAAGTTGTCAATGTAAACAAAGTAGTTCTACATTATTCAAATCTCCTACATCTGTTGATACTTTTGTTTATCCAAACGATTTTGACTGTGTTGTTGAATGTGTGAGAAATCAGCGTATCTATTACATCTGCTGATACTTTTGGCTAACCAGACCTTTTTGACTGTTGCTGAATGTGTGAGAAATCAGCCATAGGCTATGATTCCATCCTGGAAAGTCCTTGATGACAGTTAAACTTTGTTTTTCTGTAGTGAAGTAGGTGTGTTTTATATAATGATGCTTTACTTTATTTGTTATAACCGTTTCTCCAATGTTCCTTTTTTCCCACTTCGCCCCTCTCCCCCCTTTCCTTATCCTCTTTGTTCTGCTCCGCTCCCATCCCCTGTGGTTTTATATTGGTTCACTTGATTAAATGTTCAAAGAACATGTGCGTTCTCTCTGCCGTTAACAAGCAGTTGTCGGATGCCTATTCCTTGTACGGTTGATGACAATAAAACTGCCTCTTCACTTACCTCTTGGGTCATTTTCCTAATTATTTCAAGCCTACTGTAACTGGTCTGTCTATACCCATGTTCCTTCTTCATGGAATAGTGCAAGTCTTTGATGTTAAATCCATTGTTTCTCCACAGGAGGTACATAGTCCTGTCACCTAACCGAAACCTTTTTCCTTTGGGGCAGGCCAAGAACTTTTTCCAGTTAAATATACATATTTTGTTTCTCATTCATTGCTCTGTGTGGAATGTGTGGCAAGAAACGCTGCAGCCATCTTAGAAACTAAGGGCCAGATGTAGCAAAGACTTTGCGACTCGCAAACGGCTAAAATCACAGTTTGCGAGTCGCAAATGTGTCTTTGCTATGGTGAAATGCATTTTGCGAGTCGGAACCGACTCGCAAAATGAATTTCCGACTCGCAAATAGGAAGGGGTGTTACCTTCCTATTTGCGAGTCGCAATGCTATGCATTTTCATTTGCGACCGTGATTGCGGTTGCAAATGAAAGCGCAGTTACCAACCACTTGAATTGGATGGTAACCCAGGTGCAAACGGGAAGGGGTCCCCATAGGACCCCTTCCCCTTTGTGTCTGGGAAAAAAAATATTTTTCAGGGCAGGCAGTGGTCCAATGGACCACTACCTACCCTGAAAAATACCGAAACAAAAGGTTTCGGTTTTTTTTTTCAAAGTGCAGCTCGTTTTCCTTTAAGGAAAACGGGTTGCACTTTGAAAGAAAAAGACTGCTTTATTTAAAAGCAGTCACGGACATGGTGGTCTGCTGTTCCCAGCAGGCCACCATCCCCGTGAGTGCCCTGAATCGATATGGGGTCGCAAATTGCGACCCACCTCATTAATATTAATGAGGTGGGTCTTTGCGACCCCATAGCGACTTGCAGAAGGTGTCTGAGACACCTTTCTGCATTCCAAATTGCGAGTTGCAATTTGCGAGTCGCTGGGACTCGCAAATTGCAACTCTCAATTTGGAACCTTGCTACATCTGGCCCTAAGTCCTATACAATACTTTCTTCATAGTTCTATTCACACGGTATTTCTTAAGCATATTTCACCTTCTTATTACTTCTTTATAATGTACAAGTAAAGGACCTATCAAAGTGTTACTGAACACACCTAATTATAGTTTGCAATATCATGTTGCTGTTCGCACATTATGTAAAGTGATCAATTTCCTCCTTACTGTAGAATGCATGCATATTCACTAGTATGTGACACCATTGAACCATTTACAGCGATTCCCTAATAAGCTGTGAAACACTCTTATACTACAAATACTGGTATATCGCTTAGTAATGGTGCAAATATCTATGCTCGTTTTCTTCACGCTCTTCTGTGGAGTTTGCTCTAGCAGTATATGTTATCTGGATTTAGGCACTTCATCCTACTTTTTAACATTTTTTGTTGTTGAATTGTTTACATTACATGTTCGACCAATATGTCCAAACATCCTTAACCCAATTTGCCTTAATCATCCTTAAATCAATAGTGTACAGTGTGAAAGGGGAACTACTTATACCCTAGAAGAGATGAAAATAAGAATTCATAACCTACTGTATTACCATTTGTGGGGATAAAATGGGAACCAAACGTAGAGGGAGAAAGCACTGTCACTGGGGTCCTGGTTAGCAGGATCCCAGTGAACACAGCCAAAATACACTGATAGCAGGCAAAAGGTGGGGGTAACTATGCCAAAAAGAGGGTACTTTCCTACAGAGAACATTTTACCAAGGCTTAAAGAGGTGGAAATAAAATTACAAGTGAAGCCGGGTTGCACAAATTGGTGACTGTTCACCCAACACAGTAAATAAGAAAATTAGCATTGTTGTAATGTTAAAAATATGTCTTGTTGCTGGAGTGTTAACAGTATGAAAAAGAGCCTGGAACTGTGATCTGCTGTATTATATTTTAGTTTGCAAACGAAGGGCCAGGTGTGCAAAAGATTTTCGTGATTGCAAAAGGTTTGATTTGCAACACTAGGCCATTTGTGACCATAAGGCGGCTTTTCGGTATGTATGAAACCCAAATTTGGATGCAGTAACATGTTACCAAATCGCAGATTGTGTTTGCAACTTCATACCCAATCATTTCTTAAAAGGGGCCTGGTCAAGTCATCCCTTCAAAATTCTGATTGGCTGTGGAATGTATTCATGTTCTGCGACTAAAATCCAGCTGTACAGCATTAATATTTTAACAACACCTCAAAGGAGGAAGGGGGTCCCCAAGCGACCCCTCTTTGTGAAAGATACAAAAACATTTCTAACGAGTAGGCAGTGGTCCATGGGGCCACTGCCTAATGTAAAAAAAAAAAGTTTTGCTACCTTTTCTTTTTTTATTTTGTGAACTCGTTTTTTTCTATAAGGAAAACAGGTTGCATTTTAGAAAATGTTTTTAATAAAAGCAATCACAGAAACACTGGCCTGTTGACCTCAACAGGCCACCATCCCTGTGATGACCAAGATTCATAGTAAGCTGTAATTTGCGACCTACCTCATTAATATTCATGAGGTAGGTTGAATTGTGACCCACAATGAATTGAGTATTTGCAAAGCAACCTATTAGCACATAGGTTGGTTTGCAAAAACACAGAATGGATTCAGTAAACAACGGTGTACGATTTGCGACTACCTTTACGACTCTTATTTTTAGTACATATGATCCTAATTGACATTATGGAGTGAGGGTCATCTTAAACAATTTGTAGAAAAACATTTTTGACCGTGTTCTAAGGAACCAAGTATGGCGATTGGAGGACCCGGATGTTAAGTGTCAATTCAAGGAAAAAATATTTATTTAATAGGCTACTTTGCTACAATGTTTTACTGAAAGAACAATCCTCTGCATGAATTAATGAATATGTAGCATGTAAATGTGTATGTAATGTAGGGTGGAAATATCAGAAACTTCTTATGATTATTTTGAATTTGTGTACAAAAGTAGAAGCCTCAGCCATTAGTGAACGAGACAATAACACCAAGATTGTGAATTTGTTCCCAGAAGTGTGAAGTCATAAAATGGCTATATTGCAAGGCTATGTACTGTTTGAAATGTGATAGTACACCAATAAAACATGGAATGAGAGGATTTCCAATTAATAGATGATAAGAGTTAAAATACCTGCTGGAAGCTATGGTGAATCAAGATGCAATGGGAAAACTGAACCTTCTGAACTTGTTTCTGCTATAGTTTTAGCCAACAAGGGAGAATGGTAAGCTATCCTTCTGCACAGATTTGAAAGTACTCAACAATTCTTATTTTAATTGATAATCATCTTCTGAAAAAGAATGAAGTGCTTTCTATACTGGAGGGAGCTACAATTTTCTCAACCCTTGACCTAAGGTCAGCATACCATCAAATGAATGTATTGCCAAGGTCAACGTCATTAACTTGACTCATTACCCCATTTGGGTTGTTTCACTAAACAAGAATTCATTTTGGATTTGACTCTGCAGCCCACGTGTCATATTTTAAAATCTATGGGTAGTTGTGTTAAGTGCTTTTAAAATAAAATATTAAAGATGTGGAAACATCTGAAATTATGAATAAAGTTCGTGCCAGGTTGTGAAACAAAGATCTTGTGCTCGGTGCAGAAAAATACGTATTACCTCAGCCTCAAGAGGATTACTATGCCTAATTCATTTTAGAAAAGGGAATTGTACCAAAAGAATAAAAAATGTCGCAAAAAAAAACACCGGCTTCCAAGCCGAAATACAAGCTTTTATCTGTTGTTGTGTCAAAGAGGTTTTATGTGAGCAAGCGCGGGAAATATATTTTAAACAAAAGGAACATGAAACGGATGGAAAGAAGATATGCAGATAGAACTTTCAGTCTGTACATCAATTGGGAAACAAATTCATGTTTAGAACAAACCACAAAGTCTCGGAAGCATTTCCTCTCCACTTTGTAGCTCCCTCACCTTGCTCAAAGTTGAGGGGGGAAGAATGTGCCATATTCCGCTGTCTTACCTTGCCCAAAGGTAACAGGTTCTTAGCCAATGGCTAAAAACTCCAGAGTGCCACCTTTGAACCCTCTCCTGCGTCCTGTTCAAAGCTGTGACAAGGGCTTCACAGCATATGTGAGGGGATCCGCAAAATACTAAACGCCATAGATGAACTAACAGAAAACAGATGACATTTGAGAATAACTATGACGTGGAAAGATTGGTCACCATTCTGGCTTTGAAAATGTGAGGCAACACAAGCTGATCTGAGGCAGATGGCAGCAAGTTTGGTGGCTAGTAAAGACTGATTATAGAGATCAAGATAGTGTGCAAAATCTGTAAACAGCAAACAAACACAAATGATGGACTGAATGCGGAACCAATTAAACATTCACCCCGAGTCACAGATCTGGGTTTAATCCATCAATTCTTTTTCTCACCATGCCACCCCAGTTTGGACCCAGCCATATGCAAATCAGTCTTGACCCTGTTCCCCACAGGAACAGTCCAGCCCGAATTGCAAGGCCAGGTCCTCCCTGGACTGTAAACAAGAATCCTGGGACCGGTTTTAGGGAATCACCCTTCATCAGCCAGGCTAGCTTGAATCCAGTGGCACAGGGAGCCCAGGAACCACGTCTGGCCATACCCGGCGCACTTATGGCAACAAAAGCAAACAAACACAAATGATGGACGGAATGCAGAAGCAATCAAACATTCACCCCCAGTCACAGATCTGGCTGTTAACCATCAATTCTTTTGCTCACCATGCCACCCCAGTTTGGACCCAGCAATATGCAAATCAGTCTTGACCCTGTTTACCATGGGAACAGTCCAGCCCGAACTGCCAGGCCACGTCTGCCCTGGGCTGGAAACAAGCATCCTGGGACTGGTTTCAGGGTATCACTCTTCATCAGCCAGGCTAGCTTGAATCCAGCGGCACAGTGAGCCTGGAACCCACATCTGGGCATACCCGGCACACTTATGGGGCAAAAGCAAACAAACACAAATGATGGACGGAATGCTGAACCAATCAAACATTCAGCCCAGTCACAGATCTGGGTTTAATCCATCAATTCTTTTGCTCGTCATGCCACCCCAGTTTGGACCCAGCCATATGCGAATCAGTCTTGACCCTTTTCCACATTGGAACAGTCCAGCCCAAACTGCCAGGCCAGGTCCTCCCTGGACCAGAAACAAGCATCCTGGGACTCGTTTCAGGGTATCACCCTTCATCAGCCAGGCTAGATTGAATCCAGTGGCACAGTGAGCCTGGGACCCACGTCTGGGGGCATACCCGGCGCACTTATGGTGACAAAAGCAAACAAATACAAATCATGGACGTAACACGGGAACCAATCAAACATTCACCCCCAATCACAGATCTGGGTTTAATCCATCAATTATTTAGCTTACCATGCCACCCCAGTTTGGACCGAGCCATATGCAAATCAATCTTGACCCTGCTCCCCTTGGGAACAGTCCAGCCCGAACTGCCAGGTCCTCCCTGGACCGGAAACAAGCATCCTGTGACCAGTTTCAGGGATTAAACCCAGATCTGTGACTCAGGAGTGAATGTTTGATTTGTTCTGCATTCCGTCCATCTTCTACTGTTTTTGTGTTAAATCTGTAAACAGAGCCTTCTGTAACTTCCTCTTTGGAACTGACTTCAAACAGGAAACCAGAGCTGTGGACACTGGCAAAGTAGATCTAAATTGATAGGGCAAAACAACTTGGCCCGGCAAAGCCCAAATTAGCCGGCAAAGGTTGGCAAGCTGAACTCAGGGAGACTATCAGAAGAACCTGTCCTAATAGTGATCTGCCAAAAAGGTCAAAAGATGCAAAAAGTGCAGTTGAAATTGCTAACAGCCAGCCTTGAAAGAACTGGATATGGACAAGAAATGACAAGAACATCCGACCATCAAGTTAGGACAGGTATTATCTGAATGGGTAGCAAAGTAAATGCTTGTCCCAGGTGCCCTAACATAGGATAATAACACAGAACACGCTCTCCCAGGTGCAAATGCTGCAGGCAGCCTAGGAGCACTAACTGGCTGCTATGTTTAGTGAGCAGAAGAGCTATTAGAGGGTGGAGGTAAATGGAAAGCAAGCACTGCAGTGTTTGGTCAGATAAGCTCACACACTAAGGACTGGTTTCTGACCAGCAGTGATGCCCTAAGGATGTTGCAAAGATGAAACCACAGCTGTTTTTCTCAGTCATCCACATAATTAACATATTACTGACACTCAGAGCAAGGTTTACTTGTCACATGGATACCGTAGTGAATGTAGTGCACTTAGATATGATCACTGAATGTTAGCACAGAAATGTGGACAGAGCTCTATCCTTACAGAATTAATGGACACCTGCAGTGTTGGTCGGGCATGGTCACCTCCAATAAAACAATGATATAATACTCAAAAGTTATGGTAGAGGAGGTTGTAAGCTCATAGTCCTCAATAGCACTCAGACACACAGCCTTCTTTTAGTTACCAACGTTGTTCTGAATTATACTAAAGCTTTTATAGTTGTTGAAGAAAAAATGTAAAGTGCAGGAACAAGAAAGGGAACGTGAGGTAGGAAATGGGAAGGAGAGTGAGGTAACGTAAGAAGGAAAATTGAAATTGGAAAAGAGCAGAAAACCCATTTCCTAAGCTTCAAGCTCATAAGGTACTCACTGCAGCGTCCACTACTGTGAGAGACAGGAAGTGAAAGACAAACAAGTTGCTTACCTTCGGTAACAATTTATCTGGTAGAGACATATTCTAGTTGCAGATTCCTTACCTTTGAATTTGCCCTTGTCGTCAGACTGGGTCTGGAGACTTTTCTTCGAGCAGTACCCTTGTGCGCCGTCAGAAGGCGCTGGTCGACCCCGGGTCCATCGTTGGCGTCGTGGTCGCCGTGATGATGTCAGGGTTATACATAGGTGCCGCCTCGGTGACGTCAGTTTCTTTTCACGACTTTCCATGCCAAAGCCATGAAGAATACTGAAAATGGTGCACCAGAGCTAAGGCCTTGAAAAGGGAATCCCTGCACCTAGAAATCAGTTTGCAAGCGGGGAGGATGGGTGGGTCGGTCTGCAACTAGAATATGTCTCTACCAGATAAATTGTTACCGGAGGTATGTAACTTGCTCATCTAATAGAGACTTCTAGTTGCAGATTTCTTACATTAGAATAGATAACCAAGCAATACCATCCCCTGTGGTGAGCTGTGAACCAAGATCATACTAAAATGTCCTGCAGGACCGAACCACCAAAGTAGCCGTCTCTGTGACCCTGACTGTCCAGGTAGTAATGTCTTGCGAACATGTGCAAATGCCCATATTGTTGCCTGGCAGATATCCAGGACAGGAACTCCACGTGCTAACGCTGTGGTAGCAGCAGTTGCTCTGGAGGAGTGAGCGTGCAAGCCCTCAGGGGGGTTGCTTCTTTGCCAAAGCGTAGCACATTTTGATGCAAAGTAGTATCCATCACGAGATGGTACACTTCTGCACTGCCTTACCTTTCGTCACACCCACATATCCAACGGAGAGTAGATCGACTACCTGGAAATCTTTAGTACGATTGAGGTAGAACACCAACGCTCTTTTCGGATCCAGGCAGTGGAGTCTCTATTCTTCATGAGAAGGATGTGTGGGTGCATAAAAAGTAAGCAAACTGATGGACTGGCCTACATGAAAACACATAACAACCTTGGGAAGGAAAGAGGCCCTCTTAAGAAGCACCACTTTGTCAGGGTTAACAGACAAAAATGGGGGTTTGGAAGAAAGAACTTGAAGCTCATTCACTCTGTGAGCAAAGGTGATGGCAACAAGAAAAACAGTTTTGAGAGTAAGGAGCCACAAGGGACAATTGTGAAACAGCTCCAAAGGACACATATTAAGTAAGTGAGGACTAGATTGAGGTCCCACTGGGGCATAATAAACGGAATGGGAGGAAGCAAATGGGTAAGTTCCTTAGCAATCTACCAACAATAGGAGACTTGAAAAGGGAAAGTTGGTCCGGCAATCTAAGATAGGCTGAGATAGCTGATAAGTAACCTTTCAGAGTGCCCAAAGCAGAGCCCTTCTGGGCTAAAGATAGGATGAACAAGAGAACCTCAGAAAGAAGAGTAGAGAGGGGATCAATAGACTTGTTGGTACAACATGGCACAAATTTATGCTAACGACAGGCGTATACCGTTTCGATGGAGGGACGCCTGGCTGCCAAGATAACGTCACAGACTTTGGGCAGAAGGTCAAAAGCTGTCAACTGCTGCTGCTCAATCTCCACACATGAAGACGAAGATTGGACAGGTTCAGGCGGAGGACCATCCTCTGTTGCTGGTGACAGAAGATCTTCCCGAAGGGGCAGTATGACTGGAGGATCTATGGCCATGCTCAGTAGATCTGGATACCATACTCTTCATGCCCGGTCTGGAGCCACAAGGATTGCTTGGGCCCCGGTTGTTCTTGATCTTCTTCAGAACTCTGGACAGAAGTGGTATAGTGAGGAAGGCGTAAAGGAGGCCCGAGTTCCACTCGAGACGAAAAGCGTGGCCAAGCGAGTGCTGTCTTGCAAATTTCAAAGTACAAAACAGCTTACAATGTGCGTTCTCTGCGGAGGCGAACAGATCTAACTAAGACTCTCCCCACTGCTGAAAGAGACCTTGCGCCACCTCTGGATTGAGACACCATTCATGATCGACTATGCATTGATGTCTGAGTTTGTCTGCTCTGGCGTTCAGAGACCCCGCCAAATGTTGAACCACCACAGCAATGTCCTGATGGCCCAGCCACGCCCAGAGGCACAGAGCCTCTTGACATAGGGTCCAGGACCCCACTCCAACCTGTTTGTTGCAGTACCTCATGGCGGTAGTTTTATCAGTAATCAACTGCACCACGTTCCCTTTGAGAGAGGGGAGGAATACTTTTAATACAAGCCTGATCACATGAAGCTCAAGAAGACTGATGTGAAGTCCAGACTCCGCCGGAGACCAGAAACCTCTGATCTCTGCCTATCCCATGTGGCTGCTCCATCCCAAGAGTGACGCGTCTATCATTGCTGTAATATCTGGTTGGGAAAGGGAGAGGGATCTGCTGTTGACCCAATTCTATTTTGAAAGCCACCACTGCAGGTCTTTCACAGGCCCCTCTGAGATCTGGACCATGTTGGAGAGATTACCCTGATGCTGTGCCTACTCAAACTTCAGGTCCCACTCTGCACCTCGCATATGCCATCTGGCATGTGCCACCAGCAGGAAGCAGGAGGCCATGAGGCCCAGCAGCCTTGGAGTCATTCTCACCAAAACCCCGGATAGAGGCTGAAACATCGGAATCATAGCCTGAATATTCTGGAATTGCTTTTCGGGAGGATAGGCCCAAAACTGCACGGTGTCCAGAACAGCTCCAATGAAAGGGAGCATCTGAGAGGGAGTCAGGTGTGACTTCGGCATGTTTATAGTGAACCCCAGTGTGAGCAGAAAGCTAGCTGTAATGTGAAGGTGGGAGACGACTTTCTGGGGTGTGCCTGCCTTTAACAGCCAGTCATTGAGGTAGGGGAAGACTGAAAACCCTAACCTGCGCAGATGAGCTGCAACCACTGCCATCACTTTCGTGAACAACTGAGTGGAGCTGGAAAGGGAGTACAGTAAATTGAAAGTGCTCGTGACCTACCACGAATCGCAAGTAGTGCCTGTGGGCAGGCAAGACGGGTATATGGAAGTAAGCGTCCTTCAAGTCCAACGCTACCATCCAGTCTCCTGGGTCCAAGGCAGACAGGACCTGAGCCAGAGTGAGCATTTTGAACTTCCCCTTCTTGAGCAAGAGACTGAGGACCAAAAGGTCTAGGATAGGACGTAGGCCCTTGTCCTTTTTGGGCACCAGAAAGTAGCAGGAATAACAACCACAACCTACTTCTGGTACAGGGACCCTCTCGATGTCTCCCTTAGCCAAGAGACCTGCAAATTCCTCACGGAGAAGAGACAGATTATCCTCCGTTAAGCGACTGTAGGATGGAGGTATGGCCGGAGGGGCAGTCTCGAAGGGGACGGAGTAGCCCCTACGGACGATCTGCAAAACTCACCTGTCCCTCTTGATGGATTCCCAGCTGGGCCGATGATGGCAAATCCTGCCTCCAACTGGTCTGAGATGGGGGACTGGCTAGGAATGCTTGGAGACTTCTGCAGGGGTGAGGGTGGACTGGTGAGATCTCTGGTTCCCTGTTCCACTGGTTCCTTATTCCATGAGCCCGTGGGATTCCGCGTCCCTGCCACATAGGGGCTGAGTAGCATGGGTGGCACAGTGGCTGGGAAAGGGACAATGCATGGAGCCCATTCCGTGGTCACGAAAGGGGTCAAAGGCGGACTGTTGTGGATGAGGAGCAGTGGAAAGGTCGAGGGACCAAGCCGTAACCCAGGACTCCTTGATCCTCTCAAGCACCAAATCTGCCTTTTCTCCAAAGAGACAGGTACCACCAAAGGGCATGTCCATAAGGGTTTGTTGGACATCCCCCGAAAATCCAGATGTCCTCAACCACGCCTGGCACCTCAAGGCCACTGTTGACGCAACCGATCTACCCAGGGAGTCGGTTGAGTCCAGCCCACATCGAATAGTGAACTTCACTGCATCTCTCCCATCAGCAACAGCTTGAGAAATGATAGCCTGGGCTTCACCTGGGATCTGCAGCACAACTTGCACAACCGTATCCCACAATGAATGGGTATACCGGCTCAAAAGGCATGCAGTGTTCACTGACCGCAATGCCAGAATGGAGGAAGAAAACATCTTCTTCCCAAGTTGGTCCAGTCTCTTTGATTTGCGATCTGGGGGAGCGGAAGGGAATGGACCACAAGAAGATGAGGCCTGAATCAAAAGGCTTTCAGGTGTGGGGTGTTGGAACACGAATTTAGGGTTGTTCAGGGCGGGCCAATGGCGGCAGGTGACTGTCCTGTTCACAGGAGCCCCTGTGCTGGATCTGGACCAGGTAACCAGAATGACAGTGAGGGCTTCATTGAATGGGAGCAGAGGCTCTGAAGTGGAAGCCCAAGGCTGAAGCGCCCCTGTCAGGAGGTTAGTCCTGACTGCTCCAGAGGGCAGTTTGAGGCCAAGGACCTCAGCCGCCCTACTGACCACAACTGAGTAGGAGGCTCCCTCCGCCATAATCACAGTAGGAGGAGAAAGCATGCCATCATCTGGAGAAATATCCAGACCACTGGCCTTGCCCAATTCCTGTGTCCAGTCCATGTTAGGGTCATCCAGCTGGTATCCATAAGGGTCCAACGACCTTTCCAATCCCTCCTTATATTCGTACCCAAAAGAAAAATGGTCCAAATCTGACCTGGGGTGAATGGGCCCCAACGAAGTTCGAGGTGTCAGCCGATGCAGTTTAGTCTCCGGGTCGTCGGGAATTAGGATTGGGTTGACGTTGAACGTGGGCCCAACCAATGTTGTGAGCGTTGACGACTTAGCCGGCACCAGGGAAGGTCGCAATGGTACAACCGCCGTCAGCATGGATCTGATAGTGGATCTGGAGAGGCTAACAGAGGCCGAAGCCCCCGGCGTGGAACCAGAAGGCCCCTCCGTTCCCAACGGCACCGCAGGGGTGTCAGACTGCCCAAATATGAGACGCATGGCCTCACAGAACTCCTTTAGTTGGGCAGGGGTCACTCCAGCTCCCAGATACTCAGGGAGGCGAGAAGCAGACCCAGAAGTAAGCTCCACAGACAGAGGCTGTGAGTGTTGACGCTCATCTCGCGTCACATCGGCCAAGCGACGGGATGAAGTTGAAGAATGTCAAGCTTTCTTCAACTTCTTCTTCTTACCCGAGTGACCCGAAAAAGAGATCTTTCTAGACCACAATCTAGCTTTGTGCCAAATTTGGTGTAACTCCGTTCTGCAGTTCGGGCTGTAGTCATGTCTAAAATCCCTATGGGACATTGCATGGGGAAACCATATTTTGGCACCCCACCCCTTTTTTCAAGCCCTCGCTTGACGGATCACCCGGAAACTTTCCAGACAGGAGCTGAAATGACCAGGACATTAGCGTATAGATAGATATATAGATACAGATATTAGGGCAAGGGTATTTTTAGGGTTATGGGGTGGGTGAGGGTATTAGGCAGAAAATTATTTTTAGGGGTTTTAGGATGGGTTGGGTTTACAGGTTGGAATTGATAAGAATATATAATCCACTGGTTAGATAAAAATATAGTTTCATTGGCCAAAAGAACCCTTATCTATCCAGTGGAGTGTGGACTCATTGTGCCCGTATTGTGTGGCCATTGATTTTTCATATGTATATAAACACACACATACACACACGTGCATACATAAAGTCTTTTACTTACCTGCAAAATACTCACATTTTTATTGTAAAGGCATGCGCGGTAAAGTCATAGGCGTTGTAATAGGTGAGGTGTGAAGGCATGTGTGGTAATGGCATAAGCACTATTTCGTTTGCATCTAGTATAACTCACAGGCCTCCAGGGCATAGCCCAATGCGCTCTCCATCTCCAAAGTGTCAACAGTAAACAAAGGGAGATTTGGTGCATGCAAGTAACTAGCTCTTTCAGAACTGAGCAATGGTTTGCACCTAATAAATCAGCACAATGCTCAGCTGTGAAAGAAGAGATGTCACTGGCATCAGTGAAAGGATTATCATCAGGGCAGCCATTTCCACCAATGAAACTTTCAAACCAGGTGCCGCTATTTTCAAGAGTGGAAGGTAATGAAAATAAGGAGAAACCAGATATTTATGCAGAACCTTTTGCTTTCAGTTACTGGCTCAAGTGAGCAAGAAGCATTTAGAAAGGTAATTATGGCATGCTTCCACTAACTACCAAATCCTGTTTCTCTCAGATCTAAGGCAAAATGCCTCAGCTCAATTTAGCAGCCAATTCGTCTGGAGATTCTCTCAGTTTCTACGGGGGTAGTTCAAGTGTTTAATGCGTTTTGGGTGGGGCCCTGGTGTCTTTCAGGATAACAACATTCATTAAAACGACTACCATGTAACAGAAGATGAAATACTAGTCCCCAGACAGGAATTCTATATCAGGACCGGAGGCGAGGATTATGCATGCATATCTTTCTTCACTTTTTATTAATCAGCAAGTTCAAAGTTAAACACAAAATGAACAGAAAAACTACAAGTTCCATGAAGCCGCCGCCATGGTAACCAGTATCCAATGAGGTTCCACCATTCACGTTGGTATAAATAGCCTCAGCTGCAACACACTTCCTCTTTCTTCACCGCTCAGATAAGTGCCTTTTTTCTGCCTCCGGCTAACATTGTTTGTTTAGCGCGTTGTTGCCTGTTGTTTCTTCTGTGTAGCAACCAGTGTTGCTACGGTGGTGTGCTCATAGCGGTACGAGTTTCCGCTCGAGCGTTTTCCTCTTTTATTTCACTGCTGTGACAACCAGGGTTGTTAGGCGAGTGTCCTCGACGCGGAACACGCGTTCCGCTCGAGCGCTTCGCTTTCAGCTTTGCACTATTGTAGCAACGGGTGTTGCTACGAAGGTGAATTCGACTCGGAACGCGCGTTCCGCTCGAGTGCACTTCGTCTTCTTTTTTGTATTTCATAACGCGTGGCACCCGTCTGAGGGCGCGCGTCTCATTTATTTCATTCAGAAAACGCTCAGTGTTTATTTAATGTGCATTTCATCGTGTGAGTGTTTTGTGTAACTAAAGGCTCATGTGTTTCGATATAATTTTTTCCTCATTTTCTTCAACACTTTGTGTTTTGAATATTTCCTACCCCGTGGCACCGTTTGGTTGATTATACCCCTACGGGGAAGAAATTTTGTGATTTATTTTCTTGCTTTTGGACAGAGGGGGTAGGGATTGCCCTTTATATATATATTTTAGGGTGGTCTTCTCTGTCACATTATATTTTTTGTCTGAACCTCAGCATGCAATCCTCTCAGGAACATGAGCCTTTTGCCAACATGTCCCCGGGTGAGGGTCCCTCTCACCGTACCATTCCCCCTGGGGTAGACGCCTTATTCTCGCAAGCCATTTCGCACGCTTCGGCCCCTCTTAGAGAGACTGTGGCTAAACTCACAGAACAGGTGTCCAAGGGTACGGGCATGTTTGGCGTGACGGGAGCAGAGGGTGATACTTCTACCCTTTCGGCTCCCAAGAACAGGCGCAAGCGCGACGCGGGGCACCTGGATGATAACGATTTTTTATCACACTCCAAGAGTGCGCGCGCGCATACGCGTCTACCCTACCGGGAGGGTCGATTGCCCGGAGTAATGGGTGACATGCTTCACCATTTATGGAACCCTGATTCGGGTTCACCTAAAGGCATCCTGGGTGGTTCAGACGACGATTCATCATCCTTGGATGATGATTCAGGTCGCCCTTGGCGTCCTAATGCTACCCTGCCAGATCATTCTGATCCTGGGGATTCGGACTCAGATATGTTTGAACCGGAGGGTATCTACCATCCACGTTCCTCTGAGTGGCGTCCGGACCTCAAGGTGGCAGAGTATGTCGCCAGTAAAATTAGGCAACCTTTGGACAAGGAAGTGCGGGCTCGTTTACGGGCCGAATGCCCTCGCCCATCGTTATCTGATAAGGTTGCTCTTACTCCAGATATTGATCCAAAAATGTGTACCTTTTTTGCAAAATACATTAAGGATCCCAAGAAAGGGATAGACCGCTCCTGGAGGGCATGCCAGGACAAGCTTCTGGATGTCTTGGGACCCCTCACACAGATCATTCAACTGGCAGAACGCGCCAAACATTCAAACACTCCCCTGCAAACAGACATTGTCGCAGGATGGGCTCAGAGAGCTGTCTGTCTTCTGGGCAATGCGAACTGTGCCATTTCGGCGGAACGGCGCAGATCTTTATTAATTAAAATCGATCCCAAATTGGGTGAACTTTCAAACTCGGAGGCAGGGGCTATTGCGAAAGGCAATTTATTTGGTGATCCTTTTGTTAAGGAGCTGGGTAAATTTGTTGCTACTTTTTTGGCTCTGGATAAAGCCCAGTCTTCCATTAAAAAGATTTTTCCCAGTAAGGTTTTTGGCGGGGCCGGACGAGGCAGGGGTCGCTCTTCCGGCCATCCTTACCAACAAGGCCCCGGTTCCTACCGAAACAACGGGTGGCGTGATGGCCGATAGGGAACGTTCTTCCCCAACAGAGGAAGGGGAAAAGGCAGAGCGTCCAGATCCGCACGTGGTGCAGCCAATGCCCCAGGAGGTCCCTCTGGTAAGGCTTATCCCTTTTTCCCCTCAAAATTTCGGAGGGAGATTGCGGAGTTTCAAGGACAACTGGAGACGTATTACATCAGACGCTTGGGTTTTACAGACGGTCTCAGGGTTTCAAATAGAATTCTGGGGCACCCCTATTCAGGTGAAACTGCCACCACCGATAGTGTTTTCTGCAGCAGACTGCGAACTCATAGATTTAGAGGTTCGGGACTTTCTGGACAAGGGAGCCATAGCCCTCTCTTCCCGGCACCCCAGGGGTTTTATAAGCAATATCTTCTTAGTAGAAAAGAAGGACAAGGGGTTTCGGCCTGTAATCAATCTTCGAGCATTCAACGAATGGGATGTTTACAGGCATTTCAAGATGGAAGGTATTAATTTGCTCAGAGACCTCCTGTTACAAGGGGACTGGATGGTGCGCCTCGATCTCAAGGACGCTTACCTTACCGTCCCAATTTTTTCCCCTCATCGCAGATTCCTACAATTCGTCTGGAACGATCAGGTATTCGAATTCACCACTCTCCCGTTCGGCCTCTGGTCGGCCCCGTGGTGCTTTACCAAACTCCTCAAACCAGTGGTGGAAACACTAAGGTTGCAGGGCATACGGCTAATCATTTACCTGGACGACATCCTCTTATTAGATCAATCCAGATCTCAACTTTTGTCCAATCTGAACACAACTATTGCTCTTTTCCAGGATCTGGGGTTTGTAATCAATCAACAAAAATCGGAGCTCTCTCCGACCCAATCGTTAGTCTTCCTGGGTTTTCTCATAGATTCTCGTTCGGCATCCCTCAGTCTTCTGTCCACCAAGATATCCAAAATAAAGAAGGAACTGAGGAAGGTCCTTCAGCGAGACAGGATTTCCCTTCGCCAATTGGCCAGAGTAGTCGGCCTGCTTTCTTCCTCAATTCAGGCCATTTTTCCAGGCCCCCTACACTACAGAGCCCTTCAACGCCTGAAGGCTTTCCACCTTCACCGAGGGGTGACTTATTCCGAGCTCATCTCCCTCTCTCAGGAAGCGAGAACGGAATTATTTTGGTGGCTGGACCACATGGAAGCATGGAATGGCAGAGCCATTTTTGGAGCAGCCCCGGATCTGGTGATAGAGTCAGATGCCAGTCGCCAAGGATGGGGGGCTCGATGCGGGGACATTTCGTTTGGGGGACGCTGGACTCCACAGGAGCTCACCATGCACATCAATTGTCTGGAACTCCTGGCAGGGTCGTTTGCGATAAAGTCCCTCACGCGAGACAAAGTCTCATGTGTGGTTCTTCTCAAGATGGACAATGTATCGGCTGTCCAGTACATAAACCGTCTAGGAGGGACGCGATCGAGAGCTCTAGCGGAACTAGCAAAGGACTTCTGGCATTTTTGTCTCCAACACCAAGTCTCGGTCACGGCAGAGTATCTTCCGGGGGCCCAGAATGCTTGGGCGGACTGGAACTCAAGTTTTCTCACAGATTCCAGCGATTGGCAGTTAAACCGATCGGTGTTTCAGGCGATCATGACCCGTTGGGGTCCCTGCACAGTAGACCTCTTTGCGTCCAGGTGGAATGCTCACCTTCCCCAATACTTCAGCTGGCGCCCGGATCCGGGAGCTGCGGCAGTAGATGCGTTTCGCCAACATTGGGGGACTCTTCAGGGTTATGCTTTCCCACCGTTTCTTATGATCCCGCGAGTTGCAGCTCAGGTTCGCAGACAGGAGGCGACAATAGTTCTAATAACCCCCAGGTGGAGGTCTCAGGCTTGGTTTCTGACTCTTCTGGAGCTCTCTTGCGAGTGCCCCCTGCGTCTTCCAGATTTTTCTGCACTCCTACGGGACCCGTCGGGATCTTATCACCCCCTGGTCCTTCAGGGTCATCTCTCTCTCATAGCTTGGAAGATTTCAGGCATCGTTGGCAAGACGGCCAACTTTCGCAGGAAGCTAGAAACTTCATTGCACAGGCCTGGGCCCCTGGGACATGCAAACGATACAGTTCTGCATGGAACAGATGGTCTCGTTGGTGTGTGGACAAACACCGTGATCCCATGGGGGCCAGTATTACAGATATCGCAAATTTCCTTGCAGAATTAGCGGAGTCTGCTCTTGCTTACTGTACGATTAATTCTTTTCGCTCAGCTATATCTGCAGGTCACCCCCCTCTGAACAACCTTCCGGTTGGAGAACATCCATGGATCTGTAAACTCCTCAAGGGTATCAGACTTTCTAGACCTCCTCAAGCTAGATATACAAATATCTGGGATGTAAACATTGTCCTGCATCTTTTGTCCTCTTGGCGCGATAATCAGTTTTTATCCCGGAAGGAGTTATCTGCCAAATTGGCCATGCTTTTATGCCTCATTTCATGTAAACGCGTATCAGATATCAGGGCCCTGGATGTATCAGCCCGTGTCTTTACTCCAGAAGGAGTCACGTTTACTATTTCTAGGAGAACGAAGAATAATACCAGGTCAGTATCCTATCCATCTTTTCCTGACTCCCCAAAATTGTGCGTGGTTAGATGTCTCAAGGTCTATGAGGAAATCACCGCGAATCTTAGACCTCCAGGTGAGAACCAGTTATTAATCTCCATTAAAAGGCCGTTTAAGGCGGTTTCTTCTCCTTCCATTGCCAGATGGATTCGTTGGATCCTGTCTGAGGCAGGTATTGATATCCAAATTTTTGGCGCTCATTCTACACGGGGGGCCATGGCTTCGAAAGCCATACAGGTTGGGGGTAGATTAGAAGACATCATGCATGCCGCGGATTGGTCTTCGGAATCTACTTTTAAGAAGTTCTACTTTAAACCTATTCATGAGGCAGCCTCACTGGTGGTTGGTAAGCTTTGAACTTGCATAATCCTCGCCTCCGGTCCTGATATAGAATGCAAAATTTCCTAGCTATCGTGAAGGAAAGTTTCAATTCTATTAAGGACACGGAGGCGAGGATTATCCCACCCACATACTACTCTCGAGTCTTCTGCCCACCCGAACTCTTGTATCTTCATATTGAGGTGGTATATTTGCATGTATACCTTATTTATTTATTTCCTTGCTCATCTATATAGTTCCTTTCAACGATGCTCATAGTCTCAGGCTTGTTGTTGTGATTCAGGTTATGACACATATGTATATATTCTGGTTTTGCTGGCATTGAAATGCGACATTATGTTGTCAGTTTCGGTCCTAATTTCCCCGTATATTATATTTTCTTAGGTTCCCAGACTACACCCAGTTAATTCGCACAAGATTTCCGCAGTGAAGTCGAGGAAGTGTGTCGCAGCTGAGGCTATTTATACCAACGTGAATGGTGGAACCTCATTGGATACAGGTTACCATGGCGGCGGCTTCATGGAACTTGTAGTTTTTCTGTTCATTTTGTGTTTAACTTTGAACTTGCTGATTAATAAAAAGTGAAGAAAGATATGCATGCATAATCCTCGCCTCCGTGTCCTTAATAGAATTGAAACTTTCCTTCACGATAGCTAGGAAATTTCACATTCTCTTCCAGATGAGCAACTCCTTTGATGAATTTTCAATATGTTTGATGGAGGAAAGAAAGAAGACTTGCTGAAACGAGTGCCATCGTTGCACCACAGACAGAGAGAGAAAGTGGCTAGACCTGTTGGGCAAAGGCATGTATCACATATATAGAGACGGTTTTAGAGAGTTGTGTCTTTCAAATTAAGGAGTAACTAAACAATCCACTTCAGGGTGGATTGCAGCTTGACAGACAATTGTAGGCTAGAAAATTAGTACCCCAACTTTATCTGTGTGGTCATTATTTGCTTAATTTGAACATTAGAAGATGTAGCAAAGTGAGTTGATCCACCGCATGTTTGACTTCTGCTATGTAAAGAAGCAGACTCAAAACAAAAAGGTGTATTGCTCTAAACTTGTGTTTACCTGCATGGGGAATTAACCACTTCGATTTAGTTTTCCAGTGTTCCTTTGTTCAATGGGAAGCAAGAGGAGGCTTTAGAGTTTCTCATTTGTCAATGTTCAAACCCTTCTACTTGTTCCCTCTCACTGTGTTTTCTCACAATGTTTTTTGTTGCCATACACTTGCCTCCCTAAGAAGTAGCCTAGTCTCTCTTCCATACTCTCACAAAGATGATTGTTCTGACGATGCAGAAACAGTTGGCTTGTAAGAGATGCACAAACGCCATAGATCATGAGATGAGGTATCACGTTTGAAAGAACAAGTCTGTGGGACTAATTTTGAATTTGGTGGACAGTGTACTCTGCCACAAATATGGCAGTAAACCCTATCTGCAAAACTCACTGCTCTATTTAGAGTGAAACGTATCTTCATATTTCCAATGGCAGTGCCCGCACTAGCTATGCTGACAGAAACCGGACATCAATGACCCTTCGGACTACGGTGGATGTTCTGTAGCACGTTTTTTCTATTTAGGACTTCAAGGAAAAGCCAGGAGGTCTCGACCTGAAAAATGATCCCGAATCCTGGGAAATAACTCTCAGGGTATTGATCATTCTTTCCTGTTTTACCAAAAACATCTCTCACTTTGGGAGAACAAAAAGGTCAGCTGAGTGGGTGCATAAAGCATGGTGGCCTCTCAGCAACCAAACAGTGCCTTCAGAGAAGCCACTGTGACTGTGGGTCTTCTGAAGTCATGGAGAGCTCCACCAAGCAGACAGAGATCTTTAAGTGTAGTGGGCAGTTTACTCACCAGGACAGCGGAATCCATTCCACCAATGCCCTTAAGGAATGCAGT
The DNA here is from genome assembly GCF_031143425.1 of Pleurodeles waltl. Lineage (NCBI taxonomy): Eukaryota > Metazoa > Chordata > Amphibia > Caudata > Salamandridae > Pleurodeles > Pleurodeles waltl. The sequence goes on along the minus strand of NC_090443.1, from coordinate 127,756,135 downwards.
ACAGCCTGCCGGGGTCCTTCTTCTAAAGGGAAAATACTACATAATCTATTCTACAGCTTTCAAATCTAGTCAGGAACCCTTATTCAAAAAGGAAACATACTTGTAACAGTAGTTCATCAATTAAACACATCTTGTAAACTAAAGGGGAAAGATTCTACATTTGAACTGGAAACAGGCATTCTAGGAGCTCAGAGAAACTTGCCTAAAACCTTAAGTGACATGTTGTCTTTTTCATTGAATGTTGCAGTAAGGAAGTTTCCCACCCAGTTCTGTTTGAAAAAAGGAAAGGAAAATGTTCTGCCCATATATAATTTTGAAAATAAATGTAAAGCATTACAAGAGCCAGCCTGATGCAAAGAAATGATTATGACTATTATAAATTTGTGTGAAATTGTCATGATCTTAGAGAAGTTCAAAGACGGAAGCAGAGGTGAGCTCACAAGCAGTGAGAAGAAATGGAATCTGACTGTAAATTTTTTTAACACAATTCCACTGTAGAAGTTAGCCTGCAGCGATGCCTCATTCAAGATGGCAGTCGCTGTGGACAACGACGCCATGAAATGAAAGTGAATGTAAAACAAAATACTGCTACACTTGGAAATCTAATTTTGCAAGATTTCATGGCGGTAGCCATCTTGAATCTTCAGTTTAAAACAATGAAAATGAAGAGAATTAAATTGTTTCCCAAACGTACCTCTAGAGTCTTGAAACCCTCTGAACCTCACCTGGTTGTAAGTCCTGTAACTCATCTCTTGTTGTACAATAGTGTTGGAGGTTTTCTAGCTAATATTTTTGATTGTTTCATTCTCTGGAGGATGTCAATATTAAAGGTAATCCCTGTGACATTTTGTTTTTAGATACATTTTGGTTATAAGATATTTAGAGAGAGTAACTGAAAAAGAGGTGTTGGTAAACCAGGTATTAGTATGCTTTACAGAAATTGAAATTGGAAATTAGCTGAAGGTAATCAGGAAGAAGACTGATACGATACATTTTCTTTTGTAGGCCAGAATACAGAACTTGTGTTTACTGAAAACAGTCTGATGTGAAGAAAGTGTTGCTTCAGCTATGTTTTCTTTCTTGCTCCATTCACATTGAGTACTCGTGATTCACACTAAAATAATTGTGTGTCTGGAGTGCTTTTTGGGAGAGTGTGAACAATCCCCGGTGTATTCATGGTACTCCTGCAGAATATTCTGGTTAGAGTTTTGTGACAGAACGGGAAGCCCATGATATAAAACTTTGCCCGAAGACCATGAATCCTACCACCTTCTATTTGAATGATACAGAAAAGGCCATTGAAGACTTATAATAAGAAATGGAGGAATCTTGGAATAAAAAAACAATAGTTGTGCCAACAAATAATAGGAATTTTAAACAGAAAGGACAGAATAAATGCCTCCGCTGCTCATTTCCCAACTAGTGATTATGGAGGAGCCCAAGTTCACGATAGAGTTAATAGAGAAATCTCACTGATAGAGACACCTCAGCAGACGTTGAAGATTTTGAAGCTCCAGGAAGGTATGTGGGAGACCCACAAAAACTAAGGATATTTCATAACCAATGTTACCTGCATATTTATGTGAGTTCAGTGCTTCCCCAATCCCCGAAGCAGAGTCTTGGTCCTTGGCTGTGGTGGGAAAAAAAAATCCACTGTTGTACGATGTAGAAAAAAATATTTTTGTTCAACACAATTTAACATGCTGATAATGAGTTTTTACATTTAAAACAAGAAAAGAGAGAAGTATAAGAATTTATTGCAGAATTCAAAGACTGCTCTTAGTGTTTAATTAGCATAATGAAAAGAGACACTTTCTTTCGATTGTGCTAAACAAATGTCCTGATTAGATACAAGTAATTTATCTTTTGATAATAGTATAACATACTCAATCAACAACTCACATACAATTATAAATGTGAGGAGACTAAAAGGTATAAATTCAATCCTTTTTTATATATAAAAGATTATATTAAAGGATCTACAACTACGTTAAATGATGCTCGGTGAACTGGTTGGCATTTGAAGCTCTTCAGGGTGTGGAAGCGGAAGGCTATGATTGTGCTGAATTGGGTGGCCATGCCAAGTTTGCAGTTAATCACTATCATGAGGTTCTTGGCGTAAGTACTGGGTGTGGGTTCCAGTTCAGTTGGCCACCAGATGGAGTTCTACGGTGAGATAGTCTTCCCGAAGATCACAACTTTTGTCTTCTTGGTGCTGAATTTTGGGACAGTTGGTCTTCATCCAGTCAGCAACTGCGGTTGTGCAGGTGGTGAACCTGTTTGGGGTGTTGAGCATCTTGTCCGAGAAGAAGAGTATGAGTTGCATGTCATGGGTTAGGAGAGGATATCTTAATAGGAGTGGATAATGCTAGTCAGAGGAGTCGTGTAAGTGTTGAAGAGGGTAGGGCTGGGTGGCATACTTGCTGTACTCCACAGAGGAGGTTGCAGGCATCCGAAGAGTAGGAGGCTAAGCTGACTGCTTGGGTCCAGACAGTCAGGAAGAAGCAAATTCAGCGCACAGTCTGTCCTTGGATTCCCAACTCATGCAGGCTTCGGATAAGGATCGGGAAGGGGGGTGGGGGACTGTATTGAAGGATGCGGTGAGGTTCTCCTTGTCAAGGGAGAGGAGGAGGACTCTTTCTGAGCTGCGGCTGACACTGAAGCTGGACTATGTGACTTCGAGTTGGTGGTAGCTAGGATGGTTGGAGAGGCGTCTGTTGATGACTGTAGGACTTTGGCCGGGAATGGTAGCAGGGAGATTGGTCAGTAGTTGGCGACTGTTGAAAGGTTCAGGTGTGAGTGCTTCGCTGATAGTTTTGAAGTTCTCTGGTGAAGGCATGATGGGGGCAGGAGTTAGATGGGATCCAAGAGTTGATGGACTTCATGGTGGTGGCAGTCTCTACCATGTTGAAGGCGGACCATGTTTTCAAGGTTGTTTCCCTGGTTGACATGGGCAGTCGTGTTGAGAGGTATGTGGGGTTCAGTTGGTGGGCAGAGTTGCTATATATGAAATTGAGTTGCTTACCTGCAAATGTAGTTCTCCAGTACTGGTATCTTTCACAGATTCACATGCTTTAATCATTCCCCGTCTTCGAAATGGGAGTCCCACAGTACCATAATAAAGCAGTATTATATATATATATATATATATATATATATATATATATATATATATATATATATATATATATATATATATATATATATATATATATATATATAACTACCATAGGCGATAATGGCAATGAAAAAGTCAATTTAATAGCCAGTGTCCTTTGTTAAAAAAGGACCAAACATGAACTATAACCAATCAGGTGACGGCACTCTCTAGAACACTCTTAAAAGAGGCTGATTCCCTCAGATTTTCAAGTGTGAACTTAATTATTCTTATGGCTGAGGGGAGCCTCTAAGGGGAGGAGGGTGAATCTATGAAAGATACCAATACTGGAGAACTAGAGTTACGGGCAAGAAACTCATTTTCTTCTCCAGTATTGGATCTTTCATAGATTCACATGACTGAATCAGAATAACAAGCAATAACGTAAAGAACAATATTGATATCATTGTAAAACACATGTAGCGGATGGTGGGAAAGTCAAAGAGGCTCACCTTATTTAAACAGATGTCATAACGCTGCCTACCCCACTGCTGCATCAGTTTTATGAGTCTCGTCCAGGCAATAATGCTTTGTGAATGTGTGTCTGCTGGACCACGTTGCTGCTCAGCAGATATGCTGAATTGGTACTCCGCGCAAAAAGAGCTGCAGATGTGGAAACGGCTCTGGTGGAATGGACTTGCACTTTGCCTTGCAATGGTTTTCGGGCTTGTGAATGGCAAAACTATACAGTTGAAGCAATCCATCTGGCGATAGCCTGTTTGGTCTTGGAAGACCTTTCCTGATACCGCCATATGCGAGAAACAGTTGGTCTGCTTTCAGCATGTGATGGGCCCTTTGCAAATAGAACTTGAGGCATCGTTTGATGTCTAGAGAATGCAGAGATGTTCCTGCAACTGTCCGGGGGTTTGTGAAAAACATTTGGAGAACCACTGGTTCGTTCAGGTGGAAATCTGATGGCACTTTAGGAAAAAACTTAGGATTGGTTTGGAAAATAACACTGTCTGTCATAAATTGAAGAAAAAGTTCTTTGATGGTAAAAGCCTGGATGTCCCACTTACTCTTTTGGCCTAAGTGAGAGCCAGTAGAAGCACCATTTTCCCAGTAAGGTATTTCAAATCTGATTTATGAATTGGCTCAAATGGTGGCATCATGAGTTGCCCCAGAGATATATTGAGGTACCACAATGGCGAAGGCTTTTGTATAGGAGGAAAAACCCTTAAGAGGCCCTTGAGAAATTGCTTAAAAAGTTGATTAGACCCTAGGGAAGGTGCATTATTGGTGTGTCTAAATCTTGAAATTGCCACCACGTGCACTTTTAATGATGAAGGGTTTCCATTTAAATTTATAGGTTCTGTTTGGTGTGTCCGTTCTTGCCTTTGCAAGTATTTCTCTGCAATCTTATGGAATGTCTACTGATGAGAATTCATTGAACTCAGGATCCGGGCCGATAAGAGTAGTGATGCTGGGTCTGGGTGTTGTATCTGGCCCTGGTTCACTGTCAACAAGTATGGTGTTGTTTTGAGTTGTACATGGGATAGCTCTGAGACGAGTAAGAGTTCTGTGAACTAGAATTGTCTGGGCCACCTTTGGGCAATGAGGAGAAGCCAGCAAGGTTCTCTCTTCAGTTTGTTGATTACCTTTGGGATCGGGGGAAATGATAGGCATAGCTTCCTGACCATTCCATAGAAAATGCATTACCCCACGACCCCTTTTGGGGATGCCAACTTGCAAATAATGGGCATTTCTTGTTCTACTTCGTAGCAAATAGATCTAGGTTCGGTGTGCCCCACTTGTGGAAGAGTTCCTCCAGACCCTGTTGATTCAGTTCCCATTCGTGGTACGGAATGGTGGTCCTGCTTAGTAAGTCTGCGAGGAGATTGGACACTCCGGACACATGTTCTGCTCTGTGCGATATGTGATGTTGAAGCGCCCAGTTCCAGATGTCCTGTGCTTGAGATGAGAGCGCTAGTAAGCGCATTCCTCCTTGCTTGTTGATGTAGAACATACTGGTGGTTTTGTCTGTTCACATGAGGACCGATGATTGTGTTATCTTGGGGAGAAAAGCCTTCAGTGCTAAGGTGATTGCCCTGAGCTCCAGCTGATTGATGTGAAGCTTTGTTTCTTCTGAGCTCCACTTGCCGCTGATCTGTAGGTCTTGAAGGTGGGCAACCCAAACTTCTAGTGAAGCATCTGTTGTTATGATAAAGCTGGGAGTTTGTTGTTCATACCCAAACACTTTGGATAGATTTGAAGGTTGTGTCCACCAATACATGGCTGTTTTCATTGTTGGTGTTATCTGAATGAGGTCTTCGAAGGAACCCTGTGTCTGGAGCCATTGCTTGTCCAGTTCTTCTTGAAGTGGACGCAGATGTAATTGACAATTTGGGACTAGAGGGATACAAGACAAGATCATTCCCATCAATGATTTGTATATCCGAACAGAAACAGACCTTTTTGTAGATAGCCTCTGAGCTAGTTGTTGAATGTTCCTTTGCCTGTCTTTGGAGGGAAAAGCCTTGTTTTTTTCCGTGTCCAGAATAACCCCCAAGAATGTTAACCTTGCTGTTGGTTCTAAGTGAGAGTTCTGGTAGTTGATAGTTAGAGCCAGTTTGTTGCACAACGAGAGGCAGACAGCTGTGGCTGTTGTTGTTTGATGAGATGTAGAAGCTTTTATGAACCAATCGTCGAAGTATGGGACACTTAGATCCCTTGTTGTCTGAGGTGAGCTACTACCGGGGCCAGCATCTTGGTAAACATTCTGGGGGCTGATTTTAGTCTGAATGGTAGTACCCTGAATTGTAAATGGATACCGGCTACCTGGAAGCGGAGGAAATTGCGATGTTTTGTGTGTATTGGGATATGAAAGTATGCGTCCTGGAGATCGGGTGAAGTCATACGATCTACCCTGTTCAAGAGTTGTAGTATATTTTGAATGGTCACCATGCGAAAAAACTGTTTCTTTAGAAATTTGTTCAATCTTCGAAGGTCGAGAATAGGACGCCAATCCATTGAGGGTTTACTGATCAAAAAAGAGAGGGAGAAGAACCCTATTCCACTTTGAGTTTTCAGAACTAGTTCTATTGCTCTTTTTCACATCATGTTGGATAGCTCCTTGATGAGCTGTTTTAATCGAGGTGGTGTTTGGGGTTTTTTGGAGAAAATCTTGGGAAAGTCACCTGGAGATGACATCTAGAACCCACCTGTCTGATGTTATTGTGGACCATTGATGAAAATGGTGTGTTATACGACTTCCAATCCAGGATGACAGAGAGGATGAGGTAGTCAGTATCACAAAGTGGTAATTGTTTTCTTGTATCCCTGCCTCAGACAGGAAACTTTCCTCTGGGAGAGTGCTTATAAACAGCCGCTGGTGGTTGTCTGTATGGCTGCTGCTGAACATATTGTGGGGCGTATTGTGTCTGACCTGACTGATACGGTATGTAGGGTTATTAACTGCCTCTAAACTAATCATTTACTGCTATGGCCTCCATGGTGGAGAAACTCTTGCCGATGTCATCAAGGTGACAGCCACCCTTGTCCAGAGGAGAGGAAATAGGTGTGAAGGTGTTGTTATAGCAAAGTTGCGCTACCTGTGATACTACAGAGTCTTGCTTTGGTTGTCCAGTAAGGCAAGGGATACTGTAGATGGGTTTTCCATGACTTTCAGACCTTTCTGCCAAATAAAATCAATGACTGGGATAGCTCTGACCGATTTCTTAACAGGATCTTTGAAATCGTACAGAAAACAGTCTATTTCCTTTGTAGGCAGTGGCATTTCAAAAGGTTTGGCTTTCCATGAAGGTATTGAAGCCACCAACGTCTTGCTGTGGAGAATTTAATGGTGCTGTTAGTGGTGAAGATGGGGTGGGATAAGGTAGTCGTCCCACTCATCTGGTACTGTTGTTACATCTCTTATTTCTCCTTCTTAACTATCATCCTCAGTAGATGGAGCATCGTTAGCAGGGGTTTGAGCTTAATCGCCTGCTATTCCTGGTAGAGGGGTAGTATTTGCTACAATCACTGCTGCAGGTAAAAGTTGCGTAGCATACCCTGCAAATTAATTACAAGGGACATAGACATAGGAATAGATGAGTCCTGTTGGCCCGGCATCAAATATTCCTGATGGAATGGCTCTGTGTGCTCTCTAGCAGAGTTGTCACCTTCCTGATCTTCTTCTTCTTCGTCATATCCGAAAAATTGGCATTTGACCCGTATGTGGGATGGGCTACTAGCTATCCCAAAAGGATCTTCATTGTCAGAGTTCTCACCATCATCCAAGAGGTGTGCCGGTGGGTAAGGCAACACATTACTTGGGGAGGTGTGAATTGGTAAGATGGTAGACGACGATGACTTTCCCTTTAAAGAGATTAAGGACAGCAGTGGAAATGTCTTTGTAGATTGTTTTGCTTTTGGTTCTGAGTGTTCCATCGCTGGAGGTTTCTTCATTAACGGTAAGGTAGTGGTCAGTTGTGTTGTCGACGGCAAGGTTGTCGTCGGTTGTGTCATCGACAGCAGTGTCATCGACAGTTGCATCAGTGAAGTCATCATCGACGGGGGCTGGTTATTGTCGATGGTATCATCGTCGACAAGACCTTTGTCGCCGGTGTCATTGACAAGTCCGTCCCTGGCGAGTCTTGTGACGTCAACAGGATCTTCGTCGTTGACAGTAAGTTGAGAAAGGATGTTGTCAACGGTGTCTCCGTCAATTGGCGTTTCAGGATCATTAGACACTGCAGTGGTAAAGGCTGACATTGTTATCGTAGATGCGGTGGTTGACGAGCGAGTTGTTGACGAGTGTACATTTTTCTTGGATTTTGTCATCGATGGCGCAGACTGAGAAGCACGCTTTGGAAGTGCTTCTTTCAGGGAAGGAGTAGTAAGGGCAGAGAGAGTCTTTTGTGAGGCAGTTTTATATTTTTTGGAGAATGAAGAAAGGTCCTCCTGCTTATTTTCCTGTCCAATCTCAGCATGCTTTAATTTCTTAATGACCATTTCAGGTGGTTCTGAGGTATTTTTTCCCCAGCTTTAGGTCTTTTAAGGGCAGATGATGTCTGTGAAGAGTCATAACTCTCCTCCTCAGATAAAGGGCACTCTCTGGTTTTTATCTTTTGTAACCACAGTAAAATTCTACCTTCCCTGTCCTTTTGAGTTTTCTGAGAAAAGGTGCGACAGATTTTACAGTCTCTCACCGTATGCTCTGGATGGAGGCAAATTCCTTGTGGTGCGTCCTCTGAATGGAGTCTTTTCTTGCCACAGGTGCCACTGGCTCTGAAAAGTACTTTTTTAGTGATTTGAGACGTAGTGTCCAGTCAGAAAACAGTAGGAAGATACAATGAAGATATCCAGGAACTTAGGGCCAGATGTAGCAAACGTTTAGCGAGTCGCAAACGGCAAAATTTGCCGTTTGCGACTCGCTAAACGCGTATCCCAATGCAGAAATGCATTTTGCGAGTCGTTACCGACTCGCAAAATGCATTTCAGACTTGCAAATAGGAAGGGGTGTTCCCTTCCTATTTGCGAGTCGCATTGGGATGCAATACCATTTGCGACCGCATATGTGGTCGCAAATGGCATCGCAGTTACCATCCACTTCAAGTGGATGGTAACCCAATCGCAAATTGGAAGGGGTCCCCATGGGACCCCTTCCAGTTTGTGACTGGACCCCAAAATATTTTTTCAGGGCAGGGAGTGGTCCAAGGGACCACTCCCTGCCCTGAAAAAAAACCGAAACTAAAGGTTTCGGTTTTTTTGAAGTGCAGCTCGTTTTCCTGTTAGGAAAACGGGCTACACTTCAAAAAAAAAAACTGCTTTATTGAAAAGCAGGTCGCAAACATGGAGGTCTGCTGACGACAGCAGGCCTCCATGTTTGCGAGTGCCTATACTCGCAATGGGGCCGCAATTTGCGACCCACCTCATGAATATTCATGAGGTGGGTCATTGCGACCCCATTGCGAGTCGCAGTCGGTGTCTGAGACACCGTACTGCATAGCAATTTGCGACTTGCAAATTGCGAGTTGCAGGGACTTGCAATTTGCAAGTCGCAAATTGCCGACTTGCTACATCTGGCCCTTAATTCCTTAAAAAAAGTTGTGAGGGAACAAGTAGTATGAGCAGAGCTCAAGGGGGCTCTCATCACATGATGTGCAGTAGAACATCTGAGGGAATCAGCATCTGTTGGAAGTGTTCTAGAGGGTACTGTCACCTGATTGGTTACAGTTCAAGTTTAGTCCTTTTTTTAAAAAAAGGACATAAATAGGCTATTAAACTGATTTTTTCATTTCCATTATAGCCTATGATGGTTACATATATATATATATATATATATATATATATATATATATATATGGAAAATGTCACTTACCCAGTGTACATCTGTTCGTGGCATGAGACGCTGCAGATTCACATGCTGTGCATTATCCTGCCATCTAGTGTTGGGCTCGGATTGTTACAAGTTGCTTTTCTTCGAAGAAGTCTTTTCGAGTCACAAGACCGAGGGACTCCTACCTTTCGGCTCCATTGCGCATGAGCGTCAACTCCATCTTAGATTGTTTTCCCCGCAGAGGGTGAGGTAGGAGTTGTGAGTATACTAGATGTGCCTATGCAATGGAGTAGGTATGTATGTACATAATGTGTATCAAAAGAATATTTATTTACAAATTTAAAATTTTCATTCAACTAATAACGGCTACAGGCTGGAGGCTACAGGGGGAGGTGGGAGGGCGCATGTGAATCTGCAGCGTCTCATTCCACGAACAGATGTACACTGGGTAAGTGACATTTTCCGTTCGGTGGCATGCGTAGCTGCAGGTACACATGCTGTGCATAGACTAATAAGCAGTAATCTCCCCAAAAAGCGGTGGTTTAGCCTATAGGAGTTGAAGTTGTCTGAAATAATGTTCTTAATACAGCCTGTCCTACTGTGGCTTGTTGTGTTGTTAGCACAACTATACAGTAATGCTTCGTGAATGTTTGAGGCGTAGACCAGGTGGCTGCCTTACACATTTCTGTCATAGGTATATTCCCAAGAAAAGCCATTGTGGCGCCTTTTTTCCTAGTGGAATGCGCTCTTGGTGTAATAGGTAGATCTCTTTTTGCTTTAATATGGCAAGTTTTAATACATTTAACTATCCATCTGGCGATGCCTTGTTTGGATATAGGATTACCTGCATGAGGTTTTTGGAAGGCTACAAACAATTGTTTTACGAAAATGTTTTGTTCTGTCAATGTAATACATTAGTGCTCTTTTTATGTCTAATGTATGCAAGGCTCTTTCGGCTACTGAGTCTGGTTGCGGAAAGAAGACTGGGAGTTCCACAGTTTGGTTTAGGTGGAATGGCGATATGACCTTTGTTAAGAAATTGGATTTGTACGGAGAACCACTTTATGTTTATGTATTTGTATAAAGGGTTCTTGAATAGTAAATGCTTGTATCTCACTTACTCTTCTAAGTGATGGGATAGCTTTTAGAAAGGCTACTTTCCAAGTTAAGTATTGTATTTCACAAGAGTGCATGGGTTCGAATGGTGGTCCCATGAGTCGTGTTAATACAATATTAAGCTTCCACGAATGCACAGGTGGTATCCTTGGGAGTATGGTTCTTTTTAGTCCCTCCATAAATGCTTTAATGACTGGGATTCTAAAAAGCGATGTTGTATGTGTAATCTGCAGATAGGCAGATATTGCAGTGAGATGTATTTTAATGGAAGAGAATGCAAGATGAGACTTTTGTAAGTGTAATAAGTAGCTTACAATGTCCTTTGTGGAGGCATGTAGTGGTTGAATGTGATTAGTGTGGCAGTAGCAAACAAATCTTTTACATTTGTTTGCGTAACAATGTCTTGTTGTAGGTTTTCTAGCTTGTTTAATGACCTCCATACACTCTTGTGTAAGGTTTAAATGTCCAAATTATAAGACTTCAGGAGCCAGATTGCTAGATTGAGCGATGCTGGATTGGGGTGTCTGATCTGTTGTTTGTGTTGTGTTAACAGATCTGGTATGTTTGGTAATTTGATGTGAGGTACTACTGATAAGTCCAACACTGTTGTGTACCACGGTTGGCGAGCCCAGGTTGGTGCTGAGTATTAGTTTGAGTTTGTTTTGACTTAGTTTGTTGACCAGATAAGGAATGAGTGGGAGAGGGGGAAAAGCGTAAGCAAATATCCCTGACCTACTGATCCATAGTGCATTGCCCTTGGATTGAGGGTGTGGGTACCTGGACGCAAAGTTTTGGCATTTTGCGTTTTCTTTTGTTGCGAATAGGTCTATGTTTGGTGTTCCCCAGCGGAGGAAGTGATCCTGTAGGATCTGGGGATGAATTTCCCATTCGTGAGTTTGCTGGTGACCCGACTGAGATTGTCGGCTAACTGGTTCTGAATGCCTGGTATGTATTGTGCTATCAGGCAAATGTGATTGTGAATTGCCCAATGCCAAATCTTTTGTGCTAAGAGACACAGTTTTGACGAGTGTGTCCCCCCTTGTTTGTTGAGATAATACATTGTTGTCATGTTGTCTGTTTTGACAAGAATGTGTTTGCGGGCTACCAGTGGTTGAAATGCTTTTAATGCTAGAAACACTGCTAGCAGTTCCAAATGATTTATGTGAAGTTGTTTTTGGTGATTGTCCCATTGACCCTGTATGCTGTGCTTGTTGAGGTGTGCTCCCCACCCTATCATGGAAGCATCTGTTGTGAAAACAGCTTGAGGCACTGGGTCTTGGAATGGCTGCCCTTTGTTTAAATTTATAGGGTTCCACCATTGAAGCAAGAAGTGTGTTTGGCGGTCTATCAACACTAGATCTTGAAGTTGACCCTGTGCTTGTGTCCATTGTTTTGCTAGGCACTGTTGTAAGGGCTGCATGTGTAATCTTGCATTTGGGACAATGGCTATGCATGAAGACATCATGCCTAGAAGTTTCATTCCAAACCTTATTGGGTAGTGTTGGTTTGACTGTATGCTTGATGTTATATTTTGGAACGCTTGGACCCTTTGTGGGCTTGGAGTGGCAATTGGCTTTTGTGTGTTGAGTGTTTCTCCCAAGTATTGTTGTATTTGGGATGGCTGCAGATGTGACTTCTGGTAATTTATAGAGAACCCTAGTCTGTGTAGAGTTTCTATGACATATTGCGTGTGAAGAAGACACTGCTGTTGACTGTTGGTTTTTATTAGCTAGTCGTCTAAATATGTGAATACGTGCATGTGTTGTCTCCTTATGTGAGTGGCAACTACTGCTAGGCATTTTGTGAATACCCTTGGGGCCGTTGTTATCCCGAACGGTAACACTTTGAATTGATAGTGTACGCCGTGTATTACAAACCTTAAGTATTTTCTGTGAGAAGGATGGATGGGTATGTGAAAGTACGCATCCTTGAGATCCAATGTTGACATGTAGTCCTCCTTTTTTAGTAAGGGAACCACGTCTTGAAGTGTTACCATGTGTAAGTGGTCTGATTTGATGAAGAGATTCAGTGTTCTGAGATCTAAGATAGGTCTTAACGTTTTGTCCTTTTTTGGAATTAGGAAATATAGTGAGTAGACGCCTGTTCCTTTCTGATGGTTGGGTACTAGCTCTATTGCTTGTTTTTGTAATAGTGCTTGTACTTCTATTTGTAATAGGTCTAAGTGTTGTTTGGACAGATTGTGTGTTCTTGGTGGCACATCTGGCGGGAAATTTGTGAATTCTATGTACTAACCATGTTGGATAATGGCTAGGACCCATGCGTCTGTGGTAATGTGTGTCCAGTTTTGATAGTATGCGGTCAGTCTCCCCCCCCCTGGTGATAAGTGTTGGGGTTTTGTGACATTGAAGTCACTGTTTGGTCTGGCTTGTTTTGGGTGTCTGGAACTTTCCCCTTCCTCTTGGGAGTTGTCCTCTCTATAGGAGCCACGAAACCCTCCCCTTTGGTATTGTGCCTGATAGGTGGGTCTGGTTTGAGAGGTGGAAGGCTCTGGTGTTTGTATTCGAAAACCTCCCCTGAATTGTGGCTTTCTAAATGTGCCTCTGACTTGTGGGGAGTAGAGCGCGCCCATGGCTTTGGCCGTGCCCGTGTCTTTTTTTAACTTTTCAATTGCTGTGTCCACTTCCGGCCCAAACAATTGTTCTTGGTTAAATGCCATGTTTAACACCGCTTGTTGGATTTCTGGCTTGAATCCTTGAGCTTCTTAACCATGCTTGTCTGCGAATGGTTACCGCAGTGTTGACCTTTCGTGCTGCTGTGTCTGCCGAGTCTAGTGCGGACCTTATTTGGTTGTTGGATATTGCCTGTCCTTCTTCCACAACCTGCTGGGCACGTTTCTGGTGTTCTTTGGGCAAGTGTTGTATAATGTGTTGCATCTCGTCCTAGTGTGCCCTGTCGTAGTGAGCAAGTAGGGCTTGCGAATTAGCAATACGCCATTGATTGGGTGCCTGTGCTGCCACTCGTTTGCCAGCTGCGTCAAACTTTCTACTCTCCTTGTCAGGCGGTGGAGCGTCTCCTAACGATTGAGAGTTTGCTCTCTTTCTTGCTGCTCCTACAACCACCGAGTCCGGTGTAAGTTGTTGTGTTATGAACACAGGATCCGTTGGGGAGGCTTGTACTTCTTCATCACCCTAGGCGTGATAGCCCTTCCTTTAACTGGCTCCTGGAATACTTGTTTTGCGTGTTTGAGCATACCCGGGAGCATTGGCAGACTCTGGCAGGAAGCGTGGGTGGATGCCAAGGTGTTGAACAGGAAATCATCCTCTATTGGCTCAAAATGCATTGCTACGTTGTGGAACGTAGCTGCCCTGGATAGTACCTGCGTATATGCAGTACTGTCCTCTGGAGGTGACGGCTTTGTTGGGTAACAATCCGGACTGTTATCCGATACTGGTGCATCATATAAGTCCCATGCATCAGGATCATCCTGTGTCATCCCTGTATACACATACAGGGATGACACAGGATGATCCTGATGCATGGGACTTATATGATGCATCAGTATCGGATAACAGTCCGGGTGACTGCATTGGAAGTGTTCCCACTGGAGACAGTTGTGGTGAGTGTGGTGGGGAAGGTTGTGGTGAAAACCTTGGTGGTGGGGATTTTTCTCTAGCCACCTTCGCCTTCAGCTGGATTTCTGTCTCCTGAAATGCCAGTTTTCTTTTGATTTTAATTGGAGGGAGAGTTTGTATTTTTCCAGTCTCTTTCTGGATATACAACCTCCTTTGTGTATGGTCCGGTTCGTCCATACTTATTTCCTGCTCAAACCTATGTCTTTCCTTCATTTGGCTGGAAAGTCCTTGCTCTTCTGTGTAAGAGCTTCTTTTCGGCTACGAAGCCGCTTTTTTCGGTACCGATGTTTCAGGAAATGTCTTTTTCGGTTCCAATACTATTTTTCTTACTTTGGGTGAGTCGAACTCTCGGTGTCGAGATCGTTCGGTGCCGGAATCTCGACCGGAGTCGGAAGTCTTCGGCAAATCTCTCGCCTTTTTCGGTGCCGATGTATGGTCACCTTCTTTTCAATGGGTTAAGCCATGGCCTGCTGGCGGTGGCGTCCCCTTGGCCTTAAAAATCTTTGTGTGAGTTTTGGACGGGGCAGGTTTACTCACTGTTCGCTGCACCATCGAGGTTCAGTCACTTTCGGATTCGTCTGAGTCCGATCCCTGGATGGAAATTCTTTCCTCCTCTCCGACGTCGAGTTGCTCTCTCGGTGTCGACGTCATTTGTAGTCTTCTCGCTCGTCGATCACGTAGGGTCTTTTTAGATCGAAACGCTCGACAAGCCTCGCAAGTATCCTCTCTGTGTTCTGGTGATAAACACAGATTACAGACCAGGTGCTGGTCTGTATAGGGATACTTCGAATGGCACTTCGGACAGAAGCGGAAGGGGGTCCGGTCCATTAGTCTTCGACAATGGATGTGGTCGGGCCGACCAGGCCCCACTGAAGAACGGAAGCCCTGAAGGGCCGCCGGAGCGCTCCTGCTGTCGGTGCTGATAGAATAACACTAACCCGGTACCGAACGAGAACAATACCGTCAAATTTTCGATATTTAGCTAACTTTCCCGATTCGAAATATGGTGCGAAGAGGAACACGTCCGAACCCGATGGCGGAAAGAAAACAATCTAAGATGGAGTCGACGCCCATGCGCAATATAGCCGAAAGGGAGGAGTCCCTCGGTCTGGTGACTCGAAAAGACTTCTTCGAAGAAAAACAACTTGTAACACTCCGAGCCCAACACTAGATGGCAGGATAATGCACAGCATGTGTATCTGCAGCTACACATGCCACCGACCATATATATATATATATATATATATATATTTTGCTTTATTATGGTACCATGCACTCCCAATTCGACGACGGGGAATGATTTAAGCAATTGAATCTATGAAAGATCCTATACTGGAGAGCAAGGTTATCTTGCTGCAGAATAATTCAGAGAGCTTGTTATAGAGGTCCTGGTCCTGATCCTGTGAGGGGGTGACAGAGATGGAGGCACTTATCTAATAGACTTCGTAAGATACACCCTGAGAAACCAAGACCAAAGAATACCCATAAAGATGGGGCAGTGTCACAATCTGACAAGTTCAAAGAGAAAAACAGAGATGGGTTTACAGGCTGTAATAGAATAAAATGGAATCTTACTGGGATAATCCATAACACACTTCCACTGCAGGATTAAGTTTGCAGCAATGCCTCATTCAAAATAGCATTCGCTGTGGACAAGAATGCCACAAAGACAGCTTGACAGTGAAATAAAATACTGCAAGTGTTGGAAAATCTTATCTTGTAAGATTTCATGGTGACGGCAATTTTGAATGTTCAGTATAAAAGGAGAGAGCAAAGAGAATTAAATCACCTCCCAAAGACATTGCTGGAGTGTTGGAATCCCTGGTGAATTTGGAGCCATGCTTTGTTCTTCCAGTTGCCTTGGATGCCTGTTTCCCACATCCGTACTACTGCTACTCTTGGAAGTTTGGTAGGAGGGTGTACATTCACCCACGATTGTTTCCTGGACTTTAATGAGATTCTTCAAGGTGTTGCTAGTAATGTCAAATGCATCGTACAGATTTAATATTGCTGAACTGGAATTCATTTCAAGTGTCAAGCTTACCAAAGACTGAACTTTCTAGAACATTTTATGGACTTTACTAGGTTATGAGTGCTGCAATTCATCTCCTGTGATACATTCATTTACTGTTCTAGAAAGTTCAGTTTTATTGTATTTATTTTCACATTTCCATCTGCATTTACCCATATATATCTTTGCAATATTTTACTGTAGCTATCTTGTTGATATTTATCCATATTTCTTTAGTGATTTGTGAAAACATGTCCGAACTTGTATATTTCAACATTTACTTAGCAAATAAACGTGCACTAATACTTTAATGTCTGACTGGTTTTGGCACACAAAACAACCAAATATAATAAAACAGTCCACCTGCATGAAAATATTAGCATTTAAGCACAAGCAGCTGATGAGATGTGCAGTTATTTAGGCAAATCTCATACTGTTTTAACTCCTCGTGCTGTTGCACAGCAGGAATTAATGAATGACAGTAAGGCCAGTAACTTAAAAGAAGCCCATTTTCTCCTTTTTTCTGCTTTTAATGATAAATACAGCCAGGCATCACATTGATTTCTGCTTGTATTTATCTGAGTATCATTGTGGGTCTCGGTTGCTTTTTCAGAGGTGGAGCAAGCAACGGTTATTCTTTGAGTTTTCTGACAAGGATACCCTCCCTGTATAGCAATAAGACATTAATAAAATTTCCTTTCAGCATCACCTAATTTGCTGGGTCTCGAAAGACTACAACATTCCCAGAACAACATCTTCCACAATATTCTGTGTCAGAAGTCCTTCTGAAAACCATGCAGTGAAGGAAGAACATTTTGTTACAAGTATATCTTACCACAGAGTTCAGTGCAGCTATCACCAAGTTTTACACGCAGTTCCTCATACAAGTCCATCCTATTAATTCTCTTCATAATGTCTGCTATTATTCTGAGGGCTTCATTTGTGTAGGTCTCCTCCAGTTTTTGCACCAATTCTGTCGGAGAGATGTCATCTGTTTCCAACCTGGACAAATGGGGATTACGGCTTTGGTCTGTGAGGTGGAAGAGCAAGCTGTGGTACTGGTTTTTGGAAAGTTTATTTAGAAAACAAAGCAGAAGTTCCCGGTCTGCCATTGTTCCTCCTTATTTCAAATTGTGCTACAGGTTTTTCTTCTGTAAGTGTATTTCCGAAGCTCTCTGGAAATAAACAAAAAAATAAAAAGCTTACATCATCTCATGTTCAAAAAAGTCACAGTGGAACCATATTTCAAGCTCTGTTTAACTATCCAAATTGTGAGTATGGTTCAGATCTTTTACATATTACACCACATTTCTCCACATTATAAGCCTTCATACTGGTGACAACAATATCTCAGTGTTGTTTTTTATTCATATAAATAAGAAAAACAGGTACAAAAAGTATCATATGAAAATCCGTACCCCCAAAGTAACTGATAGAAACAAAAAATCTTTATAAACAAACATTCTTTAATTAATCATTTTCAGACAAGATTTACAATGGCATTTACACACTCAAGTGACATATAAGAATATTAACACCGCCAAGTGTATTTGCAAATTCACGTGTGATTTAAAAAAGTGAATTTCCTTGTACTTGTTAATTAATTTACACACATATACAATTCTGGCACTATGGCAGAATTTTCTGTCTCAGTAAACCCGCAGAAGATTTGGAAAGCACATTGCCCCCAGGATTAGAGAAATTTACTCTGATGAATGCCTTAGATGGAGTAATTTTGAAGTTGAGAAATATAGGCCAGCTCCCTCAAAACACGTGTAGGTGCTGGGATAGAGGTGTCTACAAGTAACACATGCTACCTATGGTGACACACAAACACACACACACTTAGTTAACAATTATTTTTTCGTGAACACAGGCCTGAAAATGCTGTGAAATGTGCCTGTCATGGTATACAAAGGCTCCTCCACTTTTTCTCCTATATGGATCTTCATGAAATTTGGCATGCTGAAGCTGAGCTTATTAAGTTAGTGGAATGCCAAACTTCCTGAAAATCTTTCAACAGGGTTAAAAAGTAAACGCAAATCAAAAATGCACATATATTTTAGACAATGGAAGTTGCCATAATGTAATTAAGGTACAGCCACACTTTGCATTGCGAAGGAATTTCTGATTTGCCTCTAACTTTGGTTTGCTGCTGAACCATAATTAAACTTTAACTTTTTTTCATTGATGTTCTAACGTTTGGAACGTGATGCATAAAAGCCCCCTGAAATTCACTGTAAAAAAATAAAATAAAGTTAAAAGTTATGGGTCATATGGTGCATGCAGTTTTCCCTTTCCATGTCAACAAAACCTAGCCGCCATTAGAAATTAACGATTAATTGATATTGTACGCCAAGCACATATCATCTTACAACAATACACCAGCCATCACACTACACACAGACCATTATATAGGAGAACGGAACCATAAAATGTATGTCAAACACCTGCCAACACATCCAACCATGAGTTACAGCATACACCCACTTACCGACCAGGAGACAACCACACACCCACGATCAGACGGCCACACAGCCACTATCACACACCAACTAGCATAAATGGCAAACCAACACACCTTCAAATAAACACATACCCCCATCATACATCAAGATAAACCCTAATAAAAGGTCAAACAGCAATCACAAACCCGCCATTACAAAATACCTAACTCATTCAACCACATAACATCAGTCGGAGAGGCACAGAGGATCGTATGGCCAGACCACTGCCATCTTTTGAACAAACTGTCTTATGGCTGCACAGTCGTTTTTTGAGAATTCTGTGCAACAAAGGGTTACAATTCAAGTGTAAATTTACTTGGGCATTACACTTCAACATGCTAAAATGTGGAGTAAGGACTTTTCTACTTCCCTGAATGTTTATTCACATTGAATACACATGGGAATCTGTGACCCTCACAGGTTCCGAGACGGGCTCCTATATTTCTTTAAGAATTCTATGTAACATCATAACAATAAAACAATAGGCACAAACTTTCAACTCTTCAGCTCTGATTTTGTTAATCTGGCAATACATTGTTTAATCTATAAACAAAAACGTATATATAAAATATACCTCACAAACCCAAAGCAACCTAGTACTAAGAACCAAACCTGTACCCACATGCCTTCCCAGATTATTTTCAAGCAATATATTTGTTTGTAGGTATTAATTTGGGAACCACCCGAACAAATTAAGTTATTGTGCAGGAAAGGTATGTAAATGCAATGAAAAACATAAAAAAATATACTCATAAATGCAATATGAGCACATTAATGTAGGAAGGGGTTTTATGCTCTATTTTCAAATGTTGTACTACCCAATTTCAGAAATGTCCTACATTTAAACAGCTTAAACAGTTTTACCCAAGGCCAAGGTAATGTATATAAACTACTAAAAAGCACATGAGCTCAATTTCATTCCGACTAAATTGCCGCTTTGTAGGTGATTCACTGGAGACTTCAGGAACAGGAATCTGTTGGAATCTCTATTTTAAGTGAAATATTCTTACTGTAGGTTCCAGTCACTGAAGCAATTAACTATAGGAGACACTTTGATACGTAACAAGTGGAACATGTAAACTGCTTTGGCCAAGTTTTTTTTTCCTCGTGTTAACATTGTCAACAGTAAGTGACCGTCTGAACTGGTTCCAGCTCCCGAACAGAGAAAACTAAGACCAGTTTGCACATTGTTTGTAAATTAGCTATTTGAAAGGTGTAATGCTTATACTCAAGTGCTCAGAGTGTGGCTAGTGCACTTTATGCCCCTATGGGGGCAGACTGGGGATATGTGCCCGTATCCACCACTCGGGGACATAAAGACGGTCTATGCACTTTTGGGGTGGGGGCATGCTACGTCCATGGTAGGAAGCCCCCACCCCTATGTTTAATGGGCTTTCTGTCCTCTGGGGGTGCCGATAGTGATAATCACTGCCATCTGCCCCCAAGAGGGGGACAGAAGGGCTGTCCATGCCCTTTTAGGGTCAGGGCATGTCGATGATGAGCAGCCCCTACCTCCATGCTTTTTGTTTGATTTTTCCTTTGACTTCTAGTGTGCTTTCTACCCCCACCTCCCCCGATGGAGCAGACTGGAGTGTAACAACCCCTTCCAACCCCCTTGAGGGTTGTCTCTGCCCTTTTTGGCGTGGGGGCATGGCCATGCCTATGGTGGGTAGGGCCTACCCTTATGGGTTTATCCTCTGGTGTTTAGTGACTTTTTGCACTTGGGTGGAAGGGAGTGGCAGGAAGAAAGACTGTATGTGGCCTTTCTGGGTGGGGGTATGGTGGGCAACCCCCATCCTTCTTTTTTTACAATAACCCTGGTGTTTAATGGGCTTTCTGCCCACCCTGGGACCGGATTGGGGGTAATCACCTCTATTCCCCTAGGGGGGCATAAAGACACTGAAATGTTTGCAGTGTGAGGGGGCACAAGCCATTGCCCAAGAGGCTGATTCCCCAAAATCCCTGGTGTCTAGAGGGTTGATCCCTGCTTGGGGATGACTCCTATGTGGCGAGCCCCAAGCATGGATCTACTCAGCAGAGATAACATTGGAAAGGGGAGATTTGCCTCTTTCCAACAATCCTCTCCTAAAATAATGCCTCCTGAACACTGATGGAGTGAAAGTAAAACAAGCCCATCAGCTCATTTTACTATCACTTTTCATGTAATGATGTCACACTGATTGTCATTACAAAACACACAAAAAAACTCAGGATTCTCAAGAAGCTCTTCCCAAGCAGCTTGAGCTAGAATGAGAAAAAAGAAAACCCAAAGCAACCTTTATACCCTTCACCTGCCCAGTGACAGACCCTATGCAAAAAAACAGTGTATTAATTGTGCTTTGATGCTGCTCAAGGAACTTGCTCCATTCACACGTGGTCAGGGAAATCTCAAGTGGTTGACTCTGTAATTAGCAGTCTTAATGTTTCTTTTGTTAATAAACTCTATTGGACTTTGATTTCAGTGTCAGAAAATTTTCTTTAACAAAAACTGGTGAATTGGTTTTGAAACACCAGCAATTGGTCAAATGCTGTGACTGGAAATGGACAGGACTCCCCACAAAAGCCCCATGCGAAAAAGGTAAGGAGGATTCTTAGTGGGGAGCTTGGATGGAGAAGAGCCCGCAGGGGGGAGCGAAGCAGGAATCCTGATCTCAACACCCAGCTGGAGGATTGGCCACAGGGAACAGGTAACCACCCCAGCCTGCAGGAGCAGCTACCTCCACCCCTCGCACAATTCTGCTGTAGGACAATAAAAAGAACTGAAGTAATGCTGGGTAAGTACTTATTATGTATTCCTGGTTGGGGGTGGGGGAGGGGGAGTCAGGGGATTCAGCATTCCTTGGGTTCCTTTTTTCTGTTGTGGAAATAGGTGTAGCTCTATATTTAATGAGTGGGACAAGGACTGGAGGGACCTGGGGGTAATGGAGAGATAACCAAAGAAGAATGATTGTCCTCAGAGAGGTGTTCCCAAACTTACTCACAAAGTTAGCTAGACCACATCATGGTACTGCTCATGTCATTAGTGCCAGGACAATTTATCCCTCAAGTACCCATTGCTTTGCACCGTTTGCCCTGTCCCTATTTTGGAAATTAGGCATAACCTGCGGAATCAATATTTCAAATGAGGACCATTTGTAAAAACCTCCCAGATGTGCCCAGAGGCATGAAACGAGAGAAGCGAGAAGAGAGACGTGAAGTGTGAGATGTGAGCGAGGCAGCCGAAATCGGGTGCTGCAGAGTGTGTGCTCTGTGAGCTTCGCAGAAGCAGTTCGGCTAGTGCAGGGTGCGGCTTTCCTGTGCTCACACTTGTGCCCCGTTCAGTCCAGCCGTTTGCCCTAAACACCACAACCTGCAGCCGGTGTTGTCTACATTCCCTCTATAGCATTCTCATACTGCTTTTGACCGCTTCAGCCCTTTATCCTTAAACCCTCCGGAGATGAGATCTGGGAAGGCACGGGGCCGAGCTCCAGCTGTAAGTAAGATCAAGCTTGAGTCAGCTACAGGAGAGAAGGCAGCAAAACAACAGACTAAAGGCATGAAATCAAGGGACTGTTCCTTGGATAATCGTACGTCAGGCCCAGAGCACATCTCAGGTGTGGATTTAACTTGCAGCGGAATCCCGGGCGTGCATCACAGCAAGGAAGGGAGGGGGTCAAGGGAAAAAAATGAAGGATCTGTCCGTCCAACAGGAGCAAACCAACATATTAAAAGGATCTAGGATTACAGATTTTTTTTCAGTCACTAAGCAATCAAGATGGTAGATCTGCACAAGTTGCACCAAGTGCACTAAGTACATCAAGTGCATTAGTTGGAACTCAGGATGCAAAGACTTGAGAAAAAGGAGCATGAAGTTGAGTCCCCCTCCTTAGTCCCTCTGGCACCAATAATCATCATCTCACATAAGCCGCAAAAAAGTAGCTGGATCACCAAACATGGACCTCGAGA
Source organism: Pleurodeles waltl (assembly GCF_031143425.1). Lineage (NCBI taxonomy): Eukaryota > Metazoa > Chordata > Amphibia > Caudata > Salamandridae > Pleurodeles > Pleurodeles waltl. Next base: position 127,733,526 of record NC_090443.1, on the reverse strand, counting down.
TATGGGACGTGAAAATATAGCACAAGTAGGCCTCAACCGCTGCTCAATCGAATAAAATAAATAACAATTCTTTAGAGGTGCTAGAGGGCTCTCAGTCTGAACATTTCTCATTTTCAGAGTTTAGGGATGGTGAAGTGGAGGAGCAGCCCTCCAAAGATCTATGTGATGACCTGCGGTCAACACTTAGTCTAACAAGATAGGAAAATGAAGCCAACAAAGGCAAGCAAATGATGAGCGACAATGCTAAAATGTGGGTGGCTATTTTAAACTCCATGCAAGCGACGGCCCTTAGGCACCACTCAAATAAAATGGACATTCAAATGGACCTACTTAATACTGTGGCAGTCTTTGTTTCTGGAATTAGCGGGAAGCTTGAGAAATTAAACTCTCTGATCACGCGGTTAGAGACAAATCATTCATCGGATTATATGATCTGCTTGTGTAAGGAGGTGGTGGATAGACTAGCACAGTTGCAGGTAACTGTGGAAGGAATTTTAGGGGAGATTAAAAAAGGCCTCAATAAGGGGGAACTCACAAGTTATAAATCCCCCTGCCACCACACTGGGCATGTGTTCAGACAGCAGCTTGCCAATAGGGCAGGGGGTTGATGAAAGAGACCCCCCCAAAAAATAAACTGTCATGTGGTTTCAGAGGTGGAAGAGGATAAAGATGAAAGACCCATCAGACAAAAAATGGAGTGTCACAATTTTTTTAAGGAGCAAGTACATGTCATGCCAAAATTAGAACAAAGTACGTGGACCAGTCTAGCTGAAAAAAAGGGACTGGAAGCGTGCACGAAAGGGGAGGAATAGGATCTGCACTAGCCATGTAGGACTCACAAATGGGCTCATAAGCGGCTATTGCCAAGTAGGCAAAATCTGTGAGGTTGAAACCCCCTTGGAGGACAACGTAGTGGCCACTGAACCAGTTATATTACTTAAAAGTCTCAATTGCAGGTCTAAGGTATCTCCAAGTCATCAGCAATTAAGTAAGGAGGGTGCTTCTGAGTCAGTTATAAGGCAATTTAATGAAGGGTGGTTGCAGCTCATCAGATAAGGATGACGCCTCGATTGCCATTAATCCGATCCTCATAAAATCAAGCGTTGGATTTGAGTGGCATGATACCAGCTGCAGGTGGGGCTCTAAAGCAGAAAGGGAAGAGCGAAATTTAAAGGGAGTACTAACTCAAACCATGCTATAATTGGAGCAGAGTCCACCTGGAATATGGCAGCAGTCATCTAAAACTGGGAATTTTCCATTTGATGAAGGGGTGTCCAATTGGCAAACAAGGTCAGTTAATTGAACTCTAATGTTGGGAAAGAATCAGACTGGCTCTGGTAATAGCAACAATGAGCAGATTGTTGTCGGGTGTCCTAATGACCTGGGCCAGCAGCTATTATGGATCCCAGAATTCAAAGCAAGGGGCCCTCGTGATATTTTAAGTCGCTCAAGTATAGAAAAAAGTGATAAAGGTCATACCAGGGCTGGAACATGTTGTGTCAGAAGATATCCTGGCCATTACGTTTTTACCAGCAAGAAGGCGGCAGCATTCGGACCCCACCCTTGTCCCCTTCGCATCCATGAAACTGGCGGCCTCGATCATGGAGAGAAAAAAAATGTTGAAATCATGGGGTATCGAACTAATAGCATCTCAGGGGGACAGTTACTCCTGTTAGGAAATGAACAGGAGCCAGACAAAAAACCTGGTATTACCCCATCGGTATTAAGAGGTGCAGTAGGTGGTGCTCCTGCTGCAAACCACACTTAAGACATAACAAAACAATATACAGTAAAAATTGGAGTAACAGAAACTGAGGGGAACCCAGCAGTGGGAAGTTATAATAAATCATGCTACTCAAAGTAATTGGTGCTGGTTGCCTTCAGTGGTATGTCAAAGGGGTAACTGTGGAGATTGAGTGGTGGAACTTCCTGTTGCTTCTGCATGGGAAGGACTGGCCATCTGCTCGTGGAACATAGATGGGTTTTCGCCCAAGGCCGGAGATCCTGATCCTGCAGGTTTTGGGAATATTTGACAAAATTATGTTACACGAGACCTGGTCACAAGACAATATCCCACTAGTTGGGTACAAGGAATTCAGGAAACTGTCGAAGAAACAACTTGATTAGGGCGAAGGTTGGTTTGGCAATTTACATCAACATTGCTCTGCAAACAGAGAGCACAAAATTACCTACGGATGGTTCCATTACATGGATTAGTGCAGGAATTTATAATACTGCAATGGGAGGAGAGTGACCATCATCCTCAGGTAGTCATGGTAGGCACATTCACCTATAAAGATAATGCCTCTCAGGTCCTCCAGGGCAAGAGCGTAACTGAAATTCTGAAGCGCATGAAATGGACTGCATGTTTGGTTAAATATTTGGCAGAAGAAGCAGTGACCAACCTGGAGGACATGGCTTGGGGGGACACTCACTGGGTTTTAGTACGGGAAGCTTTTGCAAGTAGACTAACAATCAAATACTCACCCTGCAGGGCTAACAGAGGGACCAAGGAGGCCAGGCTAGGTCAAGGTATGAAGATAGTAATGCCATGATCTTTCTGCCAAAAAATATCAACTATAAGCAGGCTCCTTAGGTAGCTGACCAGAACCGCAGAGAATAAAAATCTATTAAAAAGTCTGCAGAAGGAGAGGGGTCAATTGAAAAGGGAGGTTAGGGTCTATAAAGGAAATCGAAGCAGGAGAAGCTGTGGGCCAAACTGTTGCGTGTTTCAAAATCAAATGATTTGAAAAGTTTTTGGAAAATAATCAATGATATCGAAAAGGGCCCAAGATCTACCAACGGTGCAAACATAACCGAATCAGACTGGGTTGAGCATCTGAAATTATACTTTAAAGAAAGTATGAACGATGAAATTGGCCAAGATCAGCTCATAATGGCAGATGATCAGACTCCTTGGTGCCCCAAGTGTATACTTCCGATGATGTAAGGAAGATTATTAAAACTTCACGTGCAGACTGTGCCCCAGACCCAAATGGGCTACCACAGACTCTGATCAAACATTCAACCTCGAGGTGGGCAGGCTTTTTGGAGGGCATGTTTGAGCAGGTTCTGGATGAGGGAGTAATCCTGGAAAACTGGAAAGGATCCCTAATCCATCCAATTTATAAAGGGTGTGTGGCTTCCTCTCCAAACATTTGTCGTTTGATTGCATTGTTAGAGGCCTACCGTAAAGTATTTTCCACCCTACTCCTACGTTATTTGGAATCCTGGGTACTAGACTCTGGTAGGCTCCCATTTAATCAGACCGGCTTCACAAGAGGGCGGGGTACTTTAACCAACGTAATGGCATTAGGTGTGATACGTAGTAGAGCAAAAGCCTTATTTGTACCCCTCTATATATGTTTTGTCGATTTTAAGGCAGCACTCAACTGTGTGGCCAAATTACAGCAATGGGGAGTACCGCCATATTCCCTGAGTGCAATCAGACTATTATATACAGATACGTGGATCAAAGTAAAGATTAAGGATGACACACATCTGTCAAGGAAGGTGGAAACATTATCTGGCCCAAAAACAAGGCTGTGTACTTGCACCTTTGTTAGTCAATTTATACATTTCAGACATTTCTGCAGAATTGGATGTGCAGGAATCACACGCTCCGAGTCTGTACAGGCACCCTTTGTCAAACATTTTGTACGCAGATGACTTGTTGCTTCTCAGTAACATAGGAATAAGCCTACAGAGACTATTAAGCTGCCCAGGAGCATATGCTATGGTTAATGAGCTAGAGATAAAAAGGAAAAAAAAACAAAGTGGTCACTTTGAATCGTCGGCCTTCAAGCAAGCGCTTGTGGAGCCTTAAAGAAAATACAATTGAAGAGTCACCAACTTATAAATACTTGGGGCTAATAATAGCTGCATGTGCTACGTTTGCACTCCAAAGACAGCCTATCAAGGGAAAGGCCCAGACGCTTACCCACGATTTCTCAACACTCACTATGGCCATAATTTGAAACCTTTACATGTGGTAACAAAGGCTAATTGTAACCAACGTTGTCCTATAGAATGGAAGTAATGTTAGGAGCTGGGGCCCCAATTCTGGACAAAATCCTGATGAGATCTTACAAACAAATATTCCAGCTGCCCAGATGGGTATCACCAGTTCAGGTGAGGTTGGAGTTCTCATTAACGAAACAGTCACTCGCCAGGCCTGGCGGCTTTTGTTAAAAGCTGCTATAAGTTGCAGAATGCCACTGGCGGCACGATTTAGCCTGGGTATAAATGAATTTGGAAAGAGGGAACGCTCAGTATAAAAACTATATGGAAGAAAGTTTTGAGTTGCTTGCGCTGGAGAACGTACGGAACAGCAGTATATCTGCTACAGCCTATAAAAAGGCAGTGAACAAATCTGCCAAGCTGCAAAGCAGAGTATCCGATAAACAACAGGTGGCAAAGCAATACCACGGGTGGCTAGTTTTTAAATCTTAGACCGCTGTGGAAGAATCATTTCTCCTGGAAGCCACTTATCACTGGAAAATAAAACAGAGAATCGTGGCTCTGAGATTGGGGGGACATCCCTACTTTAGATCTATGCCTGAAATGGAGGCAAGAGGGACCAAGTATGGGTAAGAAATTATGCTTATGTTATTAGGCAGACGAAACACTACAACATATTATGGCGGTGATTCTAACCGCGGCAGGCGGCGGTTGCCGCCCGCCATGCGGTTACCGCCAAATGACCGCACCGCGGTCACAAAACCGCGGCGGCCATTCTGGCTTTCCCGCTGTGCTGGCGGGCGACCGCCAAAAGGCCGCCCGCCAGCACAGCGGGAAACACCCAGCAACGATGAAGCCGGCTCCGAATGGAGCCGGCGGAGTTGCTGGAGTGCGACGGGTGCAGTAGCACCCGTCGCAAATTTCAGTGTCTGCTAGGCAGACACTGAAATTCTTTTTGGGGCCCTCTTACGGGGGCCCCTGCAGTGCCCATGCCATTGGCATGGGCACTGCAGGGGCCCCCAGGGGCCCCGTGGCACCCCCTACCGCCATCCTGTTCCTGGCGGGAGACCCGCCAGGAACAGGATGGCGGTAGGGGGTGTCAGAATCCCCATGGCGGCGGAGCGCGCTCCGCCGCCATGGAGGATTCTCAAGGGCAGCGAGAAGTCGGCGGTACACCGCCGACTTTCCGTTTCTGGCCGCGGCTGAACCGCCGCGGTCAGAATGCCCAGCGGTGCACCGCCAGCCTGTTCGCGGTGCTACCGCGGTCATTCGCCCTGGCGGTTTTTACCGCCAGGGTTAGAATGACCACCTATATGTATCTGCCCTGCCTTGGCCTCTCAACGAAGAGGACTGCTGAAAAAATAATTTATTAACCTAGGGATTAGGTAGTGTCAATCAGCTCTGATGGAGTCACCAGATTCAAATATTACAATGTTAAACATCAGACTAACTCAGTTTCTAGAAATACTCAAGTCACTTGCGAAGGCTGTGCAATGACATTAAGTGGGGGAAATGAGTTGATAATTGGGTGCTTTATTAAGATGTTATAGGTATTTGCACCTAATGGGCTCGTAGGGTCCTGGATGCTCTTTAGGCTCCTATCCTATCAGGGTGAGTAGAAGCACCCTGTTATTGCTCTTCAGCCAGCAGCCGACAGACAAACACCATACGATTAACATTAGCTCAAGACAGCACATGGTAAGTCCAAGTGGGCTGCTAGGGCTTTGATGTGTTTGTAGTTTTCCATCCTCTCAGGCTGAGTTACAAAGCACTTTATTATCATCTAATGGGCATTGATTCCCAGATTGAAGTCCTTAATTTGAATTAATTGTGCCTGTTGCACATGCCAAATCCCTATGATTTTATTAGTTGTATTATCAATTTCATGTAAAACGTTTTATATGTACTATTTGATTAAAATGAAATATTGGGACTGTAGGAGGCTGGACTGGCTTGTAGTGGGTACCAAGAGGTACTTACACCTTGCACCAGGCCCAGGTATCCCTTATTAGTGTAGAGAGGTGTCTAGCAGCTTAGGCTGATAGAAAAGGTAGCTTAGCAGAGCAGCTTAGGCTGAACTAGGAGACGAGTGAAGCTCCTACAGTACCACTAGTGTCACTTGCACAATATCATAAGAAAACACAATACACAGATATACTAAAAATAAAGGTACTTTATTTTTATGACAATATGCCAAAGTATCTCAGTGAGTACCCTCAGTATGAGGATAGCAAATATACACAAGATATATGTACACAATACCAAAATATGCAGTAATAGCAATAGAAAACAGTGCAAACAATGTATAGTCACAATAGAATGCAATCGGGGCACATAGGGATAGGGGCAACACAAACCATATACTCTAGAAGTGGAATGCGAACCACGAATGGACCCCAAACCTATGTTACCTTGTAGAGGGTCACTGGGACTGTAAGAAAACAGTGAGGGTTAGAAAAATAGCCCACCCCAAGACCCTGAAAAGTGGGTGCAAAGTGCACCTAAGTTCCTCAAAGAGCACAGAAGTCGTGATAGGGGAATTCTGCAGGAAAGACCAACACCAGCAATGCAACAACAATGGATTTCTAGACGAGAGTACCTGTGGAACAAGGGGACCAAGTCCAAAAGTCACGATCATGTCGTGAGTGGGCAGATGCCCAGGAAATGCCAACTGTGGGTGCAAAGAAGCTGCCACCGGATGGTAGAAGCTGTGGATTCTGCAAGAACGACAAGGGCTAGAAACTTCCCCTTTGGAGGATGGATGTCCCACGTCGTGAAGAGTCGTGCAGAAGTGTTTCCGTGCAGAAAGACCGCCAACAAGCCTTGCTAGCTGCAAAGGTCACGGTTAGGGTTTTTGGATGCTGCTCTGGCCCAGGAGGGACCAGGATGTCACCAATTGCGTGAGGAGACAGAGGGGGCATCCAGCAAGACAAAGAGCCCACTCAGAAGCAAGCAGCACCTGCAGAAGTGCCGGAACAGGCACTACGAAGTGGAGTGAACCGGAGCTCACCCGAAGTTGCACAAGAGGGTCCCACGAAGCCGGAGGACAACTCAGGAGGTCGTGCAATGCAGGTTAGAGTGCCGGGGACCCAGGCTTGGCTGTGCACCAAGGAAATCCTGGAAGAGTGCACAGGAGCCAGAGTAGCTGCAAAACACGCGGTTCCCAGCAATGCAGTCTAGCGTGGAGAGGCAAGGACTTACCTCCACCAAACTTGGACTGAAGAGTCACTGGACTGTGGGAGTCATTGGACAGAGTTGCTGAGTTCAAGGGACCTCGCTCATCGTGCTGAGAGGAGACCCAGAGGACCGGTGTTGCAGTTCTTTGGTGCCTGCGGTTGCAGGGGGAAGATTACGTCGACCCACGGGAGATTTCTTCAGAGCTTCTAGTGCAGAGAGGAGGCAGACTACCCCCACAGCATGCACCACAAAACAGTCGAGAAGGCGGCAGGATCAGCGTTACAAGGTCGCAGTAGTCGTCTTTGCTACTTTGTTGCAGTTTTGCAGGCTTCCAGCGCGGTCAGCAGTCGATTCCTTGGCAGAAGGTGAAGAGAGAGATGCAGAGGAACTCTGATGAGCTCTTGCATCCGTTATCTAAGGAATTCCCCAAAGCAGAGACCCTAAATAGCCAGAAAAGGAGGTTTGGCTACCTAGGAGAGAGGATAGGCTAGCAACACCTGAAGGAGCTTATCAGAAGGAGTCTCTGACGTCACCTGCTGGCACTGGCCACTCAGAGCAGTCCAGTGTGCCAGCAGCACCTCTGTTTCCAAGATGGCAGAGGTCTGGAGCACACTGGAGGAGCTCTGGGCACCTCCCAGGGGAGGTGCAGGTCAGGGGAGTGGTCACTCCCCTTTCTTTTGTCCAGTTTCGTGCCAGAGGCTGAGGGATCCCTGAACTGGTGCAGACTGGCTTATGCAGAGATGGGCACCATCTGTGTCCATCAAAGCATTTCCAGAGGCTGGGGGAGGCTACTCCTCCCCAGCCCTGACACCTTTTTCCAAAGGGAGAGGGTGTAACACCCTCTCTCTGAGGAAGTCCTTTGTTCTGCCTTCCTGGGCCAAGCCTGGCTGGACCCCAGGAGGGCAGAAACCTGTCTGAGGGGTTGGCAGCAGCAGCAGCTGCAGTGAAACCCCGGGAAAGGCAGTTTGGCAGTACCCGGGTCTGAGCTAGAGACTCGGGGGATCATGGAATTGGAATTGTCTCCCCAATGCCAGGATGGCATTGGGGTGACAATTCCATGATCTTAGACATGTTACATGGCCATGTTCGGAGTTACCATTGTGACGCTATACATATGCCGTGACATGTGTATAGTGCACACGTGTAATGGTGTCCCCGCACTCACAAAGTCCGGGGAATTTGCCCTGAACAATGTGGGAGCACCTTGGCTAGTGCCAGGGTGCTCACACACTAAGGGGGTCATTCTGACCTCCGCGGGCGGCGGAAGCCGCCCGCCTGGCGGGAACCGCCAGAAGACCGTACCGGGGTCGAAAGACCGCGGCGGTCATTCTGAGTTTCACGCTGGGCTGGCGGGCGACCGCAAGAAGGCCGCCCGCCAGCCCAGCGGGAAACCCCCTTCCATGAGGATGCCGGCTCCGAATGGAGCCGGCGGAGTGGAAGGGGTGCGACGGGTGCAGTTGCACCCGTCGCGATTTTCAGTGTCTGCTTGGCAGACACTGAAAATCTTGGTGGGGCCCTGTTAGGGGGCCCCTGCAGTGCCCATGCCATTGGCATGGGCACTGCAGGGGCCCCCAGGGGCCCCACGACACCCGTTACCGCCAGCCAGGTTCTGGCGGTCAAAACCGCCAGAGCCAGGCTGGCGGTAAGGGGGTCGGAATCCCCATGGCGGTGCTGCCTGCAGCGCCGCCATGGAGGATTCCCTTGGGCAGCGGGAAACCGGCGGGACACCGCCGGTTTCCCGTTTCTGACCGCGGCTGTACCGCCGCGGTCAGAATGCCCATGGGAGCACCGCCAGCCTGTTGGCGGTGCTCCCGCCGACCCCCTAAGTAACTTAGTACTCAACCTTTACCAGGTAAAGGTTAGACATATAGGTGACTTATAAGTTACTTAAGTGCAGTGGTAAATGGCTGTGAAATAACGTGGACGTTATTTCACTCAGGCTGCACTGGCAGGCCTGTGTAAGAATTGTCAGATCTCCCTATGGGTGGCACAAGAAATGCTGCAGCCCATAGGGATCTCCTGGAACCCCAATACCCTGGGTACCACAGTACCATATACTAGGGAATTATAAGGGTGTTCCAGTATGCCAATGTAAATTGGTGAAATTGGTCACTAGCCTGTTAGTGACAATTTGGAAAGAAAATGAGAGAGCATAACCACTGAGGTTCTGGATAGCAGAGCCTCAGTGAGACAGTTAGTCATAACACAGGTAACACATATAGGGCACACTTATGAGCACTGGGGCCCTGGCTGGCAGGGTCCCAGTGGCATATACAACTAAAACAACATATATACAGTGAAATATGGGGGTAACATGCCAGGCAAGATGGTACGTTCCTACAGGGACCACTTGGATTTTTTTAATCACAATTATCTTATGTAAGTTCCACATTTATTAGACTAACTTAGGCAATTTAAATGTCTGATATTTTTATCTTGAATTGATTTTATTGTACATCTGATTTAATGAATGTTTATGGCTTAATTGACTAATAAACTGATTTTTTATTCAATATTTAATTTCCCAAATTCCACTTGCTTTGCTATTTTGCTGGATCTTTTTCCACAATACACTTTAGCACGTTTTACCTTTTAAAATCTATCACAGTAAACCAGTATGATAGTTATCACACAACTCAGAATTCCAATCTCTGTGTAATCATCTTTACACAGTCACTAGAAATTAACACTACGCTTGTGACATTAGTGTGGGGTACTTACCAAAGAGATTGGAATTTAAATCTAAACTTGTAATCAGGAATTCTGACTGTATTTTAGTCAGGTGTTAAACACCCCGCCTCTATAGACATCTAGCACACTTAATGTTGCAGTTCAAAACTAAATTACCATGTGGAGTTTACTTTAGGGCCCAAGTGTGACTTACAAAAGTGCACTGCCTCATTACTCCTCTTAGCACAAATATTTCTGCACTGCAATGCTGTCGGCGGTACGTCAGGGTGAAAATATGATCTAAACCCTCTGCAGAGGAAGCACTTTGGCACTGCACTGCCCTTTTTTCTGCACCTCAAATATCTTACTAAAATTCTGACCTCGACATCTCTGTAAACATACTTCCAGATATTTAGTATTTTCCAATAACGGTATACATATGGTTGCGAAGTACTATTAGTATCTCATACGCAATTGTAGTTAAACAGGGTGCAAGAAATGTTTTAGTTTAAAATAACAGGTAACTAATTCCTGTTCAGAGAAGAAATGGACAGTGTATCACAATTTGACGAGACACATCGATGGTTTAGCCATGGAACGCTTGACACCGAAATACTCTTCTTCAAAACCATTTCAACTAAAATTCCATTCTTATGTTTTGTCAATATTTATTTTAATTCTAATAATTTGTCAATTTTCGAAAGCAATGCTTTACATATTTCGATTAAGGATAAAAGTATGGCCTGCGTACAATAAAATATACCAGTTAGATTGCTATAGTAATGTTCCTAGAGTACCTATTTCGCATCAGCCAAAAATGATCGCATGAAACTGACACTAGATTACATCTATATGTTGCGTAATAGTTCACTACAATCTTCCTCTGGACATTTTGGTAATCTTCTAGGCTAACGTACACAGATATATGTTTGTGGTCGCACTGTCAAAGCCAGTGGTTTTATATTATGCTCAATTTATTCAAGCTTTTCTGGTGGATAACAAGTCTTCCTCATTACATTAGAATTCAATAAATCTGTTCCAAGAAAAAAACGAGGTGCCTCAAGTTTCAAACCCTGGAAACATAAATGTTTCCTGAAACGTGCTGTCAGGCACCATCAACTGTTAAGGCTAAAACCGCTTGATTAAAAAGAGGACAGATGACAGGGGCTAATATCTGCATATGCCATTAGCAATTTTTGTACAGTACCTGTCGTCCACCTCTCTTTCCCTTACTTGCTGATTTTAGGTATCTTCAATGAAAATCACTGACGCTCTATAACCTCAATAGTTAGTTCCCCATGCAAACATGGACAGGCTTCTGTATACCTATTGTCACTAGCAAGTCTTGTTCGCAGTCTAATACAGAAGATAGATAAGGTAGCACTAACACATTTCATGAGACTTCCTGTAGAGAAGCCATGTTTTGCCTTCAGTATAGAAGGAAGCACCCATTGTTTTGTCAGGACTCCCCTTTGAACTTTTACAAGAAACCCATTCCTACTTAACCCTTGTCTGCAGTTTTTAGCAGACCTCCATGGCAGGCACTAGTCTTTGAAGGCTGTGGTCTCCCAGGGCAGATGCACACAGTCATTGGGTCACAGCAATTGGTGCCTCCAGGACAGTTTTTTAGCGGTCTGCATCTTCTAAAGTTGCAGTCTCTGGGTGAACCAGGGCTTCTGTGTGAACGGCACCAAGGGGACTTTCAGCTCGAGTGTCAGGCAGTGCAGCAACCATCTCGAAGGCTACACAGCAGGATGCGAAACAATACACTGATGCTTCGCTCTTGGAAGTCTCTCGAAGTCAGCTTCCTTTGGGTGCTCTTCATGCAAGAAACACAAAGGGCTTCTCCTTCTGGACAGCCTCTCCTATTGCAGGGCCAGGCACATCCCTTCACTCTCTCAGCAGACAGGCATGAATCTAAACACTAGGCAGACCTTTAGCTGCTTCAGCAAGAAGTGCAGTTTTCAGGAGATGTTCCCTCATATCTAGGATACTAGCTGTTATGCAAAGATCAACCCATGTCACACAGTATAGTCTTTTGAGTACTCTGTGGAGCACTCCCTTCCTTTATCAGGAAGATTATATGAAGAACAATCATTGTAGAACTATAAGCTTAGCTCTACATTGTCTGGCTTTCCCACCTACGGATGCCTGAACTTAGTCAGTGCACCAACTCTTAAACGTAAAAGTCCATGTTGTTGTGGCCCCCCACAACTCCACTCAAGTTTCTGAGTGAAGTGGTGTCAATGTTTTCTAGGCTACTAAAGGTCCTGTAAAGTTTGCAGGGATTCAGTGGTAATTCAAACCCAATCAGAACATCACACTTAAGTGCTACACTTAGTAGAAGACACTTTGTAGTTTAAAAATGTTTTCTTTCAATATTCTAATTCTGTTGCTCAGCACATGAAAAGTAACCACTCAGAATATGATTATTACAATACCGCAATACCCAGCAATGAGAATAATATGAAATTTTCCAACATATTACTACATTAATTTACCAACCTAGCATCCTAACACCTACATCTATGTGCTACACTAGGAGAGCATGGAGTAGATGAACTTGCATCCAGAGTTTCCTGGGAGACAACATACTGCACACCTGTTTACAGAAACATGCTAGGGTATGAGGAGGGCTGGAATTGAGTGTTCTCTCAAAAGAGCTTTGCTCAGGTCTACTACTCTCGGCATGTTATGAGAATTCAGTATGGGGCTGGAAGATGCAGCAGCATGTCCCTCTGGCAGATTCTATTGGGAACCTCTCAGGCAGCATCTGGTGTGATAATCTGGGGTGAAGAACTTTGATGGCGATTTCATAGAGGTTTTCTAGTAAATCAACCCTTCGTATCTTTCTTAAGGAATGTATTGACAATCGTATACATCGGACTGATGTACTAATAAGGTAACAATATGTCAAAGTAGACTATACTGTTTGGGTTATTATTATAATTTGGCCTTGGAAAAGGCACATGTCCTAGACTACTGTTGCATGAGAAGCTTTTATCTGTGTCACTACCAGGAGGATATGACAACTTTGTATGATTCTACCAGCACAATATCACATCTTTTGTATGCCACTACCAGGAGGATATTGCATCATTGCACATTAGGGTCAGATGGATGTGACACATTTTACGGGTCAAAGGGAGAAGACACATGATTGCTCCCCAGGAATGTAAAAACGAACAAGATTTTACAATCTAGGGAGTAAAAGGTTGTCATTTTACAAACAGGCCTAAGACAAAATGGAGTCATAATTTGGACAAAATGGAGTCAGGCCATAGGGTCTACACGACATTCTCCGGCTTGTATGTCTCAGATTGATGGATTGGTTTAAATGATTGAATGGCTTGGGGGCAATTATGGATCTAAAGTCCATTCTCTCTGATCTCTGTTGTATCTAGAATCATAAAATTTACACACAGGAGTATAAAGAACACATATGTAAAAATACCTTAAGAGGAATAATAATATTTTATAAATATAAAAGACATATAAACTATTATGAAATCAGGCTATAAGCATTGCACAACTATTTTGAATAAGCTGTGCCAGCATCCAGTTAAAAGAGAAACATACTTAAACTTTTTCCCAGGAAGATACATTTTGACGTTTAAACACATCATATTCCAAATTGTATATGCTAATAGGAAATAATTATGCAGCTTGTATAAAAAAAAAATAGTTTCCTGGGTTTTTATGGGGTGAGTTGCTATTTTTCAAAATGTATTTCATACTCATTGTTTATATCATCTTTATTTCACTTACAGCGTAAGTATGAGCAAGGCAGAGCGGAGCCAATGGAAGTATGGCAGTGACAACATTTTTGGTATCCATGGAATTAGTGTTGCTGGCATCATCATGGATGTTGCTGTTACTGTTGTTGTTGGCTCATAAGGTTGATGGACTAGTTAGTGATTGTAATTCTTAAGCACTTAAGTATGGCGACAGTGCTTCATTTAGAGGCTCATCCTTGATAGGTTGCCAATAGGATAGCCAATTGTCGTACAGTTCGTTCAGGAAAGATTCTGAATCCTGATGACTTTAGTCTATCATAACAAGCATCCTGCAACATCAGTAAATGCACGGCTTCACACTGTCTCTGGTATGTTTATAGGAGTTGTACAAGAGAATCCACGTTGAGAAAAGACACAGGGGCTTTTCACCCCAGAAAACTGGTTTCACCAGTGTAGCATTCATTTTGTGTAAAGTTAGCACCCAGTTTTCACTTAGTTCAGAAGCCAGACTTATCCTAAGTAACGTGCCAGGTTTTCGCTGCATTCTTTTTCACCTGGATACATTTACTCCATTCTATTCCTCATCAGAAAAATGATGTTTGGAGAACCTCCAAAAATGCTGGAGAATAAAAAGTGGAAAAAAGGATGGTATCAATCCAAACACCGATTTAAAGCCAGTTACCAGACCACATTCAAAACAATTGAAAAGGTGCTCAATACCACTTGTTGAAGTGTTAAAGATGGTGTGTATGATGTTGGCAAAGTACTTCAGATATTCAACAGCCTTTGAACCTCTGAAGCAATTCTGGTTATCTGTAGGTTGTAAGTTTCTGCCACTGAAGTCAATGGGACTTCTATTCATTAGAATATTGAGATTAATTTGCTAAGATTGCCAAAATGTATGTTCTTCAAACCAACACTGGGCCAGAGAGCACTTCTGATTACATGCTGTGGTGGTGGGTACAAAGTTCTTTCATGGAAATGTATTGTCTTAGAAACTGGAATCACAAAAAATGGGCCAGATTCCAACCCTCCGCAACTGATATTAAGTTAGCATTAAATAGGAACCATTATTCAACAGGAATAACCAATAAAGGACACCTGGCAGTCGTGATATAATGTATACAAAAACAACTAAAATGAATCAAAATGCAGTAAAACTTTCCTTCCAGACAATAAAACAACATATTTACAATATGACAGAGATACCATATTGTTATCTTATAATCGAGACAGCTTTGATATATTAGGGGTCCCGGTTTTACGTTCTTTCTTCTTTTTTTTTTTTCTTTTTTTTTACATTTCTGTATGCATTTATCCATATTTATTTTTGCTCCTTTTATCTGTATTTACCCATATTTATTTATTTTAGAAAATGAAGCTGCAAAGTCAATTCCAACGATACCTCCAGCTCAGACATGCTCTTACCCCTTACGTAAGACACCTTCCAGAAACACCCAAAATCACCCACATTTACCGTATTCTGATCAATCATAGTACCAGCTCACTATACACTCTCCAGGTGGCATGGGAACAAGACTAGGGCCCCCTTGATAATGATGACTGGACTGAGGCTCTAGAGGCCTCTAGGGGGCTGCAGTCTTGACCCGCCTCCGCCTCATCCATTTTAAATATTTGCAGAGGGTCTTTTTAATACCACCACTGCTTGTAGTGTATGGGTCTGGTGGCCTCCCCTCTGTGTCTCCGAGGCGGTGCAGCCGATGGCCCTTTTCTACATTCGGTTTGGAGCGGCCTTGCATTGGAGACTTTTTTTGCCAAAGATACTCTCCTGCCTTGGTGAGGTTCTCTCCTGGACCATACCACAACACCCTAAATTGGCCTTACTTCACATTACGGAGGGCAATGGGAGGAATAGGTATAAACGTTCCCTCAAATTTTTGAGCCTTACTCTTGCCAAGAGGGATATAGCCAAACATTGGAAGGCGGAGGCCCCACTTCCGCTCGCAGCCTGGAAATGGGGGATGGACCAATGCATGGGGCTCGAGATGGCTGTGTATAAATCCTGGGACTGCCTGTAGAAACCTCGTAAGAACTAGCAGCGATGGGCCGACTACAGGGTAATTGTTCTGGAGCCAATATACCCCCCATGATCACGGGGCCGACAAAAACATTTAACCTTAAGTTAGAGAGAGGGAGGTGGGGTTCCAGAGTTTTGATGGTCAAGCATTGGTCGATGAAGGGATGGTTTTGGGAGGGGGGCTGACCTGCGCAAGTTGTCTTTTTAACTGTTCTTCCTTTATGTTCTTTGATATCTACACATGCTTGAAATTATACTTTCAGCACATTTCAGGTCCTTCTGAATCTCTGTATGGCTTATATGTGTAATAAAATCTGTTTTAAAAAGAAATGAAACTGCAGTGGGTATAGTTCTACATTCATCTAACCGACAAACATTTTCTCTTGTTTGACTGTCCAATGGGTTTTAGTGAGTTAAAGTACAATATAGTCAGTTGAAACCATTTGTATTGTACAACAACTTAAATCACTGTACTGGTGCAGTTATTTAAGCTTCATTAAGAAATCTATATATATTTTTTTTTATATGCCCCTAAAATTATGGGCAAGTTCTCGATTGACAATAGTGAAAATCGTCCAAAAACATTTTCTGTATCTCTGCACATTTAAAACTAAATGCAGAAGGGAAAATAGTTGATTTTCTGTCTGTATTTATCTGTAAAAATCAGTCAAATGGAAAACTGGGAGCCTCAGATATAATTTAGAACAGCATAAAAGATCTCAGGGGAGCCTAATTGCTGTAAGAACAAAGGAGCAATATGATATGGTCTAATATTAGCAGTGTGTACACAGAGTACATGAAAAAGCCTACCAGGAGTACTATACAGTATCCAAAGAGCAGAAAGTGGCTGGTGTTTTGATGCTGTGGAAAATCACAGGGGCAAAGAGCAAGTTGATGAAACCAAGTCGGAAAGGTAGTTAATATGTGTAAGAAAATGGAATCACACAGTAGTGAGTGGCCTAGAGGGTTCCTGCAGTGGGCAACGCTAGAGGATCATCTTCGTTTAAACACATGTAAGAAAAATGACATTACCTCCCCTCCCGTCCCTCCCTCGCCTTCCTTTCCAACCAATGAGGCCTCCTGCCTCCCCCTAGACCCTCCCTTCCCCTTTTAAACCCCCCCCCACCCCTACCCCCTCCTGTTCTTTTTGTCTAGCCCACGCTAGACGTTCCCTTTTTCTTACCTTCACGGAGGGGCCTGGGGGTCATCGGTGGAGGCACTCCTCGGGACGCGGAGCTCCGCGAGGAGTGCCGCGGCTGGGTGCGTCTTTGCTGAGCAGGCGGGGCTGCTCGTAAGGCGCGTACTGGGAGGCGGCTGACGGGGTCAGCCGGCTGTCTGTGGCTGGGGCGTTGTGTTCCAGATTTCTGCGCCGCTGAGAGATGCTGGAGAGCATTTTTTGGGTTCTGTGAGGTAGGACGGGCATTCTGCCCGCAGTTTTGTGGACAATGCTTAATTTTTTTTACCTTTATAGGGATTGGTGGATGGGTGTTGAGGGAGGTCCTGGGTCCTATATATTGGGAGTGTTTTGTCGGTTGATGGCAGTGTGTTTGGATGCTATCATGCCTAAAGCTCCGGCTAAAAGACGAAGGATTGTTTCTTCTTCCTCCTCAGAGGAGGAGGGTGCTGCTGGCATTTCCACCCCTGGGGGCTCCCAGTTTCAGGGTGGTAGTGCTGCACCCCTCATGTCCAGGGACGAGGTGGCTGTTTCCAGGGCTCTTCAAGCGGGGTTGGCCAGGCCTGGTCAATCTAAAGTTGCCCATACTTCTGCATCGGCAGGGAAGTCCTCCTCAGATAGTGAGGAAGGGGAGGCTCCATCTACGTCCTCTGGGGGTAAATATGTCTCCAGAGAGGAGATGTGGGATGTGATGGCACATGTACTGGACAATTTGGGTTTTCCCGTGTTTCAACCT
This sequence comes from Pleurodeles waltl, assembly GCF_031143425.1. Classification (NCBI taxonomy): domain Eukaryota; kingdom Metazoa; phylum Chordata; class Amphibia; order Caudata; family Salamandridae; genus Pleurodeles; species Pleurodeles waltl. The sequence continues at coordinate 127,716,034 of NC_090443.1, read as the reverse complement.
TCAAACTCTGACTCTCACTTATTTCCACAATATCAGACGCCTTCTAAATTTGCCATGCCTTTTCAGGGACCTGTGAAGGATATGGTGTTTCGAGAATGGAAGGATGTGGATAAGGCTCAGGTTCCACGATTCCTGCAGAAACTGCATTTACTTGAGGGTGAGGAGGTGTTGCCTCCTTCGGTCCGCCTGGATTCAATTTTGGCTACCCTGATTGGCAAAACGGCGGTCAATCCGGAGGATTGTGTGCCTACAGATGCCACGGACCGCAATGTGGATTCAGGGCTTAAGAGGGCTTTTGCAGCAGAGAATCTGGCTCTAAGGGCAGGTATATATTCTGCTTACGCGGCCCAGTCGTTGGTGTAGGACTTTGATAAGCTGGCGGTGGCTGTTCAGGAAGGGGCGGAATGTTCAGAGCTCCTAGCCGGTATGGAGCAGCAGACCAGGTTGTTGGCAGATGTGTCTTCAGATGTGATCCGTACTTCGGCTCTGGCTTCTGGTGCTTTGATTGGGGCTCGTAGGTCCCTCTGGTTACGATCCTAGAAAGCCGACCCGGGGGAGAAGGCTGCCTTGCTGAGACTGCCTTTTGAAGGTCGTAGCTTGTTTGGGGATCAACTACCGTCCATGCTTTCCAAAGCGTTTAAGGAGCGGAAGCATGCCTTGCCTTATAAAGGGGGATCGGCTTCGGGTAAAGGGTGGAAGAAACATTCCCGTTCTTCTCCTAAAATGGATGCCAAATCTTTTTCGTTTAGGAAACGTCGTTTTCAGCCGCGTTTTTCTCCTAAGAAGTCTACTCCTTCGAACCGGGGTGGGTTCAAGAAGGGGTCCTGACAATCACTGTGGGCCTGGCATAGGGCCGGTTGGGGGAAGGCTGAGACACTTTATTTCGACTTGGGAGGAGAGTGTCAACGATCATTGGGTGCTGGACATTGTGGCCAATGGTTATGTCATTGATTTTGTGGTGGTGCCTCCAGATTCCGGGGTACGTCCCACTCCTCTGCCTACAGGAGGGTCGAGGAGAAAGGCATTGTTGGACGGAGTCCGGGACTTGCTGGTCAAAGGGGCCATTTCCCACGTTCCGCTGGAAGAAAGGGGTCAGGGCACTTATTCGGTCTTGCTTCTTGTTCAGAAAGTATCAGGGGGGTTTCGACCGGTGCTCAATCTGAAGGACGTGAATGCTTGGATCAGGCATGCAGTCTATTCAGACTATCTTTCCATTAGTCAGTCAAGGGGACTTTCTGGTGTCGCTGGATCTGCAGGATGCTTACCTGCACGTGCCTGTGGCAAGGACTTCGCAGAGGTTCCTGAGGTTTGCTGTGGATCAGGAACACTATCAGTTTTGCGTTCTACCTTTCGGCCTCAAGTCTTCTCCTCTGATTTTTATGAAGGTGCTGGCCCCCCTGGTGGCTTTGCTACATTCAGAAGGGGTGTTTATTCATCCATATCTGGACGACATCTTGATTCATGCTCCCTCACGGGTCCTGTTGCAGAGGCAGGTGGCCCAAGTTCTGGTGGTCCTGCAAAACCACGGGTTTTTATTCAACTGGGAAAAATCTGATTTAGTTCCATCCCAGGATCTGGTTTTTCTAGGGGTTCGGTTTCGGACTCTTCTTGGCTTGGTGACAGTGTCAGAAAAGAGGTTAGGTGTACTCCAGTCCTTGGTGAGGAAGGTGGTGTTGCAGACTGCCCCCCGGGCTCTTCTATGGTTACGCCTGCAGGGTCAGTTGGCGTCTGTGATATTTCTGGTCCCATGGGCACGTTTCCATCTACTGTGCTTGATGACTTGGTTCTTGAGAAGGTGGGCGCCAGGGTCCAGTTCCCTGAGGACCAGGGTTCCGGGGTCCGGATTGATTCGCAGGGAGTTGAGATGGTGGTTGGATGCATATCATCTTCGGGTAGGGGTCTCTTTGTCTCCTCTGAGCCCGGTGGTGGTGACTACTGATGCCAGTCTCTCCGGATGGGGTATGTGGATGGGGTCGGCTCAGATTCAGGGGTTCTGGTCCCCTCTGGAGGCGAGTCGGTTGTCGAATTGGCGCGAGTTGAGGGCTGTCTTATTGGCTCTGATCCATTTCCAGGTGTCCCTGAAGGGAAAGGCAGTTCTTGTTTGGACGGACAACTTAGTGGCCAAGGCTTATGTCAACCGGCAGGGGGGGACCAGGTCAAGGGCTTTATTCAGTCTGGACAGGAGGATTTTTGTGTGGGCTCAGGAGTGGGTTCCTTCTCTCAGGGCTACGTACATTCGGGGGGTGGTCAATGTTCGGGCGGATCTGCTGAGCAGGGTGATTCCTTCCTCTCAACTTTTCTCCCTCCGGAAGTCTCTGTTTCTACATCTGGTTCGGCTCTGGGGGCTTCCAGTGCTGGATGTGTTTGCATCCGCGGAAAATGCAAAGTTAGATCGCTTCTGCTCCCGGTTTCGGTGTCCCCAGGCCTGGGAGGTGGACGGGATGTTGTGTCCTTGGCCGAGGGGCCTTTTGTATGCGTTCCCACCGTTTCAGCTTCTCAGGTCTTTTCTGTTGAGGGTGCGGCTTCTGGGGGCCAGGGTTATCCTGATTGCGCCACTTTGGCCGCGGGCGAATTGGTTCCCGTTATTGAGGCTGATGGCAGCCGGGCGGATGTGGCCTCTGCCTCTTTGTCCGTCTCCCCTGGAGTTTCCCTGCCTCCCGATGGGGTCATTGAGGAGGTTGCACTTGACGGCTTGGAAGTTGAACAACGGGGTTTGACGGGTCTCGGGGTACCCGTGGCTTTGAGTTCTACCTTATTGGCTTCCAGGCGGCGTTCCACTTTACTTTCCTATGGTAGGCAGTGGAGGGTTTTTTCTTCTTGGTGCTTGAGCCATGAATTGGATCCTACCTGCGCGTCTATCTTTGAGGTGATGCAGTTCCTGCAGGACGGTGCCAAGTTGGAGTTGTCGGTGGCGTCTCTGCGGGTACAGTGGGCGGCTATTCAGGCCTTTAGAGGTCCGTGGCGTAATCTTCCAGTTGAGGGGCGTTTGATGCCTAGATTTTTTCAGGGGCTTCTTAATTTGTTTCCTCGCCCTGTACGTTCTTTTCCTTCATGGGATCTTTCTTTGGTTTTGGATGTTTTAACGGAGGCCCCTTTTGAACCTCTGGGGGACTGTGATTTACGCCATCTTTCCTTGAAGACGTTCTTTTTGGTGGCCATTACTTCGGCTCGCCGTTTAGGGGAATTGGGGGCCTTGGCCTGTTCTTTTCCTTTTTGTAACGTTTTTCAGGATCGGGTGGTTCTGGTTCCGGTACCTTCCTTTATCCCGAAAGTCAATTCCTCTTTCCATGCTCGCCAGGAGGTCATCCTTCCTTCATTTTGTCCAAATCCCTCCTCAGTGGAGGAGGTCCGTTTGCATTCGTTGGGTGTACGCAGGGCTTTGTTGGAGTACCTGCGGGTGGTGGCTCCTTTCCGTAAGGGTGATTCGCTTTTTGTTAATTTCGGTCCGGCACGTAAAGGGGAGAAGCCTTCCACGTCTTCCTTGAGTCGGTGGGTGAGATCATTGATTCTGTTGGCTTATTCCTTGAAAGGGGTGGTTCCTCCTCAAGGGATTCAGGGTCGGTCTACCAGGGGTATGGCGGCTATGGTGGCAGAGCTTCAGGGGACTTCAGTGGTGGAAATTTGCAGGGCCGCCACTTGGGCTTCTCCTTCGACGTTTGTTTAGCCTTATAGGCTGTCGGACTTGGGTAGTTTGGAGTCGGTATTGGGTCACCGAGACTTATCCTCTATGAGGTAATAGGGGTGGGGTTTTTGGTGGCCTTTGTGCAGGATAATAATAAACTTCTTGCAACTCAGTGTCCGTCTCCTGTGTTTTTCTTGCTATGTCTCATTGGTTGGAAAGGAAGGCGAGGGAGGGACGGGAGGTAATGCGTCCATTTTCTTGCGATAATGGCATTACTCCTAATCCTACTCCCTCGCCTTCCTTTCCGTTCCCTCCCGCCCTCCCGGTACGGACTGTACGAGTTTCTGCTTGGGCTTGGTTTTTGTACGGGAGGGGGTAGGGGTGGGGGGGGGTTTAAAAGGGGAAGGGAGGGTCTAGGGGGAGGCAGGAGGCCTCATTGGTTGGAAAGGAAGGCGAGGGAGTAGGACTAGGAGTAATGCCATTATCGCAAGAAAATGGACGCATTTCCATTAATTAAACATTTTCTTTTCATACCAGCCTAATGATGTACATTTGGCAGTCGTGAAAAAGAAAAGTTGTAATAGTCAAGGAGATGAATTCTTGTATTAACCAGATAACCAATGAATTTTCACTTATGGAAATAGGAGTTTCCTCTGATTGTTCAACAAGGTGAAAGCAGATTTCTTCTTAGCCATAGTTTTCTCTGTCAGTGTCAAATTGTATTGCTTGAAAACGGTGGTTTAATTTAAAAGCTGCCAAGGCACATAACCAGATCAAAGAGCCTGTAAGGCCCATGTTAACTGTATTGTTGATCTTAAATGAGCCTGGCATTGCTGTAACCGGTCTAAACCTCCTTTAACCAGATCTAAGGTGAAAGACGTTATATTATGTAAAGAATACACTTGCATGGAAAGTGTGTTCATGCCATTGTTGATGACTTTAAAGACTGTTTCTGAGTTTTCTTGCTCTGTTTGTCTAACCTTTTCTGCAGCTTATTTTTCAGAATCTTTATTTAATGCATTACATATAGCATTTATACCTGTAGCTAAAGACCGTTAGCTGCTAGTGGGCCGCGGTTCCAGGAGGAAGTTGGAAAATCCATTCTTTCCTCAATTAGGGACAAATGTTCTCTCACAGCTGGAAGTCTAGAATGTGCTAACCAGTGTCGGCACACTTTACCTACACTAGTGCTTCCCAAACTTTTTAGAACCACAACCCAATATCTAGAATGAAAGACTTTCTTTTTTTATTTTACATAGGAATAAACACAAGAGGAGAACACTACTGATAAATACCGAAAATTACAGTAATAAGCAATACTCATAAAACAAATCACAGAACTCAGGATACCAGACACCTCAATCCAAATAATACAGCGATATAAAATGCAATTGATACAAAACGTGCATATAGTGCACTACCCAGATATATCCTCCCAGATGAGTCCAACTCCCCCCTATGAGAAGCAGTCATATGTAGTATAATCAGTAAAGTGCTTAAATGCAACCCTAGCTGTCAGCAATTATTATGCCATATTTCATCATACATTTCATGTACGTAGTCAATAAATATAGTATGGTGTGGGCTGGGATTCTCGACACCCAAACATGAAGAAAAAAGTTTAAACGTAGAACCTCAATCCAGTCAAAGGTAATTAATGAAAAACACATTAGACAATACTCATAATATGATAATAAGCATAAATAGCGAGTAGAAACAATGCACAAAAAAACACCTTTTGGCTCCTTGCTTTCAAGCAAAGAAATCAGCTCCAGCGAACACAAGGAATACAGGGTACCTTCCCGAAGTGATTCCCCGCTCAGGACAACACCACAGAACAGGTATACCCTAGACAAAACAAATATTAAGACAAAGGTTTGATACAAGCCCAGCGGGCTATATCATGTTCCATTGCCATGGTGCCTGTTTCCAGCTTCCTATAAGCCCTGGTGGCTAGCAGCCCAGACCGATAGAAGCGACCACACCAGTTTCCCCTTCTTGCTAGCTTTAATGTATTTAATCAAGGACAAAGACATTCTCAAATTATACAACACTAGCAAGCGGACAAGCCAATGATGAAATGTTAGAAGAGCAATTGAGCCAATCCGATGCACAAGCACACTACGGTAATGGCAACAAGCACTAACAGCTGACATGACCCAGGAACACTTCCGCTGTGCCCCTCAAGAGGATGAGCTGAGGGGTTAGGGTGACATTAACCCTTGACATGGAATCAACAAACTTAGACCCACATTATAACATAGGCGGTAAATGCTGCCTACGGCGACGGCTGCCACAAGACCGTCGCCGTGGCTACCTATTGTCCGCCATATTATGACCGTAGCTAGAATTCCGCCATAAGGATGTGTCATGGCGGCAGATGACTTTAATGAGACGGGACGCGGCGCAGCCGCCAGCAGCAGCACCACGCCAGTAATCCGCCGCAGACCGTATCATGATCCATGATACGGGCTGCCGGCGTTCTGCTGGCGGGCGCAGCAGCTGGCGGACGCTGCTGCTGGCAGCAGCGCTGCGTCCCGTCTCCTGCCGGAGGACGCCCTGCAAGCAGATACGTCGGGTGCTCCGACAGGAGAGGGGGTTGGGGGAGTGTGTTGTGTGTGTGTGGGTGTGTGTGTGTGTGTATGTTTCTGTGTGCGTGCATGCGGGTGTCCGGATTGTTGAATGCGTGTGTGCATGAATGGATGTGAGTGTGCGTGTATGTTGTGATGTGTGAATGTGTGTGTGCTTGTATGTATGTCAATGTGTGTGGATGTGTGTGTGCATGGATGTCTGCGATGCGTGGGTGAATGTAGGTTTGCGTGTTTGTATGTGTGTGTATGTCTGTGCGTGTAGGTGTGTGGATGTCAGGGGAGGTTGGAAGCGGGGGAGGATGGGGTAGGACTCTGGGGGGCGGGAAGGGGGGCAGGGGTGACCCATATCAGTGCCAGGAAAGGATATCCCTGGCACTGATGGTGCCTGCTGCCATGGTTTTTGTGGTGAAAAAAAGCCACGCAAGCCATGAGGGTGGGCAGGGTCATATTCCCGTGGGCAGCCTAGTGACGGCCGCCGGGCTGGAGACTGTAGTCTCTAGCCCGGCGGTCGTTACCACTGTGGCGGTCGGTGTGTTACATTGGCGGTTTGCCAAACCACCAATGTCATAATATGGCGATATGTACCACCAGACTGTTGGCGGTACTACCGCCACTATAGCACCGACCGCCAAGGTCCTAATGAGGGCCTTAGTTATCTCGCTTTTAAACTGCTACAGTGCGGGGCAACTACAAGACATATGTATCAGATCTGCCTCTGGATGCTGGCAGTGTGGACAGCTGGTTCTCACCGACCCCCCGCATTTGGCAATCTTCTCAGGTATGTAATATAGGCCGAAAATAGTTTTGTAATGCTGTGCCTGCAAACTAGCTGAGTGCAGTAGGGTTTGAGCTAGTTCAAGGGATTCTAAAAAGGAACAGTATGAGGACCCCAGCATCTTTTTCAATTTCTTCGACTGCCTCTCAAGGGCATTCAGTAATCCATAAACTTTGATGATTGTACAATGCGGGCCGCCTAATAAGAAGTCCACCAATTCCACTTTTGCAAAACCCTGTGGGCAAACCCTTTCCTAGATAGGAAGTGAAATACTTGAATAGTTTATTTTGCGTAGTCTCGAAGCTTGCCCTTAACTCCTCAAAGGAGATTATTCCATCACAGGAAAAAAATCACCTAGCTGCATTATTCCTCGATCCTCCCAACCAAGCATAGGATGTTCCTAGAAATTATCGAGGAGTAAAGGATTTTTCTGTAGCGGAGTATACAAATTTAGCCGCCCTAGCCCCAACTTCTTTCGGAGTGCTGTCCAAATCTTAAAGGCTCCCAGAAGGGTCTTAGAACTGACCTTTCTGAAGTAACTGGGCTCTACCTGCCGCAAAAGACAATTCCTAGCTTCTTCCCTCGACAATAATTAATGATTCCCATCCATCGGTCCTCGTGTTTCAAGATCAATGGACCCATATATGGGAGAATCAGCTGCCAAAAAATAAAGCTTAAAGTTCAGGACGGTCTAGCCAGCTCTAACCTAGGTAGTGTTAAATATTTATGGGCTCTTCTGGTTTTGGAGTATGCCCAGATAAATCTAGTCATCATATTGTCAATTACTTTTGAACTCCAAAGGGAAAGACCTAAAAATATAGGTATCTTAGGTAAAAATATAATTTTCACCACATTATTTTGCCAGACTATAGACAGGTGCAGAATATCCATCCTACATAGGTCTCTCTTTGCTTTCCAAATAACTACGGTTAAATTAGTTTCAACAATTTGGTCCACCTCTGCAACCATATTAACACACAGATACATGGCTTCCTCGACTACCGGATTATCACTGCATTGTGATTATCTGTTAATGACAATCTGTGTTTTATTCTCATTCAGAGAATATCCAGAAAATTTCCCAAAAACTGGGCCTCCCTTTCAATCTCCCTTAGTGCTACCACAGGACTAGGCGTAACCACTGCGACATCATCAGCATAGGCAATACTTTGGTGGCCTGGCCACAAAACTGCATTGTGCTATTGAGGAGTTGCTGACAAGCTTCCAGATCAGAGGATCGATATACAATACAAAAAGCAAAGGGGAGCAGGGACAACCCTGACTTGTTCCCCTCTGAATATGGATTTGTCCAGACTGGCCCCCTAACAGTTGAAGCCTAGCAGTAGGCCTACAGTAAACTGATTTTACTGCATTAATGTAGCCAGGGCCAATGCTGAACCATCTCATGACAGCCCAGAGATAACTCTAGGAGATCCTATTGAATGCTTTCTCTGTGTCTAACAAAATCAAAGCCTTAGGGTCCCCAGAGACTACAGAGGCATCGAAAAGCGTAATAACCCAGCAGGTATGATCTGTAGTTCCCATTCCTGGAATTAAACTGTGTTGTCTGGGAGAAACAATCTTACCAATAATTTGACTTAAGTGCTTGTCCAATACTTTGGAATATATCTTGGTGTCACTATTAATAAGGGAGATCTGTCTGTATGACCTAGGTTCGAGGTGGGGGTTTACGTTTTTTTGGGAACACTACTATATTTGCACCCCTTGTACCTGTGAAAATAATGCCTTCAGAATTATTCCTAGAAGGGAAGAAAACACTTCGTAAAATTCTAACTGGATCTTATCCGTTCCTACAACTTTCCCTGAAGGAAGACTCTATATGGACGCTAGGATTTCCTCCCTAGAGAGAGGAGCATCCAAAAATGCTCGATCTTCCGCACTCAAAGTTTTTTAATGGTATGGACTTCAGATACCTCTTTATATCCTCGTGATCCTGCCCCTCTTCTTCTATGTAGAGCCTGTCATTGTGCCCCCAGAAGATCTCTCGCATACCCTCTGGGTCAGTAACCAGCCCTCCACAAGTGTCTCTCACTTAAGTCATCTCACCTTGCATCACTTTTTGTCTGATGTGGACAGCTTGCAAATGACCCACCCATTCATGAGACTCATAGCACTCCCTTTTCCAGGCAAGATATTCATCTGTCCCCTTCTCTGCTGAGATATCATGGCCTTTCATTCCTATGTTGTGCCCTTTCAAGATCCACCCCCTCCACTGTAGCCAGGATTAGCTGTCACTCTGCTTCCGCAGGTGCCCGGTACAGGTCCATCAGGTGGGACTTTCTTTTGTTTATTTGTCGGCTCAGCCTAAAGCTAAGTGTCTTCACGCTCACACATGCCTTATGTGCATCCCACACTAACTCCAACTGAGGCCTTCCTTCTGTTATGCTCCATGAATTCTGGGATCCAACTGCTCATGTGATGAATACAATCTTTGCTTTTAAGCAGTGTCCACTCGAAAGAGCAATTCTGTCTATTCCTTCCCAGATCAATCAGTGGGATCCCTAAGACCAATGGGACGTGGTCGGCCATAACCCAGGGGAACTTTTCAATACTGCTCCCTACGAGAAAGCTGCGGCAGATGAAAAAATAATCTAAGTGGGCATGTGATCTATGTGAAGCGGAAGAAAAATGTAAAGCCGGGATCTGGCATTTTGATCTTCTGCCAAGTGTCAACTAGCCCGTGATCCCTCCCCAGGTAAAGATTTCAAAACCTTGGGCTTGCGACCAGAATACAAGTCACTACCAACAGCCATCCAACTATATTAATGTAAAAGACCCCGCAAACTATATTAGGAAGAGGCCAAAGTGCAAATTCAGGTGGTCATTGTTAGAAATGGGGTCTCTAGTTGGCAGTCGGTTTGCATCCTGTCCAAGAAGGGACCCTCACTCTAGTCAGGATAAGGGAGATACCTGCTCAGATAACCCCTCCTCACCCCTTTGGTAGATTGGCAAGAGCAGTCGGGCTTATCTCAGAAGCAATGTGTAAAGCATTTGCACATAACACATAGTAATAAGTGAAAACACTACAAAAGGACACCACACCAGTTTTATAAAAATAGCCAATATTTATCTATTTAAAACAAGACCAAATACGATAAAAATCCAACATACAGTAAGAAAAATACGAATTCTGCAAGATTTACTCAAAACTACAGTTCCTTGAAGTCAATAGCTCCACCTGGGGCTATCATTGCGTTGTGATCAACAAAACCCAACAGTTCAGGCCGGCCGCGGTGTTGCGGGCCAGCTACAGTGTCGGGAAGACCCGCAAACAGTACCTTGGATTTGCAGGTCGTCGTGATCCTCGCGGCGAGCTCTGGAGAGCGGCATCACTGACTTCCCGGTGTCAGTTCCAGAGTTGGTGCAGGAGTCGTCGGGCCCTTGAGGTCGCACGCACTGCAGATCGAACTCCAGGCTGATGAACTCAGGTGCGCCAGCGTGGATGGCGTTAGGGCTGCTGTGCGAAGCAGGACGACGCGACGTGCGGTGCCCACAGGTCACGTTGCAGGCAGCAGCTCGGTGACGGCGTCCAGTGTGGTGTCGGTGCGACCAGGGCTGCGGTGTGAAGCGGGGCGGAGGAACATGCGGTGTCCACAGGTAATGGTGCAGGCAACGGCATCGTCGTTGGTAGGCCCAAGTCAGCGGTGCAGGACGGGACACTACTTCGTGACCCTCACGAGCAGTGTCCACAGGCCATGGTGCAGGCAGGATGCCTGGTGATGACACAGGAGTCGATGGTGCTGGCATCTGTGGACCGGGGCTGCGGTGCACCTCACGAGCAGTGTCCACAGGCCAAGGTGCAGGCAGCGGCGCCGGTGTCAGTAGGAGCGGCATCGTCGGGATGCCCAGGCTGCGGTGTGAACAGCCGATGCTGGAGTGGGGGCCCACAGGTCGCGGTGCGAGCAGAGGCTTGGTGAAGGCGGAGCGGGGCAATGCGACTCCGTGTGGCGTCGGCAGGTCACGGTGCAAGCCAGCGGCGTCGTTGGCACCGTCGCTGTGGTTTCTCCTCTTGCACAGCACAAAACACACATTTCCCAGTGCTGCAGGTCGAGGAAACTGAAGTATTTGGTGTTCCTGAGACTTCCAACAGGAGGCAAGCTCTACTCCAAGCCCTTGGAGAATTTTTTCAAGCAGGACACACAGGAAAGTTCACCCTTTGCCCTCTTTTCAGACAGAAGCAGCAACTGCAGGCCAGTCCAGCAAAGCAGCACAGCAAAGGGACAGCACTCCTTCTTCAGCTCTTCTCCTGGGCAGAGGTTCCTCTTGATTTCAGAAAGATTCTAAAAGTCTGGGGTTTTGGGTCTTCTTCTTATACCCAGTTCTGCCTTTGAAGCTGGCAAACTTCAAAGCAAAGTCTCAAGTGTTTGCAAGATCCTTCCTTGTCCAGGCCAGGTCCCAGACGCACACCAGGGGGTCGGAGACTACATTGTGTGAGGGCAGGCACAGTCTTTTCAGGTGTGAACGACCACTCCTCCCTCCTCTCTAGCTCAGATGGCTCATCAGGACATGCAGGTTACACTCCTGCCCCCTTTTGTGTCACTGTCTAGAGAGGTGCAAAACAGCCTAACTGTCTAACTGACCCAGACAGACAATCCACAAACAGGCAGAGTCATAGAATGGTAGAAGCAAGAAAATGCCTACTTTCTAAAAGTGATATTTTCAAACAGACAATTTAAAAACCAACTTCACTAAAAGATGTATTTTTTAATTGTGAGTTCACAGACCCTAAACTCCATCTTTTTATCTACTCTCAAAGGGAATCTGCGCTTTAAGGATATTTAAAGGCAGCCCACATGTTGCAACCTATGAGAGAGATAGGCCTTAAACAGTGAAAACCGAATAAGGCAGTATTTCACTATTAGGACATATAAAACACACTAGTATATGTACTACCTTAAACATACGCTGCACCCTGCCCCTTGGGGCTACCTAGGGCCTAACTTAGGGGTACCTTACATGTAGTAAAAGGGAAGGGTGAGGCCTGGCAAGTGGGTACACTTGCCAAGTCGAATTGGCAGTTTAAAACTGCACACACAGACACTGCAATGGCAGGTCTGAGTCATGTTTACAGGGCTACTAATGTGTGTGGCACAACCAGTGCTGCAGTCCCACTAGTAGCATTTGTTTCACAGGCCCTGGGCACCTCTAGGGCACGTTACTAGTGACTTATTAGTGAATCAAATATGCCAATTATGGATAAACCAATCCACAGTACAATTTATATGAAGAGCACTTGCACTTTAGCACTCATTAGCAGTGGTAAAGTACGCAGAGACAATAAACCAGCAAAAAAAAATCCAAAACCAGGAGAAAGACAGGGGAGACACGCCAAAAATCTGACAGGTCTAATAGTCATTATGACAATGGCGGTGACTGTTAAAGTGGCGGTAATACCGCCAACAGGCTGGCGGTAATTACACTCAAATTATGACCATGGCGGTGATAACTCCCATAGACAGCCAATGTACCACACCAACTGCCAGGGTGTTAACACCACTTACCACGGCGGTAGCCATCAACGGCCAGACGGAAGACAAGGTACCGCCCACCATATTATGACCCAGCAAACCGCCACGATTTCCAGGGCGGTACCAACGCCATCAAAACCCTGGCGGAAACAGAACACAGAAGACGAAAGACTCACCATCAGAGACACAGAGAAGACCAATGCCGCCATTGAACCGGAACTTCAAGGGGGTCATTACGAGCATGGCGGGCCGCCAATGCGGCCGCACTCCCGCGGACCCCATTACGACATCCTTGCTGGGCCGGGGGGCGCAAACCAAGTTTACGCCCGCCGGCCCAGCGGGGATGAGGCCGCAACATAGGAGCCGGCTCCTAATGGAGCCTGCGGTGTTGCCGCCGTGCAACGGGTGCAGTAGCACCCGTCGCACTTTTCACTGTCTGCTAAGCAGACAGTGAAATGCTGGCCGGGCCCCAGGACACCCCTTACCGCCAGCCTCTTCCTGGCTAAAATGGCGGGAAACCGCCGGCCCCGGCGGTGCGACCGCAGCGCTACCGCCGCGGTCGTAATACTAGTCTCCGTACCGGCAGCCTGTTGGCGGTACGGATGCCACATTACCCCTGACGGTCTCTGACCGCCAGGGTCGTAATGACCACCCTAGTCTTCCTGATGCTCATCCACACCATGCTCCACCTGGAACACCAACGCCGACGATGACGGTGAGTACAGCAGCCTAGCACACATGGGAGGGAGGAAAAGGAGAGTGACATACACACACGCACACCATACACACACACTCACCTTACACACTACCAGCTGCTGAGGAAAACCAGTCTCACAGGTCACGGATCATAATAATGCAAGGACAACAATTAGCCAGAACTGATTCTGAGTGTAATTTGATGCCAACAGCCACCGTATTGTTCATGTGACAAGAGAAATATGAGTCACTGTACAGAAAAGGCCAATGGCCAGTCCAAAGTACAAAAGGCCCACATAGCCACAGGACACAGTCCAAGGCCCAACTTGTTCCCTGATGAAATCCGCACTACACTGTGCAGGGGCATCATGTTGGGAATGGCCAGGCCCCTCAGGGGGAGGGGGGCGGGGGCACCTCAGCTGAAGTGGGGAACTTGCCCACTGGTTCTGGAGGGGGCTCCATGCCCATTTCACACTGCTGGGGAGTGCAAGGTCACAGTCTCTGAGGTAGGGAACTTGCCCACTGGTTCTGGAGGGGGCTCCTTGTACAACAGTCCCAGGGGGTGGCTTACATGCCCTCTGCTGGAGGTGAGGGCTGCTGTGTCCCAGCTGGAGGTGAACGCTGCTGTGTCTCAGTTGGAGAGGGCTGCTGTGTCCCAGTTGGAGGAGAGGGCTGCTGTGTCCCAGCTGGAGGTGAGGGCTGCTGTGTCTCAGCTGGAGGTGAGGGTTGTTGTGTCCCAACTGGAGGTGAGGGCTGCTATGTTCCAGTTGGGGGTGAGGGCTTCTTGCCCACTGCTGTTGGAGGGGCCCTCTTGCCTCTCTTATTTGGTGGAGTGGGAACCTTCCCTTGCTTGGGTGGTGGAGTGGGATCCTTACCTCTCTTGGGTGGTAGAGTGGGATCCTTTCCTTTCTTGCTTCTATGACTAGGAAGTGCCTCCACTGTCTCCGTGAACTGTTTGGCTGAGGTGCTGGGCTTGGTCGTTGTAACCCTGCTCTCATGGGCAGGACGGGGGGGGGGGGTTGATGAGGAGGGAAGAGGTCAAGTTGGGCATGTAAAATCTTCTTAGGGACGGTGTGGCAGGATGAAGAAGGAGGGATGGGGGGTGGAGGTTGAGGAAGTGGTTGTGTGCTGATGTGAGGTGGATAGCTGTTGGGTGTCTGTGTGTGCGTTTGTGTCTCTTAGGAGGTGGGGGGCAGGCAGGATGGGGAGGACACATGGGACGAGTGGATGGATGTTGTGGAGGTGTTTGCAAGTGAGGTGTGTGTGCTGTTTCGTGTGGTGATGGTGCTGGTGGCTGTTGATGCAGTGCATGCAGGTGTGAGTGCGGATGTGACAGTGAGGGAGGAGGGGGAGACAGTGGAAGCAGTAAATGTTGTTGTGTGTGCAACTGTCTGTTGTTTGTGTGAGTGTTTGTGGCCTGAAGTGTGCTGCCTGTATTTGTCTGTGCCACTCTTGTGTGATGTTTTGTGTGCAAGCTTGACTGTATGTATGCATGGGATGGGTTGGGGTTGAGGAGACTGGGAATTGGTCGTTGGAGGGGGGATGGTAGGAACAGGGACAATAGCTGCCATCAGAGAGGAGGCCAGAGCCTGGAACGATCTCTGCTGGGCTGCCAATCCACTGTGAATGCCCTCCAGGGATGCATTACATTGCTGCATATGGGATGCCAGGCCCTGGATGGCATTCACAATGGCTGACTGCTCTACAGAGATGGATCTCAAGAGGTCAATAGCCTCCTCACTCAGGGCACCCCCCGGGGTGAGCGGGCACGGGAAACTTGGGGAGGGGCTACTGGGAGGATGGTGCTGGTACAGGGGTGCGGCTGTACCTGTAGCTGGGGTGGTCCCAGAGGTGTCCGCCACCACCAGGGAGCTTCCAACGGAGGAGGAATCAGTCAGTGTTGACCCCTTGGCGTCAGTGGACTCTGCCTCCTGGGTCCTGTGGGATGCAGCTCCCTCTGTTGCCGGTTCCCCTGCTTCTCCGCCAGATCATGCTAATGCACACATGGACAGGATGGCAGAAGAAACAAGCATTTGCAATGCAACGGGTCTCGTGTTTGCTCATGTTAGAGCTGATCGCGTTGTAAACTCCTAACCCGACTTTTCACCTATCGGGCAAAAGTGCATTTATGTACATAACCCGAAAAAGTGAAATTAACTATGTAAAGCGTTCGACTTCTGCCAAGCGAGATCACGCTCGTAAATTAGAGAAAAAGAAGTCCACGAGCCCGATGGAAAACAGCGAGCCTCGCATGTTTTCTGTACTTGGTTGCTGCGCTCGAGGAGGGCTAGCCACCGGAAAAGGCATGACGTATGCGTGCCTTCGACTAATGAAAGCAAGTAGATTTTATTAGTCAAGCCCACGAACCAATAAAAAACACTGACGTGAAGTTGACAGGGCTCCGAGCCCTTTTCTAAATACTTAAGCGTCTCGCTGCGATACGCATGCGCGAGCGCATGCAACGCAGGCTCGACCCTAAAAAGGGAGAGAGAGACAAAGTGAGCAGTTGGTCAAATGCAGCACCAGCACCAGCGCCACAGCTGGCATACACATTACCGTCACACACAGGGATCAGGATTGAGCACCATGCATCACACTGGCATTCTATTGGTTAGGTATCACAGCAAGATAAGAGCCAACACTCGCCAACTGCATCCCTCCTGGGAGTCACTAATCCCTGTCTGACATGGAATGCAACCAAGCCAGGTTACCAGATCTAGCAATACAACCATTACCCTTGAGCTGGATCAGGCTGAGATCTCTGACCTGGCATTATGGGGCACCCACTAACTGACACCCACCACCAGGATCCCATGCCACCTACCAATTATAGTTGTAACACCCACTGTACTCACCTCCTTGCGGCTGCTGTGATGCCCTCAAGTGCCCATCTAGCTCTGGGTATGCCTCAGACAGTATGAAGGCCACCAGGGGGATCAGGTTCCGACGGGCACCCCGCCCTCGTTGGGAAGCCATCCCCAACTAGGCCTCCGCGGTCTTCCGGGCCCAACGTTTCAGGTCCTCCCACCTTTTCCTACAGTGGGTTCTCCGCCTGCTGTAGACCCCTAGGTTCGGCACCTCCTTGGCGATGGCACACCACAATTCCTTCTTCTGATGGGCGCTGACCTGCAGAGGAAACACAGACAGGAGGACACCGTTACACATACAATCCAGCCTGTCACACATATGGCCCACAAATCCCATTTCCATCTCCACTGGCACACACATCACCCAGCGCCCATCATGTACACTACCACCAGACATACCCCCCCAAATGACACGATGCTTGCACACACATCTCCATGCAACCTTGTCACATGCTGTATGGCCTCCAGACCAACAGGTGAGTACACCTTGGGCACGATCCATGCAACCTTGTCACATGCATCGTGCCCAAGGTGTACTCACCTGTTGGTCTGGAGGCCATACAGCTGTCCATACTGGGGTAGGACCCCATCCACCAAGCGCTCCAACTCCTCCGAAGTGAAGGCAGGGGCCTTTTCCCCCGGTCACACGGGCCACGGCAGGAGCCAGGCACAAGTCACAGCAGCACATGCAGAGTAAGTGTTGTCCTGTGGAAAGTCAGGAATCAAGTGAGGTTATAGACAGAAAAAGGCAGTCATGTCAGAGGTGGTGTACACCATCACTGCCGCCGGTGATCCCCATTGGCCACTGTACTCCATAGAGCCCCATATTAGCCAATGAGGTATAGCACGGCGGTGCAAGACCGCCTTCCGCCATGATGCCCAACGCCGGTGGAATTACCTCATTTCCACCTGTCCCTTCATACAGGACAGGCGGTCGCCATTTTATGGTGGTGGACAACATTCAGATAAACAAGAACTGCGTAATTTCTATAATTTGCACATACATTCCCATTCCCATTGTCCCATCCCATTACAGCTCTGTGTACACTGAGGTGGTGGTTCTATTGTTTAAATTGTGACACCCACTAAGGAGGAATCGGAGGAGGAGAAAAGAACCTGTGTACAGACCCCTTGTGGACTTGGCTACACTAGCAGACAGGCACATAATACTCACCTATAGACTGGACAGGGCCACATTCACAGAGCTGTGTGCTCAACTGAAGCCTAATGTGATATCAGCTATCCGTCATCGCACTGGGATCCCCCTCTTGCGCATGGTCTATCAGTGCTCCATTTCCTGGCAACTTGTTCTTTCCCAAGTGACAGTAGGCTTGGCAGCAGGAATGTCACGGTCAATGTTCTCAATCGTGCTGGCATGGGTTTTGTTTGCCCTGGTGAAACACATGTGCAGCTACATTGCTTTCCCCCAGGTGGAAGATTTGGCCACTGTGGAGGCAGGATTCTATGCAGTGGGACATATACCCAATATTATTGGGGCGAATGACAGTACACATGTTGCATTTGTCCCCCCCTGCCAGAATAAACAGGTTTTCAGGAATCGGAAGAGTTTCCACTGACTCAGTGTGCAAATGGTGTGTCTGGCTGACCAGTACATCTCCCACGTCACTGTCAAGTATCCTGGGTCGGTGAACGACACCTTTGTCCTGAGGAATAGCAGCATCGCAAATGTGATGGCACAACTACAGAGGCACAGGGTGTGGCTAATTGGTGAGCCTGACTCCCCACCCAATGTATGGCAGTGTATGCCTTCTGGTGTTAACCCCATACCTTTGTGTAAGGCTAATGTTTGTCCCGCAATACGTGCATGTGACTCTGGCTACCCAAACCTATTATGGCTCCTGACCCTATGAAGAATGCTAGGACAGGGGCTGAGAATCATTATAATGATGCACATGGGCGAACCAGGAAAATTATTGAAAGGACCTTCGGCCTCCTGAAGGGCAGGCTTAGATGCCTCCATCTAACAGGTGGATCCCTGTGCTACTCACTGAGAAGGTCTGCCAGATAGTAGTGGCATGCTGCATGTTGCACAACCTGGCCCTGAGACGACATGTGCCTTATCTGCAGGAGGAGGAGACTGGAAGTGACTCTGTAGCAGCAGTGGACCACGAGGACAGTGGGGTGGTTCACCTTCTGCAGGGGGGAGGGGTGCTGGTGGCCTGTGGGTCCTGTGGCAGAGCCTCCGGCCCACTAACTGCAGCGGAAGTGGTGGGCTGGTCAGCAGACTGGCTAGTGGAAGGGCATGCTTGTGTGCTGTCCATTCCCTCATGATGCTGGCCATATTTGCCAGCCCCTCTGCTGTAGAGACCATGGTGGTGTTGAGGGCCTGCAAATCCTCCCTGAACTCCTGATGGTGTTCCTCATGCAGCCGCTTGTTCTCCTTCATGTTGGTAAGGATCTGGCCCATCTTGTCCTGGGATTGTTGGTAAGCCCCCAGGACTTTAGTGAGTGCCTCCTGGAGAGTTGGTTCCCTGGCCCTGTCCTCCCCCTGACACACAGTGTCCTCCCAGTATCCCTGTTGCCCTGTGCCTCTGTCCCCTGAACGGTGTGCCCACTGCCACTGACCCCCACCCTGATTGTCTTGGGGATGAGGTGTGGACCGGGGTCCCTGTACAGGTGGGCACACTGCTGATTGACGTGTCCTTGGGACAGAGGTGTGGGGGCGTTGGGTGGGTGCTGTGGTGTTGGATACTGATGGGGGGGCTCTGTGGTGGACTGTGAGTGGGCCGAGTGGTCGACTGAACAGTAGTCCCTCATGGGCCAGGTAGTTCATCCAGATCCTGAAGTCCAGAGTTACTGACATCACTGGGGGCATCTTCTGTTGGGGGACTGGATAGTCGTGGCACCCCATTTCCCGCTGAGATTGGCTGGGGCACCTGTGGGGGTGTAAGCGGTGTATTATACTTCATGTCTGTGACATACTGTAGATCCCTAGCTTCCCCCATATTGTTGCTGTTGCCCTGCCACCTTTTTTGTGTATGGTGATGTATTGTGGGATTGTTGTTCTCCATGCTGTGCATGCTTTCGTGATGGGTGTACATGCAGGGCTGGGAGGGCTGTCCATGCATTGGTATAGCATGCAGGGCTTGGCATTGGGGTTAGTCAGGTGTGTAGGTGCAGTGTGTGGGATGGAGTGGAGTGATGGTGAGGGGGGGTGTTGGCGTGCAGATATGGGGGTGATGAGTAGTAAATATTGATTCACCAGTGTCCAGTCCTCCGGCTACTCCAGTAAGTCCCTTAGGATGCAGTATTCCCAAGACTTGCTCCTCCCATGCTGTGGGGGAGGAGGCGGGGGTCCACCATCAGTCCTCTGGATGGTGAGCTGATGCCTTGCTGCCACGGAACAAACCTTCCCCTGTAGGTCGTTCCACCTCTTCCTGATGACATCCCTTGTTCTTGGATGCTTTCCCATGGGGTTCACTCGGTCCACTATTCTCCGCCATAGCTCCATCTTCCTGGCAATGGATATATGCTTTACCTGTGCTCCAAACGGCTGTGGCTCTACCCTGACTATTTCCTCCTCCATGACTGCAACTCCTCATCAGTGAAACGGGGGAGCCTTAGTGGGGACATGGGTGTTGTGTGGTGTGTGTTGTGCAAGAGAGTGTTAAGTGATGTGGTGGGATGTGGGGTGCGTGACGGATGGATGGGTGTTTGTGGTATGTGTGTAGTTGTCTCAGTGGTCTTCGTGTTAGTCTTGTGGCGATTATTGGTATTCGTAAAGGGTTGTGGGTAATGTGGGTGTGTGTTTTATAGTGCTGTGGGTGGGTGGGTGTGGTGTGTGTACCAGTGTCAGGTGTGTGATTTTCGTTTAGGCCAGTGTTGTGTTGTTTTGTATTTTGGTGGCCATTCTGAGCGTGCCAGTGTGTACTGCCAATGGTTTAACCGCCATTAAATGTCCGTCGTGGTGATTCGTGGGTCATAATGTGGTGGGCGGTGTTTTGTTGGCGTAGCGGTTTGGATGTTCGTTCCAACACTTTAACACTGACCTTTGGGCTGACGGATTTGTGTATGTGGCAGTATTCTGTCAGTTTGGTGTGTGTGTGTCATAATATGGCAAACGGCATTTACCACCAATGTCATGAGGAGGGCCTCAGTGTCCATCCAGTTGAAGACTGCGGGGTCGTCCACAACTGACCCATAGACCAAACAGAGGGTGAATACCCCCTGGAATAATGACACTCAGTAACCACCCACCTCCCAAAGTTGTCAGCAACAGACCGATCAAAACTACACATATTTGTCCGTGCCATTATCGGCACCCCCAGCTCCTAATAGCTTGGGTTGTACACCCTACCAAAAGGTAGCCTAGAGATTTTAGACGATGCCTCCTTGCCCCTCTGTATGCGTCTCCTGTAGGCAAAGTACTTTTGGATCTTGTGACATCTCTTGTCTTTTACAACTATCATTCAGCCCACAGATATTCAAAGTTGCAATCAGAGCTTACTCATGGCTATGCAGTAAAAAAGGTAACGTCCGAAGAGGCCCTGCTCCTTTTGGCACAAAAACCTCACTAGCTCCTACTGTTACCAAATATCTGTACCTCTTGATTCTCCTCCTGCTTTGACACCCCCTCCTCCATCCTTACTCTGAATCTCTGCAACCCAAACCAACTCCATCCTGCCCCAGGAACCCCTCCACCAAAACCATGAAGCAATCTGGCCACCCAAGACCTGAGTGATGGTTCCCTAATACACCCTCCGCATGCTCCCCCCAACTACCACCAAACCAGCTCCAAGGAAGAAACAAGAGAGGACAAAGACATAAAAAAGAAGATACCCCTATAGAAACAGAAATATATAAACAAAGCATGTCGCCCAGCTCTCGTGACAGACTTCCAACCATAAATAGCACTTATTATGCTCTGTAAAGAAATTTAATTTGGTCAAAATAAAGACAAAGATAGGATCATCTCATAACACAGACAACCCTCCCAGATAAGAAAGCTCTCAGGTACCAGGAGAGAGGGCATTCAAATGTTTTTTAGTCTTAACCTCTGAGGTAAAGTCTTGCCCTGAAAGCTGACCTTCAGCAGGGCCGAGTTTATCAAAAATTCTTCACCCAAGGTCTTGAAATGGATTAATGAGTTGTCTGAGCCACCATTTCCTCCCCACCATGGCGTGACAAAAATCAAGCAGCCCAAAAAAGGTATGACCGTTCTAACTAAGTTTAGAATCATTGGGAGCCTTTTCAAAGACTACTTGCCTACGTAAAAAACTCCCAAAATACATCAGAATAACTCTAGGCCTGTCAGCCTGCTCGTCACGTTGTTTTTAAGCATCAGCGGAAAACAATGAAAGTGGTGAACCTCGAGGTCCCAGTTCCATGTCGTCAGTTTAGGGAAGGCCCCCTTGAGGAGATATGGCATGAAGACTCTGATGTCACCACCCTCCACACCTTCTGAAAGCCCCAGAAATCTGAGATTGTTCCTTTCTTGCCTATTCTCAAAGTCTTCTATCTTCCAAGGTATATACATCATCTGGGATTTGTTGCCATCAGTCTGGCCTTTGAGCGCTCCAACTTCTAACTTCAGTGCCACAGCGCACTACAGGGAGTGCAGAATTATTAGGCAAATGAGTATTTTGACCACATCATCCTCTTTATGCATGTTGTCTTACTCCAAGCTGTATAGGCTCGAAAGCCTACTACCAATTAAGCATATTAGGTGATGTGCATCTCTGTAATGAGAAGGGGTGTGGTCTAATGACATCAACACCCTATATCAGGTGTGCATAATTATTAGGCAACTTCCTTTCCTTTGGCAAAATGGGTCAAAAGAAGGACTTGACAGGCTCAGAAAAGTAAAAAATAGTGAGATATCTTGCAGAGGGATGCAGCACTCTTAGAATTGCAAAGCTTCTGAAGCGTGATCATCGAACAATCAAGCGTTTCATTCAAAATAGTCAACAGGGTCGCAAGAAGCGTGTGGAAAAACCAAGGCGCAAAATAACTGCCCATGAACTGAGAAAAGTCAAGCGTGCAGCTGCCACGATGCCACTTGCCACCAGTTTGGCCATATTTCAGAGCTGCAACATCACTGGAGTGCCCAAAAGCACAAGGTGTGCAATACTCAGAGACATGGCCAAGGTAAGAAAGGCTGAAAGACGACCACCACTGAACAAGACACACAAGCTGAAACGTCAAGACTGGGCCAAGAAATATCTCAAGACTGATTTTTCTAAGGTTTTATGGACTGATGAAATGAGAGTGAGTCTTGATGGGCCAGATGGATGGGCCCGTGGCTGGATTGGTAAAGGGCAGAGAGCTCCAGTCCCACTCAGACGCCAGCAAGGTGGAGGTGGAGTACTGGTTTGGGCTGGTATCATCAAAGATGAGCTTGTGGGGCCTTTTCGGGTTGAGGATGGAGTCAAGCTCAACTCCCAGTCCTACTGCCAGTTCCTGGAAGACACCTTCTTCAAGCAGTGGTACAGGAAGAAGTCTGCATCCTTCAAGAAAAACATGATTTTCATGCAGGACAATGCTCCATCACACGCGTCCAAGTACTCCACAGAGTGGCTGGCAAGAAAGGGTATAAAAGAAGGAAATCTAATGACATGGCCTCCTTGTTCACCTGATCTGAACCCCATGGAGAACCTGTGGTCCATCATCAAATGTGAGATTTACAAGGAGGGAAAACAGTACACCTCTCTGAACAGTGTCTGGGAGGCTGTGGTTGCTGCTGCACGCAATGTTGATGGTGAACAGATCAAAACACTGACAGAATCCATGGATGGCAGGCTTTTGAGTGTCCTTGCAAAGAAAGGTGGCTATATTGGTCACTGATTTGTTTTTGTTTTGTTTTTGAATGTCAGAAATGTATATTTGTGAATGTTGAGATGTTATATTGGTTTCACTGGTAATAATAAATAATTGAAATGGGTATATATTTGTTTTTTGTTAAGTTGCCTAATAATTATGCACAGTAATAGTCACCTGCACACACAGATATCCCCCTAACATAGCTAAAACTAAAAACAAACTAAAAACTACTTCCAAAAATATTCAGCTTTGATATTAATGAGTTTTTTGGGTTCATTGAGAACATGGTTGTTGTTCAATAATAAAATTAATCCTCAAAAATACAACTTGCCTAATAATTCTGCACTCCCTGTAGTCTACTGAAGAAATCCTATCCCAAATTTCCGAACAAGTTTTATTAAACTTCCAGATTGCCCCTTGCATCTTCTTTGTAGCTAGACGGGCCCTGTGGCTTTCACTGTGATTTTCCTCCTGAAGCTGTTTTATGGAGTTATATATGAGTCCTAGTGTGAGTTCTTTAGATCCTACCTCAGAAATCAAACAATTTCCCACCAGAGGAAGTGAGGTTATTGGCTGAGTCTGACCATCAAGATAAGCCTGCTGGTTTGCAGAATAGTCCCATTTCAAGGAACGAGAAGCACAGGATTTGTTTTCCACTTTGACCCCCTAGTTTGGCTCCCCTCTCTCTTTTTTCTGTGCTTCATTCATCCAGCTGTAACACATGGCCCGTCAGATGCACTACTCAAGCTGGCTCCTTAGGCAAGGGAGTGTGAGTCATCATCCAAATCACTAAGACTCAGATTGAAGGTTTCTGACCCATTGGTGAGAGAAAATAATGTATCCCTGTGATCTGGAGCGTACTCAAAACCCCCCAGGGCCACACTTGCAATACCATCAGGTGGGGCTACACTCCAGCCTGTCCTTCAGAGGTTCAAAGAACATCCCACTTCCACTGAGCGCCCCAGGCTAAGCTGCATATTTGCTTTCATGGCCGATAGCTCCTGCAGTTCAACTGGCACCTCAGCAGGCTGTACGTGTGCTCCTTCACCACAGGAGAAAAGTAAAGGGGCTGAATCCAATGATGTTGCTTCCTTATCCCATCTCGGGGGAGCCCCGCTCAAGACCGTTTGCCCAGACACTAATTCCTTCTCATTGGGGGAAACCAGTTTAGCCCTCATTTGAGTATCTCCAGATACCGGGGCAAAAAAAGCCTGCAATTAAAGGCTGAGACATTGATCCCCGTTGCCCCTGCGGTTAATCTTCCAGAATTGTTTTATTTTTTTTAGATAGTGGCTAGCATATATATTTCCACCTCCTTGTTTACACCTGACTCCGTTCTCTTTACTTCAGAGCTGCTGCGCTTAACTTTCAGGAGGACATGTCCAGCAGAAGCTGCATGATGCACCAGGAGCTCCCTCTGCCCAGCGTACATCACGGGCAATGACAACAAATGATAGCTGTAGCACCCTAGCCTCTGTCTCTCGGCTGAGCTGCCAACCTGCTTGCAGTCCCAAGCAGGAGTAGCTCCATATGCCTTGCCCACTTAGCAGCCTTCCCCAATCATCTCTTCGCACATTGGCGTAACAACCATATCAAAACCGGATCTGGAAGGGAGTGGCTCACAGAGCCACACTAAGCGGTTCCATCTTCCTTCCCCGTCAACCCAACCCTTTAGTACAATAGATTTTCATGACCCATCTACCTTTATTGGACATGAGGCCACCCTATTTTTTAAGGTAACTAAAGCATTGTGTAGTAACGCACTGACATTTTCAGAAAGCACTTTTTCCATAGAAATGTCCACTAAATTTGCAGAGACATATAGTTTTATGATAGAGCACAGAAATTATAATGTGTGGAAGTCAGGTTTCTGTAAGTATTTAGCATTTGTGCATCCTCAAGTAAAGTGGCTTCGTTTGTTTTGATCCTATTAAAATCTTTGTTTCCAGCACACTTCAGAATAAAAAAAAAACGTGCTTCATTTTTTCTTTCCCAAAAGCTAAATGCATACAGTTCATTTGCAGGTATTTACATTTTGTTGGGTGTTGCAAAAACAAACATCCTACAACCTTTCTTTTCACTCTGCCTGTCACATAGTTCACTTTAAAAACTCCTTTCACTTTGAACAAAAAAAAGTAAACATCAAGCAACGTTAAAAGAATAAGCAGCAATTTATCATAAAACATAGCCTGATATTTGACCTCTGTCTTTAAAGCACTGGCAAATATGACAAGCTAAACACAGAATTTAAAGGCATCTTTATTAATTGCTCTGACTTACCCAACACACCAAAAATCGACTTGCAAGGCACAGTTTGGGAAACACTGACCTTCACTATATGTAGTGACTACTAAAGAAATATGGCTGCTAGACATGGGTCGAGACTATTAGCTGTCGGAACAGGGGTGTTGGAACGAAAATGATGCATGCAGGTTTTAGATTCATAAGGCCAAACTTTTAGGCGGGAAGTGAAGGGAATTATACATTCTACATTCTATTTTGAATCATGAAATTTATATCATAATCAGATAAATTAATTTGTGTTTGCCAATTAGTAAAGAAGGTAAATTAACTTTAGGTATAGAAGATTTCTTAAAATATTTCATGCTCTCAAACCCACCCCAGATAGCTAGTATGCTGGACAGTTTTAATCTGAAATATCATTTCTTTTGGGATAATACAAGCTCTGAACAGGGCTTCTTTATCCTGAATTTCTAATATTTAGTTTCCCAAATGCTTTTTTCATCAATGTTTGCTTTCCAGTATTGTTAGTAATCAGACTTATCATGAGTTGTGAAATTTGTGAAGAATAATAAACTGTGGGTTGTAATCTATTCTTAATTTTAAATTAGGGAAACGTTTTTCAAGACGTTTGGATGACTATTGTGTATACTTCTGTATTTCTCTAGGATAACTCGTTCTATGTTCAGAATAATGAGCATAGTGATGAAACCAATACATATCTTTATTATTCAATACACTCAAATATGGGTCTTAATGGTTCAAAGTAGTATATTCTTGTACATCAAACATAATGCATTTTATGGTCTCAGTATCACAGTCATCTGAAATAGAACCAAGAATAATTACATCATTCATTGAAATTTCAACACCTATGGCAATTGAAATGTCTCAGTATGTCCCATAATTTGATAAGGGACCTTTTCCTGAACTGAGCCCTTGGGCACAGGATAAGCTGTGATACTGGCAGCTTAGAGATCTCTTTGCACTCTGATGGATAAAAAGGGCGGCTAGAGTTCTTGAACCATAGGCAGTGGGGTAATTCTTGCAGGGACACAATGTCCATTCAGTAGCAACAAGACAACAATTAGTGTTATCAGCCATGTGATGAAGAGTGTCACTCTTGTAGCAATCCAAATGGAGGATCATAGTGATTTTAATGGTCACCAAACCAGTGATATGTAGAAAGAAATTGCTAACGCAGAGAGACATGGGAATGTCTTGTTAAGTCTTCTGTGTAGAATTCTTAGCCATTTTCGTAGATCATTGTTTCTTGTGTTAAGACCATTTCGGTGGACCCTGATCCAGGTAGTGGCTCACAGTAAATCATAGAGCTGCTTCTGACATTGGCAGCATCAAATTCATAGGCACAAATGTTTCCAGCTGGGAACTTAAGCTAGTGAAGTTACTATATTCGTCAAAGGGTATTTCATTCTGACTAGGGTCAAGCTGCTACCCTCAACTCTTCTTGATGTCCAGGAGACTCTGTTGTGCAGAACTGACCATAGTATTTTTTTGTTACATGGTCAGTGGACACCTGTCAGTTTTTCTTGGAACCAACTAAAGAAGGCAGAATCACTGTTTGTTCGCATTTCACCCCAAACACTGAAAGGGGTGGTCTGTAAGGTGACTCAAAAGCTTGTTTATCGTGGACCTTTTCTCTGACTAGATCGCCGATCTTAGGGACCGATTCACCCGTTAGCCTCTGTTAAAATCTTTTCTTCACTGGTGGCGGACTCTGAAGTCTCTGAATAAGTCATCTTGTCCCTGACATCTTGGACTTTTAGTAAAACATTCAAATGTTAGTCCAGGTTAAATTATTTTTTCACCCGTCACATTCACAGGATAACTGAAGCCAGGTACATGAATAGGCACTCCAAAGAGCACCTTGTATGGAGTACGCCCACCCAATACTCTTTTAGGAAAATTATTTAATGCTCTCTGGACTTCATACAGATGATAATACAAACTAAAGCCTGAACTTAGTATTGTAGCAGTCAAGCTTGTTTAGTGTGCAGTCAGCATGCTGAAATAATCCGTGATGTTCGTCTCTGTAAAGATTGCTGAATTGCAGACGTTCTCCAATCCAGGACATAGCATGCCTGTAACCCTTTGGGGCGAACACAGGCTGTGCTGTCTAGTAAGAGTTTACTGTGGGTGCACTGTGAGTGACTCTCACAATTCTTTACTACACCCTGTGCTGAGGAGCAGGTTGTCGAGTACTTTTATTTCCTACTGGAGGTTGAGTAGAGCCATCTCTGTGAAATACATTATGATATGACTCAATGGATAAAACTTTTGGAGTAGGGACAATGTTGGAATCTTGGGAAATGCTTCTGTTCACAGAGCAGGATCATATTGGATTTTACATCCACTGCAGTCAATGAAGCAGCCCACTGCACCTATCTTGGGTGTAATGCCTGGGTATTAGGAATGTGTGCTCTTATGGCTGCCTCTAGTGCTGGTATGACAGAAACTACAATTATGAGTTTTCTTTGCGCCAATGAGCATTCTTTTAGAATCGCTGTTTGTACGGCTTTAAGGATTTTTTCAAAGGTAGCATTGTTTCTTCAGGTAAATATGATTTGGGGGCTACGGGAACCTTTTGTCCCTCGTTATAGATTACATATGTATAATCAAACTAGCTTTGTATGACTCCCAACACTAGGGTGTTTTTTTCAAGCCCTAGTCTTGAAGTCTTTTGTTTAAAGCATGTCTGCTTGCAGGGCGCACAAGATATTAGTATGGTGCACTGTTTTGCAGAAAAGATGGGGGAATCGGGTGGTACAAAGGCTTAACTCACTGATCATGATGAGGCAAGTAAGCCCGTCTGAAGTTAGGAAGTCCCAGCATGATTGCAACTTCAAGGTATCGGGAAGTTGTAAAGATGTACATTTCTGAAGAAAATCAGGTGCCAATCCTTTGCCCTCGTCTGATAACTCTTATCTAAGAAAGGCAGGTTATTTTAGATTTTTTTTTTAAATTGTAGCCCTGTAATTGGCACAATCCGGTCCACACTAATCAGGTGCACTTTTCAATCATCATCTGTAAAACAGATGTCATCAATGTATGTCAACGCCTTGAGATCTGGTTGTAAGATCTCCATGATGCTTGCTGAAAAATGTCCCAGATATTTTTATATCTCATAACCAAACATTTAAAAGAGTAATGCTTTCTGTTGAAACTGAAAGCTGTTAGATACCTAGTTACAGGCTCTTTATTCTGACTGAAAAACTCACTGTAAATATCTATGGTTGTTTTTTTTTTTTTTTCTGGACAAGATTTGTCATTAAACCTGTACTATGGGCATTCTGTACAGCATATGTTCTTGTGTGGAAATTCGGATTTTTATAATCTATAAGTATTCTATATGACCCATCTGGTTTGGGGATGGGAAAAAGAGGAGTGGTCTTAGGAGAAAGGCAAAGGGTTAAGATTCCTTGATATTGTAGCTGCTCTATCATGGCTTTTATAGAGCGCTTTGCTTTTGGCTTCAAGGTTATTGAGGGTGTCATTGAGGCTCCCTACATTTAGAGAATAACATTTGGAAGAAAATATTTATCCCATCCCAATTGATTTCTGTATAAGGCTGGGGCCTGTTTGAGTGCCTATTTGCTGGTGTAGATTTCTCTAACATCTTTAGGTACAAAGGAAGAAAAGGATACTCTTATTACCTCCTCTTTCTTGGATGCTTCCCTCTCAAAGACTGGAGGCAGTCACCCTCTGCTAATTTTATGACATGCCTTGCACCAGCTTGGGCTGCCACCTGGCCGGAACTGATCCTATTTTGATGACAAAGCCACAAAAAAAATGTGAAAATATGTGAAAACAGTTTTTTCCACCCTTTGAACTAGAACCTTAACAAAGCAACCACGTTAAAAACGTCACTGAAAATGTATTGGCGAGATTTCCAAGTTATAGCTAAAAGTTTATTATAAAGTAAATAATGGAAAAAATGTACACAACTGTGTATTTAAATTAATGCCGCTTGCGACTTCCAAACAGCAAAGAGCAAACAAATGGGGACATTTTGCTCTGAAAAAAAGCTACACATCCTCGCCAATCACATGGGCTCACTTGCGCCATACATACTTCATGTACTTCAATAAAAACAGATACGAGGAAAGTAAATTAAGACCTATTTCCATGATATTGGCACACCGCCCTTACTTTTTCGGAGGAGGAAGAGGAATGCAGAAAAAGCTGTTTGTGATGTGATAAAGTGAAGCACCTGCTAGAGCACATGCAGTACAGAACTATGGTGAAGAAAAGAGAGTGCGCGGAAAAGAAGTCGTCCCTCGCTCATACGTCAGAGGCTCTCGTGTGCAAAACGCTACGCCCGGTGCTTTCGGGCCCAGCGAAAAGCAGATTAGGTTGGATATTGGAAGGCAACTGCTTAACTTGGCACTCCATTCAAGTGCGCCGTTTTCATCGTACAATCAACGATTTTTTGGAGGGAGAGACGTAATTTGTTTATTGAAACTGTGAATATATGATTTATCCAAGTCAGTAGACCGATAAAATGTACCTTTTTGTTACACCGCCTCCGTCTTGAGTGTTTCCAAAGGCCTGCTTTTATGCTTCACATAGGTTAAACATAAGGGTAAGCATAAAGAAATACAAGCACAGTCTTAAGTGTTTATCACTGTTAGTCTAAAAAAGGTAAAACTGGTTTGGGAGCAGTGCACTACCAAACATACTTAGGTTTTCAACAGCAGAATACGAAATTTCCTAGCTATCGTGAAGGAAAGTTTCAATTCTATTAAGGACACGGAGGCGAGGATTATGCAGATCTTTCTTCACTTTTAATTAAACAGCAAGTTCAAAGTAAAACAAAACATGAACAAAAAAACTACAAGTTCCATGAGCCCGCCGCCATGGTAACGAGTATCCAATGAGGTGCACTCCTTCACGTTGGTATAAATATCCCGAAATGCGTCACACTTCCTCGACTTCACTGCGGAAGGAATCCTGGTAGAGTCAATTGGTCGTAGTTTCGGAACCTACCAAAAGAGGTATAATTAGATGCAAATCCGATAAAACACAGATACATACCGACTGCAATAAAGTCATGAGCCTTAAAATACCTCTAAATAGAATGTGATCACATCTGAATCAAGTACTACATGATGTATTTAGAATATGATCAGAATAACAATAAACAAATGTACAAACTCAAGTATACTACCTTGTTACGCAGGTAGATGTAATCGGGAGGGGACATACCAGCGTAATGTATGTGGGTGGGATAATCCTCGCCTCCGTGTCCTTAATAGAATTGAAACTTTCCTTCACGATAGCTAGGAAATTTCGTATTCTATCACAGGACCGGAGGCGAGGATTATGCAAGTTTAAAGCTTACTCACCACAAGTGCGGCTGCTTCATGAATTGGTTTAAAGTAAAACTTCTTAAAAGTAGACTCTGAAGACCAATCAGCAGCATGCATGATGTCCTCCAATCTGCCCCCCACTTGTATGGCTTTGGAAGCCATAGCTCCCCGAGTAGAATGGGCGCCAAAAACTTGAACATCTACTCCTGCCTCAGAGAGAATCCATCGAATCCATCTGGCAACGGAAGGGGAAGAAACCGCCTTGAACGGTTTCTTTATAGAAATCAATAATTGCTTGACACCTGGAGGTCTACAAGAACTGGTTACTTCCTCATAGACTTTGAGACATCGAACCACACATAGCTTCGGGGAATCAGGAAAAGCGGGATAGGATACCGACCTGGTATTAGACTTTGTCCTCCTTGCAATAGTAAACGTGACTCCCTCTGGAGTAAAGACACGAGCGGAAATATCCAATGCTCTGACATCGGACACTCGCTTACAGGAAATGAGGCAGAGAAGCATGGCTAATTTGGCTGACAATTCTTTCAGTGACAAATATTGGTTGTCCCGCCAAGAGGACAAGAGATTAAGAACTAAGTTCACGTCCCAGAGTTCCGAATATCTGGGTTGCGGAGGTCTGGAGAGTCTAATACCCTTAAGAAGTTTACAAATCCAGGGATGCTCCCCGATCGGGAGATTGTTAAGGGGCGGGTGGCCCGCCGAGATGGCCGAACGAAAAGAATTGATAGTGCGATACGCTAAGCCAGATTCCCCTAATTCTGCAAGGAAATTGATGATGTCGGTAATACTGGCCCCCATGGGATCGCAGTGTTTGCCCACACACCAACGAGACCATCTGTTCCATGCAGATCTATATCGTTTGCATGTACCAGGGGCCCAGGCCTGTGCGATGAAGTTATTAGCTTCCTGCGAAAGTCGGTTGTCTTGCCAACGATGCCGGAAATCTTCTAAGCTATGAGGGAAAGATGACCTTGAAGGACTAGAGGGTGACAGAACCCCGACGGATCCAGGAGTATTGAGGGAAAATGCGGGAGGCGAAGAGGACACTCGCACGAGAGTTCCAACAGGGTCGGGAACCACGGCTGTGACCTCCACCAGGGGGTTATCAGAACCACCGTCGCCTCTTGGCGGCGAACCTGAGCCGCAACCCGCGGAATAAGGAGAAACGGGGGAAAAGCATAACCCTGAAGGGTACCCCAATGTTGGAGAAACGCATCTACTGCCGCCGCTCCCAGATCCGGCCGCCAGCTGAAGTATAGGGGAAGTTGAGCATTCCAATGAGACGCAAAGAGATCCACTGAACAGGGACCCCAACGATCCATGATCGGCTGAAAAACCGAGCGATGTAGTCGCCAATCGCTGGGATCCTGGAGAAACCGAGAATTCCAGTCTGCCCATACATTCTGGGTTCCCGGAAGATACTCTGCTGTGACTGAGATTTGGCGTTGAAGGCAAAAATGCCAAAAATTCTTCGCCAGTTCCGCTAGGGCTCTTGATCTTGTTCCCCCTAAGCGATTTATGTATTGTACCGCCGATACGTTGTCCATCCGTAGTAGAACAACACATGAGACTTTGTCTCTCGTGAGAGATTTGATCGCAAAAGATCCCGCCA
This sequence comes from Pleurodeles waltl, assembly GCF_031143425.1. NCBI lineage: Eukaryota > Metazoa > Chordata > Amphibia > Caudata > Salamandridae > Pleurodeles > Pleurodeles waltl. Next base: position 127,684,007 of record NC_090443.1, on the reverse strand, counting down.
GGAGTTCCAGGCAGTTGATATGCATGGTTAGTTCCTGCGGGGTCCAGCGTCCCCCGAACGATATGTCTCCGCAACGAGCCCCCCATCCCTGGCGACTGGCGTCTGATTCGATCACCAGTTCCGGGGCTGCACCAAAAATGGCCCTGCCATTCCATGCCTCCATGTGGTCCAGCCACCAAAACAACTCCGTCCTTGCCTCTGGAGACAGGGAGATCAACTCGGAGTACGTGACCCCTCGGCGAAGGTGAAACGCTTTCAAGCGTTGCAGGGCTCTGTAGTGTAGGGGACCCGGAAAAATGGCCTGAATCGAAGAGGAAAGCAGGCCGACCACCCTGGCTAATTGAAGTAGTGAAATGTGGTCTCGTCGAAGGACTTTCCTCAGTTCCTTCTTTATCTTGGAGATCTTCGGCGTCGGGAGACTGAGAGACGCCGATCGGGAATCCACTAGAAACCCTAGGAAGACTAACGATTGAGTCGGAGCAAGTTGCGACTTCTGTTGGTTGATCACGAAACCAAGGTCCTGGAAAAGCGCAATAGTTGTGTTCAGATTGAACATCAACTGAGACCTGGACTGGTCCATCAAAAGGAGGTCGTCCAGATAAATTATGAGGCGTATGCCTAGCAACCTCAGTTTTTCCACTATTGGTTTGAGAAGTTTTGTGAAGCACTAAGGTGCCGATGACAGGCCGAAGGGGAGTGTGGTGAATTCGAACATCTGGCCGTTCCATATGAATTGCAGGAATCTGCGATGGGGCGGAAAAATAGGGACTGTGAGGTACGCGTCTTTGAGATCCAGACGAACCATCCAGTCTCCTTCTAAGAGGAGGTCGCGGAGCATGTGAATACCCTCCATCTTGAAATGTCTGTAAACCACCCATTCGTTGAATGCCCGAAGGTTGATAACGGGACGAAACCCCTTGTCCTTCTTCTCCACCAAAAAGATGTTGCTTACGAAACCTGTGGGGTGAAGGGAAGTGAAGGAAATGGCTCCCTTGTGGAGAAGGGCCTGAACCTCTAACTCTATGAGCTCTGAGTTTTCTGCCGAGAACACGATGGGCGGAGGCAGTTTCTCCTGAAGTGGGGTACCCCAGAATTCTATCTGAAAACCTGAGACAGTTTGGAGAACCCATGCGTCGGAGGTAATGCGCCTCCAATTGTCCTTGAAAAACCTCAATCTCCCTCCAAAAATTTTTGGGGAAAAAGGGATAAGCCTCACCAGAGGGACCTCCAGGGGCGTTAGATGCTCCTCGCGTGTTTCTGGACCCTCTGCCTCTTCCCCTGCCTCTGTTGGGGAAGAAAGTTCCTTGTCTGCCGTCTCTCCAACCGTTGTTCCGGAAGGAACTGGGGCCTTGCTGGAAAAGACGGCCGGAAGAGCGACCCCTGCCTCGCCCGGCCCCGCCAAAAACCTTATTGGGGAAAATCTTTTTAATGGAAGATTGCGCTTTATCCAAAGCCGAAAACGTAGCCACAAATTTCCCTAATTCTTTGACAAAAGGGTCGCCAAATAAATTGCCTTGGGCAACAGCCCCTGCCTCCGAGTTAGATAGTTCCCCTAATTTGGGGTCAATTTTGATCAATAAAGACCTGCGTCTTTCTGCAGAGATGGCACAGTTCGCGTTGCCCAGGAGACAAACAGCTCTCTGAGCCCATCCTGCGATGATGTCCGTCTGTAGGGGAGTGTTTGCTTGCCTGGCACGCTCCGCCAATTGAATAATCTTTGTGAGGGGACCAAGGACATCAAGAAGTTTATCTTGACATGCTCGCCAGGAGCGGTCAATCCCTTTTTTGGGATCCCTGGTATACTTGGCAAAAAACGTACACATTTTAGGGTCAATATCAGGTGTAAAAGCGACCTTATCCGATAAAGACGGGCGTGGGCACTCCGCCCGTAGCCGGGCCCGCACCTCCTTGTCCAGAGGTTGCCTAATTTTGCTGGCGACATACTCAGCCACCTTGTGGTCTGGGCGCCACTCCGAAGAACGTGGATGGTAGATACCCTCCGGCTCAAACATATCGGAGTCAGAATCAGCGCGATCCGAAGGATCTGGTAGGGTAGCCCCAGGGCGCCAAGGGCGACCTGAGTCGTCATCCAAAGATGATGAGTCCTCATCTGAACCTCCCATGAAGCCTTTGGGGGATTCCAAATCAGGGTTCCATAGGTGGTGAAGCTTGTCACCCATTACCCCGGGCAAACAGCCCTCCCGGGAGGGTAAGCGCGTATGCGCGCGCGCACTCTTGGGATGGGAAAAAAACTCGCCCTCCTCCAGGTGCCCCGCGTCGCGCTTGCGCAGTTTCCTGGGAGCCGAAAGGGTAGAGGAATCACCCTCCGCTCCCGTCACACCAAACATGCCCGTACCTCTGGACACCTGTTCAGTAAGTTTAGCTACAGTATCCCTAAGAGGGGCTAAAGCGTGGGAAATAGCCTGTGAAAACAAAGTGTCCACCCCGGGGGGGAGGGTACGGTGAGAGGAACCCTCACCTGGGGACATGTTGGGAAAAGGTTCATTCTCTTGAGAGGAGTGCATAATGAGGACTGGACAGAGTGTACACCCAACAAAAAATATGATATATAGGGTAAATCCCTACCCACTCTGTCACTGTAAGTGCAAAAAAATAATGTCTTCCCTAATGGGGTAAACCTTACCCAAATGGGTGTCACAGGTAGGGACAAAACTGTACCGAAGGTACAAACGTGATATTGAGGGCAAAACCCTCAATTTGGAAAGAAAAGAAAACAAACGCGAGGCGCGAGCGCCGAGCGCTGAGAGCTACATGCTCTCCGAAAAAACAGCGTGCGCGCGCCCTCTAGTGGGCCCGACGTGTATTTAAACACGCCGAAGGAAAGAAAAATGAAAAAACGCTCGAGCGGAACGTTCGTTCCGGCGAACGAAATAATACAGACAATGCAATGTAGCAGAGACGCGCCAAAGCAATAAACAGAACCCCCGAACCGGAGGCAGAAAGGCACTTATCTGGCTCACAGCAGTGAAGAAAGAGGAAGTGTGACGCATTTCGGGATATTTATACCAACGTGAAGGAGTGCACCTCATTGGATACTCGTTACCATGGCGGCGGGCTCATGGAACTTGTAGTTTTTTTGTTCATGTTTTGTTTTACTTTGAACTTGCTGTTTAATTAAAAGTGAAGAAAGATCTGCATAATCCTCGCCTCCGGTCCTGTAATAGAATTGGTGGTTCTCTTATTGGTACCACAAGAAAAAATAAAATAAAACGTAATGGGTTTAATGCATGAATTAATCTCACCCATTAGTCATCTACTCAGTCTACATTCCAGTCCATTGTTTTTTTGCCCACTATGGCACTCTAGACTGAGATCAGCTATTAGCAAATTAGAATAGGCCCTGCTCCTGCAGGTACAGTGCCTGACTGATGAGAACACAAGTAACCTCAGCTCGGTCTGGACTGTTTCTACTGTGAAAAATACCTAGTCTAATTGGCATAAGGATGTTTTTTCCGTAAACTTAAGTGGGCTAAAAAGATGGACGGAATGTGCAAAGGAGTAATTACCAGTGATTGAGCTTATTTAAAACCATCCCACCCTTCACCTTTATGTACCCTCAGCACTACTGGGTACTTGGGGGGAAGTTGGGGGTTCATTCACTTCATCTTCACGTGCTGCCTGGGGCCTGCTTGGGCCCCCAAGGCTTTGAGGGCCTCTCTTCCCCTTGGAGAGGGCTAAGGAACAGGGCTTGTGCCCTACCGGGATCCGAGGACTGGCGCTTCTGTGAACCCCTCCCTCACTGGACTTCGATAACACTAGTGCCTTCGAGATCTGTTAATTCGGATTAAGGAAAAGTAACCTATAAATGAGGAGGCAACCTACAAATTATTGTGGACTCGGGATTTCCACTGGCCTCGTACACTGTGGGGCATTGTTGGATAAGCCAGGCTCCTCCCAGCAGCAAATCCACGCTCTCTGAGTGGTCATCATGAGTTGCCATGGGAGGGGGTAGGAAGGGAGCTGCCCAATGACTTCTCATGAACCCACAACCTGTTGATAAAACTCTCCTGGGTTCAACTTTGCTTGGTCAGCCTTCACTACCCACCTCAGTGGCGTTTCTCACACCTCATGCCTGATAGAGCAGCTTCCTCTGAAGGCAGACTGCTCGTGCTGCACTCCTAGGCCCTTACGTCTTTGAGAGCTCCTGCGACTTTGTAAACGAGCCTGTTTGGTGACATGGGCTCCCTCCAGCTTCGATAACTCGACTCATCTGACGGACATCTTTAATGTCGCCTTGGAGGAAACAGTGAAAAATCTGCTAACTTCAGCTGTCCGAGAGTGGGAGTCACACACTCTGTCAGCAATGACAACTTCATAGTGGATAGAAATTTGCATAAGCAGTTATTCCTCCTTCAAGAAAATATTGCCCAGAGCAACCTTAGTGGTGTCTTCTCGCTGGTGTCTCTCCAACTGTCAACCGACTCAGAGCTTTTAGGCAAGGGTTACCCAAGCCACGCCCTTACATCCTATGCAATCTGTCCTGAGAACATGGTCCTTACCCTAAGTACATGATCCTCACCGGCACTGCTCTCTCGGCCCAACCAAAACCTTGAGCAGATTACAGCCCGTCTGATTAGAAGTTTTAATAGAGAAACCCCGGCAATCAACTGAAGTAGAGTCTGACTGGCCTATAGGGCAATCAGGCAGAGCCTGATGGGCTGGTCTTACTGGACAGGGTGTGGGCCTGTTTTTTGACTGTTTGTGGGCCTGTTATGGGCTACTGTTCCGGTTTTTAACTGCTGATTTCCCTATGAAAACAAACATTGCCTTGAGCAAGCTCAAATCAATGCAGTCTCCAGTATCCTGCAGAACACTCATTCAGTGTGCCTTTACAAGATAAAAGCTGCCCAAATTGCAAATGTGAGCCACTTTTAAAGCTATGTCATTCACTAATTGGGGCCTCTTTTATTTGGAGTCTGGGCCTATTTTCTTTCCTAGTCCGATCCTGCACTGAAGAAGCATTGTACTCCAAGGGGTCTGATAAGTTCAATGCTATAATAGAAGCCATCAATGCCTCACAGTTGGGATTGGAAGTCAAAGTGGGTGCAATAGCTATTGATGTCGGTCTCCTGCATACTAGGTAGAGGACATTGGCTGGATGCATTTCCCAAACTAAGAAAACTATCCAAGGCTTGGCCCAAAATTCCTATGATCACCAAAATCAACTTGTTTACCTCACTATTTGAATAAAGCTGTTTGAGAGCCTGGCAGACATTGTCACAGGTCGTTCAAGGTAGAACATTTGAAGGGCGGTTGGCCTACCAGAGGGGGACAGAAGAGAAAAATCATAGAGTTTTCGGAGAAATGGATAAGAACGTTCACCCCAGGCCAAGACCTGTCCCCTATCCTCTTAGTCGAGTGGGCCCATTGGATTCCGACTAAGTGCCCTCCACCAGGGACACCTCTTTGCCCGTTCATTCCCCTGCTGCCCCACTACAGGACTGCAGCTGTTTATATGCCACAACAGGCACAGTGGATAGAATTTGAAGACCGTTAGTGCTTCTTTACCTCACTATACCCAAGCTGTTCAGCACCAATGTGCTTCCTTTCTGGGTGCGAACAGAAAGATTAGAGACTTTGACATCAAATACTCTGTTTTGTTCCCTGCAAAACCCAAGACCATGGTGGACCAAAAAACGTTGTCTCTCAGAGCCAGAGGCTGCCTGGGACTAGATTGAGGGCTGTGGTGTTTCTTCCCAACCTAGTGGGTCCCGCCTAGAACTAGGCAAGGGTTCTACCTGCTGGTGAGGACACAAAGCTCTGGCTGAACAAAAATCATCCATTGTTCCGTCCACATCCTCACTTGAGCATGTTGGAACGGTCGACAATCCACCCTAACCCTGCCTGATACTTTCAGTGACCCTACCGTAGCTCATCTCATCTTTACATCCACCTCCTCAGATGGCACGTCTTCTTCCTCCCAGCAGCCAGGGATCCCCCTAATAGTGACCCCTAACACTACAGATGACTTGTACTTGTTTTCAGTACAAAGACAGTAATGGTCTCCTTTGTCACTCATATGTCTGCCCTGGAAGCTCCCTGGGCCCTCCTGTGGGTTCGCTGGGCATCCCTGGGGGGTTTGAGGGGAGCAGACTTCATGCCTGAAACACAGTTGGAGCGCAGGCTAAGTTCTATCCACCCATTGTCTGCTTGGAGTTGGCCCCCTCACCTGCTTCTGGTGTGTCCATCTTTCTTTTGGGCCCCAGCACAACTACCCTCCTTTACTGTCAGGCTAGGCAATGCAAACTCCACAGGTGTACACTGGTTAAACACTCCACCCCATTTGGAAAGATTAAGACAGTTTATATACAAGTTTGGATGGCCAGGCGCTTGCTTCTAGTTCTCTTCCCCAACAGGGTCTCCCATACCTTCAAAAACCCTTGTAGGCATTAATTCATTGTTCCTCAAGCTACTACTCATTCCATACGACAAAGTGGGCTAGCTCTTGTTGCCCAAGTGTACCTGTACTTTCCCCAGAGCAATGCAAGTCCCTAAAACACCCACATATACCTTAATTGCCAGGAATATCTGAGGGATGCGCACAGTGAGCAGACATTACAATATACATTCTTTCCTACTGCGCGGAAGGACACAAATAGACCTTCTGAAAGAATTTCATATACCACGATCCTAAGGTCCTGACCAGTGGATGGGGCAACTCTTTTTCACTAACTATTCTGCCTTTGCCAGGGGTTTCCTGATTTGGATTCAGGCGCGGGTCCTGTTCTTTGTAACATCTATGGTCGTAAACCAAGAGGTAAGATTTGTCCTATTGGAGGGCATGTCAGATGGCTGCCCGCTGGTGTTAGGCAATATTTACACCCCATACACCGACTTCCTGGATTTTCTAATTCAGCTTTCGGGCTTCCCTGAAGGGTAGGGCTTTCACTGCTATATTAGATGCCATAATAAATCAGCCATATTCCCTCCCCCCTGCCATAAGCACCCACCATTAGCAATGCAGAATTACTCAAGACCTGGCTTAGACACTGACCCAGGGCTCCGCCTTGTACTCCTGTTCCCCCTCACGTAATTTACACGAGCACTGTGACATATTTTTATACTCAGCCCAACTTTGCTCAAAATTTACTTCCTCTGACTATCTTGGCCATTCCAACTCTGATCATAGCCCAATAATAACTACCCTTCACTAGGGCAATGCCCTCCCACTCATCCCTACCTGGCGTCTTCAACGTGCCACCCTTGAGGATCCCACTCCTTCCGAGATTCCCTGGTGACCTGTATTCACAAGTACTTTGAGAACAATGAGGGTTCTACTTTTTTTTCCGTTCCACAAAGTGCGATGCTCTTAAGGTGACTGTCCGGAATCACTGTATTCAGGAGGCTTCAATCGTTGGTAGACAGTTGAGAAAGACTTGAATGCAGCCTAAGAGGCAATTATTTAGGTAGAACAATGGTAGTAGATAACCCTACTTTTCAATCAAGCAATACATATCCCTTAGGCAAACTGCGGGAGACAAGGCAGGATGCTTAGTGGTCTGGCTGACTACCAGCAAACCCCAACCGCGAACCCCATCCCCGCCCTCCCAAGTCCCCATAATGGCATTGAAAACTCATCACAGTATGGATTTATACACACAAAGAAACATCTTATTAGGCTTAAGTGATTTTTAAAGCTCTGTCTATGCTGAGCATTCTGACACTGCACTGCCTCAACCTGATGATTTCCTTCGTGATGTGACTCGAACGCGAGTCTTGCCACAAGATAGGGAGGAAATAGATGGCCCACTTACTCCATAAGCAGTTAAGTATGCCATTCGTTAACTTGTGTTTGCTTAGATTCTGGAAACCATTGGCCTTCTGCTAGACTTTTACCATGTATTCCCTATCATCCTAGCCTAAAAAACTGACAACACTGACAACACTCTGAGATAGCACTAGCTGAGGAATGTCTTTCAAAACCAGTCAGAGACGCCATCCTGATCCCCCTCATTAAAGTGGGGCATCCCCCTGACAACCCCTCTTCTTGCAAGCCCACTGCATAATTAAATTCAGACTGTAAGATCCTAGGAAAGATTTTTTGCCAGTTCTCCCCAAATTAAAACAGAGATCAAAACAGGTTCATACCGCGCAGGAGCACCTCTCTAAATCCGGGTTGGTCTATAGGCTGGGCAGCAACCTTAAGCTTGGACCTTGATAAGGCATTCAACACTTTTCAGTGGGACTACTTAAAGGTGTTGAGGTGTTTCAGCTTTGGGCTGCAAACCATTCATCTTATCTGTTCAGGGCTCGAAAAATTTACTGGACCACTTGCTATGGCGAGTTTTATTTCATGAGGTCGAGCTATTTTTAGATTCCACTGACCTTCCAGGGGAGTGGACAAAAAATGGGTGTTCTGTTCAGGCTGACACTGAATTAACAATTAAAATGCCTTTAGATCTTATTCTTTTCACATCTGCTCTGTGTTCAGAGGCAGGTCAAAAGTCAGTTTGTCTTGCAGTGCAAATACTTTTCCTTGTGACTGCAGGGTTCCAGGTTTTTGTAGGGTGAACTGTCTGACCTATGTGAAATGAAAGGCTTTTGGTATCAGGTTTTTCCTAACACACAACATTTATATAACTAAGTCAACTTTACAATCATTTCAAAATATTTCAGTAGCTATGAAAGACCATTTTTTGTATTTCTTTGCGATGAAAAAAATATTTTAGTAGAATGAAAAAAGTCAGAACACTTTACTTGGTGATGTGCAAATGATAAATGTTTTCTGAAACCCAATTTTCACAGATTATTGTTAATACACTATACAGTTTTATCAGTAAAGCTGCAAGTTAGTGGGGAGGTTTTTGGACATTTCTTGGAAATTTACTGTCTGTAAATGACAGTATGCTACCATATCATGCTTTAGTAATATATTTATTAAAAGTCAGTGTTTAAACATAAACTGAGAAACACTCCTGCCCTGACGGCAAAGCTATTAGTAAACTAAGAGGCAAGCCATGCATGAATCATGTGTACCCTGTATGTGGGCTAGATTTATTATACATGGAGCAAACGTTTAGTGTATTTAATCAAACAAGAGGATTTTTTTTTTACAGCAGGAATGCTGAACTCACATATTTGAAGGTGCACTCATGTGAGAATGAAGAAAAAGGCGACTGTAAAATACAATATTTGCCTAGGATCACACAATTTGAGACCCGTTTTCGGGCTAAGTACATTACAAATAGGTTGAGTAGATTATTCAAGCTACTCGACCTGCAGGTCTAGTAACATTTTTATGATTTTTAGAGGCCTGTGTATCCTGCATTTACACCCAACTGTTGTGCCGCAGTGCGAGCCGAGCACTCGGCTCGAGGCGCGGCCGCGGTTCGTGGCAGCCGGGTGTGCTGCGCCCATGCGGTGCTTTACTTTCTCGCTCGAGGCCCTAAATTGGGCATGGTCCTCGGCGAGTCATGGGCGCAGCGCACCCTCAATATTTACTAAGGCACCTTCACCCACAACCCTCACTTACCTGGTGAGCCTGTCCTTTTTCTTTCTTTCTTTTCTTTTGCTTCCTTTCCTCGTGTTTTTAATGTGCTTCTTCAGCTGCCATATTTTTCTTTTTCCCAGCATGCCTTGTTTGTCTCTGCATGCTTTAGGAACCTTTTTCAACATTGTGTCTTTTCTTTATATGTTCCTATGTTTCTTTCCCAATCCAATATGGTGACTTTCTACTTCCTGTTTGTCATTTCCTGTTCTTGGGTATATAAGGTGAGTGATTCTTGTTCTACTTGCGTTGCAACACTTCCTTTGGTGGTGATCTTCGCTCCTGCTACTTTTTCTCCAGTTATTATTCCTAGCCTGTTCCAGCTTCTTCCAGTATTATTTTTCCTGTTGGAAGACTTACATTTTTGCTTCTTTTTATTCCAGGGAGTTCCTGCTTTAGAGTTTTTTTCCCTTTGGGTTTTTTCCTCTGTGACTCCTTCTGGAGGGCACGGACTACTTTAGGCATTCCTCTGTCGGCAGCACCGTGGCTACCAGAAAGGGCCGCCCTTACCTGGGTCAAGGCAGAACCCGCAAGAATCAAGACCTTTATGCAGTTCCAATGGGCCAAAGACATAAATGACGAGTAGCCTGTGACACCAACAGCACTATCAAATTTGGCAAACTTATTTCTCCTCCCTTTGAGATCGCCAGGAGGGCCCACTGGCCCCACTGCTGTTCACCCTTGCCAGGTCACAGCTGTAAGTATTGATAAGGGTGCATCTTAGGGCATCCCTCTCCCTGCCGAGATGAAAACAGCGTTCCTCTACGGTAACAACATTTTCAGCAACTACAAAGGCAGAACCACAAGTTGACTCAGCTCTTCACTGCCACTTCTGGGCTCTGGGTCAACTGTTCAAAGACCTGCATCTTTCGGCTGGTGCCTGGCATCAAAGAAGACCACAATGAGAGGGTGGGTGCCTCTTCAATGGGAAGGAACAACATTAAGCTACTTGGGGTTCAGGATTTTTCATAATGATGAAGACTTAGTCGATGGTAACCTGGCTTATGATGGGTGCCTCATACCTCCAAGGCGGTGTTTTAGAATACCCTTCCTGTCGCCCCGATTGAATGCATTGTCTTTGTAAAAATGGTAGACATCCCTCGTCTGCTCTTTTTCTTTACTAACACTCCCTTCCAGATTATTTCCAAATCTACACAGTCTTTGGGAGACCTCATGGCACACTGGGAGGAATAGGATAGCACTTACCAAGTGCCTCATTCCTACAAACCAGGGTGTGTTAAGGGCTCCTCACTTTACATTTTACTACCTAGCAGCCCAGTTACAACGGCTGAGCAGGTGGTTCTCGGCATCTTCCCGAATGTGACTTGGTCAAGCACATGCCCATTCCACCAGGAGAAATTAAATGGGTTCCTGGTTACCTGGGCGCCTCAATGTCAGGCCTTTCCCCACTTGCTTTGGGTTGCACTGTTTTACTGTTCTCGTGCTGTATGCCTCACTGTAGGAGGCTGGTTCTCTTTGTAGTGTGCAAAGCCAGGCACACTGTGAAGAGAGTCTGGGCAACCACAAGTTGGTTTACATAGGCAAAAACTAGACTATCTAATGTGTTAATTTTTATGGTAGCTTGGTTGAGTAGTTAGGCCAATCTTGGAGAAGTGTAAAGCATTTGTTGTACTAACAGTTTCAATAACTGAACACACACTCAAAGGAATACCTCCAAACCAATTTACAAAAATACTTCAGATGTTTATAAAATTCTTAAGACCAAGATCATCAAAATCATGTAAGTACCTTTTAAGTTTAGATTTGTTAAAGTTCAGCAAAAATAGTCTTTTTGTGCATAATTATACCCCATAAGAATCAACAGGAGAAAGCTTTAAAAATGCATATAAAATCAGGCAATTCAATTCCCAATGTCTTCTTTTGCAGATAGGTTGAGGTCTTCAAGACGTCCTGTGGGCCAGTCAGAGGAATATGGGCGTTTCCCGGTTTTAGCGAGAAAAAGCAATGCAGAGGTGGACTTCACGGTGAGTCCGGTGGGTCCCCTTGGAGTGTAGAGGTTGCAAGGGGTGGGGTACCCTTAGAGCGCAGCTGGTAGTCCAGTGCGTGGCCCAGGGAGGGGAGGTGCAGAGCAGATAGATGAGCCAAGAGCTGTGCACAAGCAGGAGGTAGGTCACTTTGAGAGTCACTTGCAGGTCAGCAGAGCTACTCTAGTCAGTGGATCTGGTGGGTTCTGAAGTCCCTTGACTGGGGCTTCCTCCTGGTTCTTTTGGAGTCCTGAGTGGACTTCCTTTCCTGGTGTCTGATGTTGAGTGAACAGTACCTGGGGCTATTGTACAGTTCAGCCACTGGATGTCCTAGTGCCATCAAACTTGGCGCACTTGCAGGCTTTGTCCTCACGGTCCGTCAGGTGAAATTTGGTCCAGCTGCTACATACGGTTCCTTGGTCAGTAGCCGGTCAGTGAACTGGACTTCGCTGGTCTTTTTCGTCTTTGTTGCAGGAGAGTGATGCCTTCACTCTGGAGGGAGATCTTTGATGATTTTTAAAAGAGTGGAGGTCCCTGGGGGATTTTTTATAGTCCGTCCGATGTCTGAGCAACCCCTCAGCGCTGATTGTCGAGTCCTGGGTGCAGCAGGCAGGGTTTGGTGTCTTTTTCTTTGTGCAGCAGTCTTTTTCTTTGTGCAAGTTTGCGATGCTTGGGACTTCTTTTTTGCTGGTCTTCTTGTGTCCTTGGAAACTGTTCTGCAGGCCTCGGGGTGCCCACTAAATACTGCATTTAGTGGGCGTTTAGGGGAGTACCTAGTAGTGACCAATGGGTCAGCTATCTTAGGGTGGCTACACCCACTATATGACCACTTCCCTATCCCTGTTAGGCTATTGTCCTACTATGCAAGGTGAAGGAAAATTAAATGGAGGGGTCACCTCGCATGCAACACCTTAGGGGTGGTGCAAGCTGGGGTAGCCACTCCTCCTGTCCTTTGTGCATTTTTACCACTACAATTTTACCACCACTGTTGCTCCCGCCAAAAGTGGGGGTCTGCAACGGGCGGCCATCTGCTGCTAGCAGAAGGGCTGGGGGTCAAGTTTCAAGGGCAGTAAGTCCTTTGAAGCTCATAGGCAGGGCTGTGCACATTCTTGGGGGAGGAGGTGTAACACATCTGCCGAAGAAGGGCTTTGTTCTCTGGACCCAAAGAGCACAGGCTCTCACCCTAGAGTTCCAGAATCCTGTCTGGTGGTAGCAGGCTGGTTATGACCGACCAGCAACCATGCCAGGGTAGTGAGCTTTTGCAGGGGGCATCTCAAAGGTGGCACCTGGGTACATTTTGTAATCTATCCAATACTGGTACCACTTTGGATTTATCATTCTGGGTTGTTTGATACCAAACAACCCAGGGTGCAGAGTGGCCATCATGTAGCTGTGAAGCTTGTACCGACCAGTGTCCAGCACAGGCATGTAAAATGGCTGCTCTTTCACTTACTATGTCCCACGTTTGGCAGGGACACAGTAGGGGCATACTGCTCATGCATCTATGCCCACATATGTAGTATAGTGCACCGTGCCTTAGGGCTGGAAGGCTTGACAAAGGTGTGACTTACCTATATTGCATGCAGTGTGTAGTGGACAAGGCACAGGGGCTGTGGGCCATGTAAGTTTTGCATTTTCGGATTGCACCAGGACACTCAGCCTGCAATGGCAGTGCTGGGTGTGCTTGGATGCATGGTACCCGAGGGTGGCACAGTCTGTACTGCGGCCCTCAGGGGCCTACACTCAGTACCCCATGCCCTGGGTACATAAGTAACATTTACTAGGGACTTACAGTGGCAGCTAAAGGTGTTGCCAAGTGTTGCAATATCTTTGCAATTTTAGGGAACAAACACTGGCACTGGGGAGCTGGTTAGCAGGATCCCAGTGCACTCCAGTCCAAGTTATTTTCAGAAACCAGACAAACAGTGTGCTCTGTGTGTGTGTGGGGGGAGGGAGAGGGGGGGGGGAGTAACTGCAACAAGGGGCCAGTTTCCCACACTCACCAGACCAGCAACCACCTATGAGCCACCCACGCCTTTTGTGGGTCTCCCAGGACCTACAGGTTCCCTCGAGCAACCTCTAACCCACAGCATGCAACTGACTTAATGACATTGGGGTTCTGTTCTCAAACAACTGTCTTCTCACATTTGAAAAGCTTATGGGACAGTTCAAATTTCACCCGGGCCCATTCCTAATACACCGAGCCACACAGCACTCTTCAGTAACTCTGGGCTATAACTGAAGCTGAGCCGGAATCCTACACACTTGTTCAGGCCATATATATCTTGGGCCAAGGTCGCAGACACATCATTTCGTTAACAATATCTCACTTTCTCTCTTGCCGACTCTTCTGTTGTCCTTGTGAGAGTAATGGACGACAGAGGCAGCAGGATATATCATGAGGAGTGGTTGAAGGCTATCATGTTCCCACATTGGTCTTTTGCAAATCTTTCCCCGGCAGCTTTTTGCTGAATATCCACCACCCCGAGTTCCCTGGGGTACCCATCTGACTTTCCCCACATGTTCTGGGCTTGCCATACACTTGGGTCCTACTGGTCACAGATCTTAGAGCTCACTCTACTCTCAAGGCTGGACCCACCCTCCAGGTCTGGACAGCAGTGGCACTTGGTATATACAAAAGGTCCAAAAACAACAGGACTGTCTCCCGTTTTGCAAATCGAACGCTCATCGTTGTGAAGCAATGTATCACATGCCAGTGGAAGGCTAAGTCTCCCCCTTCCTTCATAGAATGGCGCCATATGCTCCTCAAGTGGGCTGATGTTGAGAGCCCAGTGTTCCACAGAGAAGCCAAAGGTTTTCACATACATCCCAGAGTCAGAACCTGGGTGTTGCTCATACAGACTCTTAAGGCCCAAACAGCATGTAGCTATTTATCTTAACAGTACGCTTCCACTCCCATGGTAGTGTCAGGTGAAGCCCTGACTAGCTCCCTCCCTGTATAGTACAACTTCAGTAAGACAATAACCCGCTCCAGCCCCCCTCAACCCTTTATTTAAACTTCACATATATAGGTCCAAACTAACTGCACACTTAGCATCTAATGGAGCCCAATCTCACCAAGTCCCTTTCATCCTCTGCTTTGTTACTCTTTCCCTGTCCCCAATTCTAAGTTGTAATTCACTTCCTTTCATTTCTTTAATACTACTTACTGCATGCTCAGCGATTGTGGCTATTTCAGTACATGCTTCTTGTTATTATTTTTTTTAAGTCAGGTTATTTTCGCACAATGCATAAGTGCCAATATTCAAATGAAAACCAAAACACTTGTGAATATAAAACTCGCCTAGGGAACGTGAACTTCAGATAAGCTATGAACCTCCTGAAATGATGTACTACCACAGTTGTTAAAAATAAAAAATGGCAATAAAGGATGTTTAAAAAAATCAGAGTGCGGCATCTAGAATATATGAACCAGAACAAACTGCTGTGAACCAAGAGGACACCAGTATAGCACAACTAGGAAATCAGGGTGAGAACACCTAAGACCAGAAGCACCAGGACAATGAAGTGCAGGTGGGCCAAAGCCAGGAGAAACAGCACCGGAAGGACTGTTATCAGAAGGTTTGGGGCTAGGAAGACCAGGAGGAAGGCAGCCAGAAAAATCAAGACCAGGAGGACTAGGGTCGAAGGTACTGAGAGTGGAAGACTAAAGCACCACAGCCAGAAGGGCCAAGACAAGGAGAACAAGAACTAGTAGAAGGACAAAGAAAATTAGTTTGACATGTGCCACAGGATCAGGAAGAGGGGACCCCAAGGTTCAGGAAAACAGAAAGGGGGGCCTGAAAATGAAGACTGGAAAGACCAGCGTCAGAGGATCAAGTTGACCTGATTGGTGGAGGGTGGCCAGATGCAGGACTAGAAAGAAACAGACCAGGATCTAATGGATAATTAAGCTCAAAAGAACCAAAACTGAAAAGATTATCAGGCTCAGGACCAAGAAGATCAGATCACTTGGAGCTGTAGGGCCAGGAGCAAGACAGTACCGGTAGGAGGATTAGAAGAGGGACTGAAAGGAATAGGCCAGGAGAATGGTGAGGCAGAACTGGACTGGAGGAGGCAAGTGAGATTCTTGGCCAAATATCTAGAGATATGACCTTAATTAGACATGCCACCGCTCTATAGGATTCTTAGTCATTCTTTTAGACCACCGTGCCATGAAAGTAACCCTCCTTTTTTGGCCCACTTAAAGCACTGCTTAACCCTCTCAGCTATCCTAAAACATAGGCTGTTAATGTCCAATTTATGTAATCCAGAACAGCTTTACCATCACCATTATCCTTGTTGACACAGTTTTTGGGGGCAAAGTTGCCCAAAAATAACACAGAAGCTGGACATCCAATTTATGTGATCCCAGAGTATATTTTTTTCATTTCCAGCACTGACACAGGTACCATCTTCAGTGGACATCTTAGCTTGAGCAATATTTTAGCTGACAGACTTACTGAAGTGCACCAAATCTGGTGTCTGCATGGGAATAGTGCACCAGCACTTTCTTTTTGTATTTTCAGCTTACATGCCTACCGTTGTTGCTGTTCACACTACATACCGTGACCACAGCAAATATGAGGCTTACGGGTGGTGCTGTGACATGTGGCCCACGCCCCAAAGGGGCTCTCATTGTGATTGGCAAAAGTTTTTAGCAAACTAGATCGTTTACAGAAGTGGTAATATTTACTAATTAGCAGTGGAATGCTAATATTTGCACAACAAATGCAAACTCCGTCCTTTTACCACTTCGCTACATAAACTTTGATTTCTTCCAAGAATAATGACCAAAAATCACAAGTTGAAGCTTGGCTTTTGTAAACTTGGTTGGCAAGGGGCCCACTGTCTTAATTGACACCTTCAGCCAGCCCTGGACGTCACGCTCCAGAGTTGCATTTTAGGACTTTTATTTGTTTTAATTGCAACCAGAAGATGAAAATTCCAACATGCAAAGAGGTATTCCCTAAAATGACGAGACTGTCTGTAAGAGTGGGCACAACGTGAGGTCTCTTGGACACTATGTTTTTTTTTTCAATTTTTCAAAGTGGTCTAGTCCACGTATAATACTTCTTCATCCAAATGTGAATCACTGTAAACCCAGTTCACCTATTTTATGGAAGTGCACCATTTCATTGAAATCACAAATGAAAAAATGCATTGACATTGTCACTTGTTTTCAATTTTGAACAGTGTGTATTGATGTTTTTTTTTTTTACCGAGCTTTGCATATATGCAAAACAGGCATAGGTGAAGCAGCAGCAGTATAGCTTTTCTATAACAACAGAATTAGATTGGAAAGTTATTTTAGGTGAGCGTGAGAGAGAGTGTCACTGAGTATACGTGTGTATGAGAATGTTTGTGTGACAATGTGTGTGAGTGTGAGTGAGAGAGTTTATGTGTGTGTCTGAAAATGCTGAAAAGTGTTAAGAGTATATGAGTGTGTCTGAGTTATGTTGAGAGCAGTGCTGCCACTGGCATATTGGAAGTAATTCTTGCCACATAGGGGCACCCATGGCAAAATGCAGGTGCTCACATAGTAGACATAAAATTATGCTATAAGAAAGCTCATATATGACAAAATGCTGGCCCTTGCACACCACAAATTTATTTGACATATGAAAGAACCCATGGTTTATGGGTGGTATCCATAGCAACGTGTCAGCATGAGCACAATTTATATAAAGGTGTACTCGCAGCACAGTAGGGCAGGAACCCAGGACAAAATTCTGGCATACTGGAGGCAATTCCTGACAAATGTGGTACACACGTGACATAAAAAATAATAATAATAATAATTTCACTTGCAATGAGTGGAAGACTTCATTGGTGCACCATGAAAGTTCCAGGGGAGACCCCGCCCCCAGCCAGCGCCAAAACTGCTTGGAAAACGTGGCACGCTCCCTTCACTTCCACGTTGGAATTCGCAACGAATTACCACGAAGAAGCTCAACCACTTTCAAATTCAGTATACACTGGTGAGAAAAAGTGACAAAGAGCAGTGAGACCAATGTATGCCTACTAAGGGGGCAGGAACAGATATCTGGAAAAGAAAATAACAGTGTTGTACAATCTTAAAATGGGTAGAACTGCTTCATTTCACAAGCGACACCTACAGCGTTCTTGCCCTATCTGCAACTTTTACCAGTTTAAACTAATTCGGGCAATGTGACCTAGACCTTATTACATTTGTAAACCTGGATTTCGAGGTTTTTAACTTTGAGCTTTATATACCAACAGCACTGTGAGCCACTGCATAAATCAATTCACGAAAAATACCCCAGGCTACCTCACCAAAGCCAACTTCCCCTACTCAAGCCGACATGTTCGGTTAGCTACCCAGATAAACTACAAACAGAAACCAGTAATAAATGCGACCACGTGAGCGGAAGGGCGCGGCACCTCAGGTGGGATAAGCGACCTCCCCCTTCAGCACACACGAGACGGGAAACTAACACATCAGGACAGATGGCGGGGCTGAGCTGTTCTCTCTAACACCGAGTAATTATGTGCCGTAGTACTGTTACCGCATGCATCCAGGCAACGTCTTAAGCACAACTCATTAAATGCTAACAAGCTCACTTCTCTCTTTTATTCATTTTAGGACTCCTGTTCGATAAAGAGACTCCCGCCTTGTCCGAAATGCATGACCCCTTTGTCGCGCCACCTACTCACCTTCACGTCCTGTCCTCCTCGATTTAGGTGAACCGTGTTTGAAATGTGTGCGCAAGATCGTTCCTCGGAACCTTTTTGAGAATGCTAATAGTTGTGGCGCCACAGTTTCCTCCAAGACTTTCTGCCAGCAGGTTTGCGAGCTTCTCTCTCGTGTCAGCTTCGCCCAGGAGCCCCTGGGGGACGTTTGACTGGGCATAAAACTTAAAAAGGCTAAGCTGATTTTGAGTGAGCTCCTGTAGGATTTCAAGCAGTACCAGTCGGTTCTCCATACCCTCTTTTCTGCAGCATCGGATCTTCCGGTGTCTTTAGAGCGACAGACAAAGGCTTCGCGCTAAAAGTGTGGCGGGTAAACTTGATTTTCACTTTCGATCCCTGTCTTCTCCGCCCTCATACAGAAGGGCGTGGCAGATCTGTATCAATTGTGGCAGGGCAGCCTACTGTACAACAGACTAGACCTGGCCGAATTGTATCCAGATTTGCGGGTCTCTTTCAGACGCCCGAGGTACTCCCGAAGTATATGTTTTTGTGTGTTCCGTGTAATTCTGTTTAAATATGCGTTTGGTGCATACTGCATACAATCCAACGTTTGGAATTAGAAGATGGAGATTTTGAAAAATAAATGGGGGTCATTTACTTTCGCAATTTATGAGAAAGTAGCCTCTTTCTAGCCTTGTTACCCCCACTTTTGTCCTGTTTGTGAGTATATGTCAGGTGTTTTCACTGTCTCACTGGGATCCTGCTAGCCAGGGCCCAGTGCTCATAGTGAAAACCCTATGTTTTCAGTATGTTTGTTATGTGTCACTGGGACCCTGCTAGTCAGGACCCCAGTGCTCATAAGTTTGTGACCTATATGTATGTGTTCCCTGTGTGATGCCTAACTTTCTCACTGAGGCTCTGCTAACCAGAACCTCAGTGGTTATGCTCTCTCTGTACAAATTGTCTAACAGGCTAGTGACCAATTTCACCAATTCACATTGGCATACTGGAACACCCTTATAATTCTCTAGTATATGGTACTGAGGTACCCAGGGTATTGGGGTTCCAGGAGATCCCTATGGGCTGCAGCATTTCTTTTGCCACCCATAGGGAGCTCTGACAATTCTTACACAGGCCTGCCACTGCAGCCTGAGTGAAATAACGTCCACGTTATTTCACAGCCATTTACCACTGCACTTAAGTAACTTATAAGTCACCTATATGTCTAACCTTTACCTGGTAAAGGTTGGGTGCTAAGTTACTTAGTGTGTGGGCACCCTGGCACTAGCCAAGGTGCCCCCACATTGTTCAGGGCAAATTCCCCCGACTTTGTGAGTGCGGGGACACCATTACACGCGTGCACTATACATATGTCACCACATATGTATAGCGTCACAATGGTAACTCCGAGCATGGCCATGTAACATGTCTAAGATCATGCAATTGTCACCCCAATGCCATTCTGGGGAGACAATTCCATAATCCCCCGAGTCTCTAGCACAGACCCGGGTACTGCCAAACTACCTTTCCCGGGGTTTCACTGCAGCTGCCAACCCCTCAGACAGGTTTCTGCCCTCCTGGGGTCCAGCCAGGCTTGGCCCAGGAAGGCAGAACAAAGGACTTCCTCAGAGAGAGGGTGTTACACCCTCTCCCTTTGGAAAAAGGTGTCAGGGCTGGGGAGGAGTAGCCTCCCCCAGCCTCTGGAAATGCTTTGATGGTCACAGATGGTGCCCATCTCTGCATAAGCCAGTCTACACAGGTTCAGGGATCCCCCAGCCCTGCTCTGGCGCGAAACTGGACAAAGGAAAGGGGAGTAACCACTCCCCTGACCTGCACCTCCCCTGGGAGGTGCCCAGAGCTCCTCCAGTGTGCTCCAGACCTCTGCCATCTTGGAAACAGAGGTGCTGCTGGCACACTGGACTGCTCTGAGTAGCCAGGGCCAGCAGGTGACGTCAGAGACTCCTTCTGATAGGCTCTTACCTGTGTTGCTAGCCTATCCTCCTTCCTAAGTAGCCAAACCTCCTTTTCTGGCTATTTAGGGCCTCTGCTTTGGGGAATTCTTTAGATAACGAATGCAAGAGCTCATCAGAGTTCCTCTGCATCTCTCTCTTCACCTTCTGCCAAGGAATCGACCGCTGACTGCTCTGGAAGCCTGCAAAACTGCAACAAAGTAGCAAAGACGACTACTGCGACCTTGTAACGCTGATCCGGCCGCCTTCTCAACTGTTTTCCTGGTGGTGCATGCTGTGGGGGTAGTCTGCCTCCTCTCTGCACTAGAAGCTCCGAAGAAATCTCCCATGGGTCGACAGAATCTTCCCCCTGCAACCACAGGCACCAAAAGACTGCATCACCGGTCCTCTGGGTCCCCTCTCAGCACGACGAGCGTGGTCCCTGGAACTCAGCAACTCTGTCCAAGTGACTCCCACAGGCCAGTGACTCTTCAGTCCAAGTTTGGTGGAGGTAAGTCCTTGCCTCCCCACGCTAGACTGCATTGCTGGGTACCGCATGATTTGAAGCTGCTCCGGCTCCTGTGCACTCTTCCAGGATTTCCTTTGTGCACAGCCAAGCCTGGGTCCCCGACACTCTAACCTGCAGTGCACGACCTCCTGAGTTGTCCTCCGGTGTCGTGGGGCCTTCTTTTGTGACTTCGGGTCAGCTCTGGTTCACTCTTCTTCGTAGTGCCTGTTCCGGCACTTCTGCGGGTGCTGCTTGCTTCTGAGTGGGCTCCTTGTCTTGCTGGGCACCCCCTCTGTCTCCTCACGCAATTGGCGACATCCTGGTCCCTCCTGGGCCACAGCAGCATCCAAAAACCATACCAGCGACCGTTGCAGCTAGCAAGGCTTGTTTGCGGTCTTTCTGCACGGAAACACCTCTGCAAGCTTCTTCACGACGTGGGACATCCATCCTCCATAGGGGAAGTTCCTAGTCCTCTTCGTTCTTGCAGAATCCACAGCTTCTACCATCCGGTGGCAGCTTCTTTGCACCCTCAGCTGGCATTTCTTGGGCATCTGCCCACTCACAACTTGAGTGTGACTCTTGTACTTGGTCCCCTTGTTCCACAGGTACTCTCGTCTGGAAATCCATCGTTGTTGCATTGCTGGTGTTGGTCTTCCTTATAGAATTCCCCTATCACGACTTCTGTGCTCTCTGGGGAACTTAGGTGCACTTTACACCTACTTTTCAGGGTCTTGGGGTGGGCTATTTTTCTAACCCTCACTGTTTTCTTACAGTCCCAGCGACCCTCTACAAGCTCACATAGGTTTGGGGTCCATACGTTATTCGCATTCCACTTTTGGAGTATATGGTTTGTGTTGCCCCTATACCTATGTGCTCTCATTGCAATCTATTGTGACTGTACATTGCTTGCAGTGCTTTCTATTGCTATTACTGCATATTTTTGGTATTGTGTACATATATCTTGTGTATATTTGCTATCCTCATACTGAGGGTACTCACTGAGATACTTTTGGCATATTGTCATAAAAATAAAGTACCTTTATTTTTAGTATATCTGTGTATTGTGTTTTCTTATGATATTGTGCATATGACACCAGTGGTATAGTAGGAGCTTCACACGTCTCTTAGTTCAGCCTAAGCTGCTCTGCTAAGCTACCCTTTTCCATCAGCCTAAGCTGCTAGACACCTCTTCTACACTAATAAGGGATACCTGGACCTGGTGCAGAGTGTAAGTACCCCTTGGTACTCACTACAAACCAGGCCAGCCTCCTACATTGGTTGTGCAGCGGTGGGATAAGTACTTGCAACTACTTACCACTTTGTAATTTTTGTACTTTTCATAAGAGAAAAATATACAAAACAAGTTTAGTGTATGTACACCTAACCAAAACGTTTTGCTTTTCTTCTCTTACTCTATTGCTAAGTGCTGAAAAGTACCTCTAAACTTTCAAAAAGTTTCTTAAAAGTCGAATTTTTTTTCTTTCTGTTACTTAAAAATTTCTGAAACTTTTTCTTTCTTTTTCTGTCCCTTAAACCCTTTTCTATCATGTCTGGTGCAGGTCAAACTCTGGATCTGGCCAGCACAGCTTATGACCACCTTAACTGGAAAGGTGTATGGAGTCTCTGCATTGATAGAGGTTTAGGGGTAGGGAAGAATCCCTCTAGAGAATTGTTAGTTAATATGCTCATAGAAAATAATAAGGCCTTAGCTGGCACATCAGGTGACAGATTAGCTGATGGTTCACACTCTGATTCTGGGGTATCCCCAGCTAAAGTGTTATATGAGAATCTTCCCAACCTGCCCCTTAGCAGGCCACCTAGCATGGCGGGTACTAATGTGAGCTCTCATCACAGTAGGAATATCATTCCTTTAGGCCAGGTTGTTAGAGTGCCATCTGTTAGGGACAGATCTCCCTCTGTTCATTCACACCATTCTTCTGTGTCTAAGCATGCCCAACCCACCCACCCTGATCACCGAGTGTTAGAAAGGGAACTCAATAGATTGAGAGTGGAAGAGTCCAGGCTGAAGCTTAAAAAGCAGCAGCTGGATCTAGACAGGGAAGCATTTGACTTAGAAAAAGAAAGGCAGAGGTTGGGGTTTGGACCCCATAGTGGCAGCAGCAGTATTACAGATAGTAATCCTGTAAAAGAGCAAGATTCTAGGAATCTGCACAAGATAGTTCCCCCTTATAAGGAGGGGGATGACATTAACAACTGGTTTGCTGCACTTGAGAGGGCCTGTGTTGTACAGGGGGTCCCTCAAAGGCAGTGGGCTGCTATCCTATGGCTATCTTTCAGTGGAAAGGGTAGGGATAGGCTCCTTACTGTGAAGGAAAGTGATGCCAATAATTTTCAGTTCTTAAGAATGCACTCCTAGATGGTTATGGCTTAACCACTGAACAGTACAAGATCAAGTTCAGAGAAACCAAAAAGGAGTCTTCACAAGACTGGGTAGACTTTGTTGACCATTCAGTGAAGGCCTTGGAGGGGTGGTTACATGGCAGTAAAGTTTCTGACTATGAAAGCCTGTATAACTTAATCCTGAGAGAGCATATTCTTAATAATTGTGTGTCTGATTTGTTGCACCAGTATCTAGTGGACTCAGATCTGACCTCTTCCCAAGAATTGGGAAAGAAGGCAGACAAATGGGTCAGAACAAGAATGAACAGAAAAGTTCATACAGGTGGTGACAAGGATGGCAAGAAGAAAGATGGTGAGAAATCTCAGGATAAGCATGGGGACAGGGGTAAAACCAAAGATCCTTCTTCAAATCCTAAACACTCTTCAGGGGATGGGGATAAAACTAATTCTTCCTCTTCTTCTCAACCCACACACATTAAAAAGCCTTGGTGCTTTGTGTGTAAAAAACAGAGGCCATAGGCCAGGGGATAAGTCCTGTCCAGGTAAACCCCCTGAGCCTACCACCACTAATACATCAAGCTCTAGTGCCCCTAGCAGTAGTGGTACTAGTGGTGGGACTGCTGGCAACAGTCAAGTTGAGGGTGTAGTTGGGTTCACTTATGGGTCCATCATAGAAACTGGGGTAGTCAGTCCCAAGACAGTTTCTGTCACACCTAGTGGCATTGGCCTTGCCACACTGGCTGCTTGTCCCCTTACAATGGATAAGTACAGGCAGACAGTTTCAATAAATGGTGTAAACAGTATAAGATTATTGATGTCCATAACTCCACTAAGTTTCTTCCCTTAGCTATAGTTCAGCTTAGTTGGGGTGGAGTTACTGGCCCTAAGCAGGTGGTAGTGTCACCTAGCTTACCTGTAGACTGTCTCTTAGGTTATGACCTAGAGGCCTCAGGTTGGGCTGATGTAGAGTTTTATACCCATGCAGCCATGCTGGGTATCCCTGAGGAATTGTTCCCTCTCATTTCTACTGAAATGAAAAAGCAAAGGAGAGAAGGCCTGAAAACTCAGGATCCCTCTCCAAAAACAGGTAAAAAGGGTATCACAGTATCCCCTAACCACCATGCCATTCAGGATACCATTCCTGTGGTGGGAGAAACCTCTCCTGGGGTGGCACCTGTTCCAAGGGATTCATCAGCTGGCATAGTTGTACTCCCTGAGGTGGAAGTACCTCTCTGTGGGATAACTAACATTGGTGAGAAAAAGAGCACCATTTTAGTTAACATGGAGCATCCCTCCAACCCTCCCAGAGAAACTTTAGTGCAGAAACTCTGCACTGCCTCACAACACTTAAGACATCATCCCTGCCCTAGTGTGGAGCTCATAGGACAGCATCCCTGCCCTGCTCCAACTAAAGAGAAACAGCATCCCTGTTCTCTCTTCCAGCCATATGGACAAAGGTTTTGCCCAGCTATGGCTTTACTGAGACAGCATCCCTGTCTGGCATTCTCATCACTAGAAATAGGTTCGGTCACGGTTTCGGGCGGGTCTGATCAGGACTCTGGTTGGGACACCCCTTGAGGTCACCGAATAGCCTAAAGAGGTAGTGTACTGGGGAAGAAGAGCAGCTAAAGGCATACACGGAAAGTACAGCTATGGATAGGCACAGGAAAGTAAAAGCAGAGCAACCCTTGTGTGAACAGGAAACAGATTACTAATGGACAAACAGCTGGGGTTGTACACAGAGTAAGGCGCAGAACCTCCCACAGTGACAGGGAACGTCAATGCCTCTGTGCAGTTTGCTCTTACAGATAGTCACCCTGCCAGCCCCATAGAAAGGAGGCAGCAGAAGTGATTCTGTCTCTGGACCCTAGAGCACAGACAAGGAAAGTACTTACTTACACAAGACACGCTCTTGTGGGTCCAGCTGGAAACACAGTGGCGATTCCTGAGAAAACAGCAATAGCACACTGCCACTGTTAGGCACGAAAGACAACGTATAACACTGGACAAGGATGGGGGCTGGAATTGCCTCCTGGAAACCAGGAGCCAACCCCAGAACAAAGGAGGACACATACACTGGCGAAGACTGATAGAACACTTACCAGACACAAACAAGCAAGAAGAAACAGAAACAGAAGGGAACAAACTAAGAGGCAGAGGCAAGAACTAGGAACAGGCTCAGGCTGAAGCAAAGGCGGGACTAGGACTTGAAAACAGGGTGCAAACGTCTGGCTGGGACAAACAGAGACAGGACTGGGAAACTGAGAGCAGGCTCTGGCTGGAATAGGCAAGGACAGGGCTGGAATACAGGGAGTAGGAAATGAGCAGTAAACAGGACTGGGAAACAGAGAGAAGGTTCAGGCTGAAACAAGGCAGGAGCAGGGCAGAGAAACAGGGAGCAGGATCAAACTGGAACAGAACAGGAACAAAACTGGAACACCATCCGACAAAGAGTCTGTAACACAAAGGAATCGAACTCCAATGCACAACGGGGAGCTTGAGGAAATGGCTGCTTATAAGCAGTTCCAAGCTGGGCTGCACAGGAGAGGTCACAGGTGTGTGTAGTTTCAGACACTTGCAAATCCTGGAGGAGAGGATCCGGTGAAAAGGAGCAACTGGACTTTTCCCATTGAAAACAATGGGAAACTGAATCCGGGCTTTCCTGACTACCAGGCTGTGCATTATGGGATTTGCAGTCCCATGAGGCAAATGTAGTACTACACAAGTGTACCATGGTGAAAAGAGAAACAAACAGGAGTCAGCAAGGGACTCTAGATAAGTGTTTAAGGTGATTCCCAGGCTTCCGACAGTCCCCGTACAGCACCCCCTAGAGATGGGACGACCGAGTCGTAACAGGTTCAGTGGATAATTCCCACTGCTCTAAACTAAAACTTACTGATAGAAACTCTGAAAATACATCTTCACATTGTTGCTTAGCTAAAAAACTTCAAACAGGGTAGTTTACATCCCCACAGGGAAGTAACCATATAGTGGATGATAAAGGGAGTAACCAGCCTATTGTAGAGCTACTCTCTACTTATCACCACTTAGACAATAAAGTCTCAACTGGCCAAGGTTAGCCTTATTGTCCTTCGTTTGGGGGGGGGGGGGGTTGTGTGAGAAAGTAGCCTCTTTCTAGCCTTGTTACCCCCACTTTTGGCCTGTTTGTGAGTATATGTCAGGTGTTTTCACTGTCTCACTGGGATCCTGCTAGCCAGGGCCCAGTGCTCATAGTGAAAACGCTATGTTTTCAGTTTGTTTGTTATGTGTCACTGGGACCCTGCTAGTCAGGACCCCAGTGCTCATACGTTTGTGACCTATATGTATGTGTTCCCTGTGTGATGCCTAACTGTCTCACTGAGGCTCTGCTAATCAGAACCTCAGTGGTTATGCTCTCTCTGTACAAATTGTCACTAACAGGCTAGTGACCAATTTCACCAATTCACATTGGCATACTGGAACACCCTTATAATTCCCTAGTATATGGTGTACCCAGGGTATTGGGGTTCCAGGAGATCCCTATGGGCTGCAGCATTTCTTTTGCCACCCATAGGGAGCTCTGACAATTCTTACACAGGCCTGCCACTGCAGCCTGAGTGAAATAACGTCCACGTTATTTCACAGCCATTTACCACTGCACTTAAGTAACTTATAAGTCACCTATATGTCTAACCTTTACCTGGTAAAGGTTGGGTGCTAAGTTACTTAGTGTGTGGGCACCCTGGCACTAGCCAAGGTGCCCCCACATTGTTCAGGGCAAATTCCCCCGACTTTGTGAGTGCGGGGACACCATTACACGCGTGCACTATACATATGTCACCACATATGTATAGCGTCACAATGGTAACTCCGAGCATGGCCATGTAACATGTCTAAGATCATGCAATTGTCACCCCAATGCCATTCTGGGGAGACAATTCCATAATCCCCCGAGTCTCTAGCACAGACCCGGGTACTGCCAAACTACCTTTCCCGGGGTTTCACTGCAGCTGCCAACCCCTCAGACAGGTTTCTGCCCTCCTGGGGTCCAGCCAGGCTTGGCCCAGGAAGGCAGAACAAAGGACTTCCTCAGAGAGAGGGTGTTACACCCTCTCCCTTTGGAAAAAGGTGTCAGGGCTGGGGAGGAGTAGCCTCCCCCAGCCTCTGGAAATGCTTTGATGGGCACAGATGGTGCCCATCTCTGCATAAGCCAGTCTACACCGGTTCAGGGATCCCCCAGCCCTGCTCTGGCGCGAAACTGGACAAAGGAAAGGGGAGTAACCACTCCCCTGACCTGCACCTCCCCTGGGAGGTGCCCAGAGCTCCTCCAGTGTGCTCCAGACCTCTGCCATCTTGGAAACAGAGGTGCTGCTGGCACACTGGACTGCTCTGAGTGGGCAGGGCCAGCAGGTGACGTCAGAGACTCCTTCTGATAGGCTCTTACCTGTGTTGCTAGCCTATCCTCCTTCCTAAGTAGCCAAACCTCCTTTTCTGGCTATTTAGGGTCTCTGCTTTGGGGAATTCTTTAGATAACGAATGCAAGAGCTCATCAGAGTTCCTCTGCATCTCTCTCTTCACCTTCTGCCAAGGAATCGACCGCTGACTGCACTGGAAGCCTGCAAAACTGCAACAAAGTAGCAAAGACGACTACTGCGACCTTGTAACGCTGATCCGGCCGCCTTCTCGACTGTTTTCCTGGTGGTGCATCCTGTGGGGGTAGTCTGCCTCCTCTCTGCACTAGAAGCTCCGAAGAAATCTCCCGTGGGTCGACGGAATCTTCCCCCTGCAACCGCAGGCACCAAAAGACTGCATCACCGGTCCTCTGGGTCCCCTCTCAGCACGACGAGCGTGGTCCCTGGAACTCAGCAACTCTGTCCAAGTGACTCCCACAGTCCAGTGACTCTTCAGTCCAAGTTTGGTGGAGGTAAGTCCTTGCCTCCCCACGCTAGACTGCATTGCTGGGTACCGCGTGATTTGCAGCTGCTCCGGCTCCTGTGCACTCTTCCAGGATTTCCTTTGTGCACAGCCAAGCCTGGGTCCCCGACACTCTAACCTGCAGTGCACGACCTCCTGAGTTGTCCTCCGGCGTCGTGGGGCCTTCTTTTGTGACTTCGGGTCAGCTCCGGTTCACTCTTCTTCGTAGTGCCTGTTCCGGCACTTCTGCGGGTGCTGCTTGCTTCTAAGTGGGCTCCTTGTCTTGCTGGGCGCCCCCTCTGTCTCCTCACGCAATTGGCGACATCCTGGTCCCTCCTGGGCCACAGCAGCATCCAAAAACCCTAACCGCGACCCTTGCAGCTAGCAAGGCTTGTTTGCGGTCTTTCTGCACGGAAACACCTCTGCAAGCTTCTTCACGACGTGGGACATCCATCCTCCAAAGGGGAAGTTCCTAGTCCTCTTCGTTCTTGCAGAATCCACAGCTTCTACCATCCGGTGGCAGCTTCTTTGCACCCTCAGCTGGCATTTCTTGGGCATCTGCCCACTCACGACTTGAGTGTGACTCTTGTACTTGGTCCCCTTGTTCCACAGGTACTCTCGTCTGGAAATCCATCGTTGTTGCATTGCTGGTGTTGGTCTTCCTTGCAGAATTCCCCTATCACGACTTCTGTGCTCTCTGGGGAACTTAGGTGCACTTTACACCTACTTTTCAGGGTCTTGGGGTGGGCTATTTTTCTAACCATCACTGTTTTCTTAGAGTCCCAGCGACCCTCTACAAGCTCACATAGGTTTGGGGTCCATACGTTATTCGCATTCCACTTTTGGAGTATATGGTTTGTGTTGCCCCTATACCTATGTGCTCTCATTGCAATCTATTGTGACTGTACATTGCTTGCATTGCTTTCTATTGCTATTACTGCATATTTTTGGTATTGTGTACATATATCTTGTGTATATTTGCTATCCTCATACTGAGGGTACTCACTGAGATACTTTTGGCATATTGTCATAAAAATAAAGTACCTTTATTTTTAGTATATCTGTGTATTGTGTTTTCTTATGATATTGTGCATATGACACCAGTGGTATAGTAGGAGCTTCACACGTCTCCTAGTCCAGCCTAAGCTGCTCTGCTAAGCTACCCTTTTCTATCAGCCTAAGCTGCTAGACACCTCTTCTACACTAATAAGGGATACCTGGACCTGGTGCAGAGTCTAAGTACCCCTTGGTACTCACTACAAACCAGGCCAGCCTCCTACACATTTGACTTGCTTTGAAGTGGAGGGCATTTTAGACACCAAAATTAACCTGGAATCTCAGTTTTAAATGTTTTGTGAGTCTCCGACTTGAATCTGGTGTGTTGCAATGGAGTAATACAACCTGAACCCTGGTTCCCCAGTCCCACGGGCGGCAGTTCTGACTAACACCACATCCTGGCTAGAGGGAGGCTCGCAGAAGTCACATGAAAGCTCGCTCCTTATGGGCTCGAGGCTCCAATAGGACCTCAAGCTGACCCAGCCTTGAGACTAGCTCGAGCTTTCAGTGGCTCATCCCTCAAGTCAAAAGAAACATAGACTGTGTACACTAAATGGCAATAGTCAGACTAGGCGGTAAGCCAAGATAGTAGGTATCACTGATACAAGAAAGTGACATTTTTGTCAAATTACTGTTCCTTTTTTTTTTTTTCCTTCTTAATGAGGCTTTTATTGACGTTCAGCAGGATGGAATAGGTAGCATTGCTGCTTTCCAAACTGCTAAAAAGGTATTGTCATAAGCTACGACTAAGAGCTTGTTTCTTTGATAAACCATAATGAAAACAACCAGCGGTCAATATCCAGACCCAGAAAACCTGTAATATAACTCCCACTTCCACACATACAATTGTGCTGCGTCCCAGTAACTGATTGGATATAAGTTCAAAACAAATGATCTATGTAAGTCAATGGTGCATCAATCAGCAAACTCAGAGCTTTCCTTACACCTCCCTGACCAAAAAAAAGGGGCCCGGCAGGCACATCACATCATCCGCAGAGGTGGCTATTCCGCGTGGCTCCTTTAAATTAGATAATAGGGCGGACTAGGCTTTCAAGTAGTCCTCCAGCTCATCATCCCTACAGACATGCTTCATTTGCACTTCCTCTGCAGTCACCCACTAGGAAACATCTCGGAGCCAGGCTATATATGTCAGGTGATATGGGCTGAAACATTTAATTGTTATACACTGTTTTGTCAACACAAATCAAGGGTCTGTAATTTTATACAATATCTACTTGTCCATGGACAGGCTGCTTTACAAATCTTTTTACTTGTCCTGTAAAAAACCCACTTGTCCCTTTGTGCCAAATAGTGCTGCGATAAATGAAGGCAGCAACCTTATTATATAAGAGTTCTGATAATGTCTTTCTGATTATGCCAGAATTCGTCTTATGCTAGAATTTAAATCCTAATATAGGAGGGTTTGAATTCTAGTAATTCCCGCATTTTGCCACATTTCCACAGATCTACATACTGGGGTTGGAGTTAGCGTTAAGCAATAGCTCCAGGGTTGGAATGCACTTTGGAGTCAGTGCAAATCTATTAATTTGCATGTTTTAGGAGTTTTTACCATCTCTTCTCTAATCTTTTCCCATGCTGAGAATGGTAGGGAGGTTGGAAATTTACTCCTGTCAAGGGCAGATATAAACATTCTTCCATGATGGGGGGGAAAAAAGTAGTTGGATGGAAAGTGAACTTGTAAACGCTTAACAGACTTTCGCATTAAGCAAATCTACACATGGGTATTTCTGCATCCTAAAATGCAGTTCACAAATATTTTCTAGGAGTACAATTTACTGGCCTACTTCTGTAAATTGTTGTGAATTCATGAAAGCTCAAATCTGCACTAAAGCAAGGGTGTAGTTTGGGACTATTTAAGATTTGGGCCTCTAATTAGTATTCAGTTAACCAAGACCTTTTGTTTTTATTACAATTCTGTCTTTCTCTTTTTCTGTCTATAAACTGGCTTCACTGTAAGTGACAGCATATGCTCTTTCACAAGGAGCATATCAGCATACAAAGTAGTTTTTGTTTAGTGCCAGAGGCTGCTGTGACAGTGTGCTTTTTGAGACCAAAAAATAGTATTACTTTTTGCCAATGTTTGTTATACGGACCTAACAGCTCCAACAACATTAATGTTTTAAAAAACCATGTCAAAACTAGACACGCATTGACAAAAACAAAAGCCTCATCACTAATGCCAGACCTATTGGTTTTGCCAATGATTGTTTATTTTCATGTTTCCCATAATCTTGTTGAACCTGGTTGCACTGATTTTTTCCATTGTTTTTTGAAAATACTGGCATGCATCAACACGTTATGGTGGATGATGCTTCGAAAAATGGTACCTTAAATTTCACAGTAGTTTAGCACAATGTTTTTATCCTAGTTGCATTTTTTGTAAACTTTTAATCGGAAAGCAACGACTCGTCAATCTTACCTTCAAGCTTCTGCAAATATTTGCATCTAATCAGAGAGCATTCTGGAAGCATTATAAATAGCCTCAATTGTTACATTTTGCAAATGTGTGTACACATTTTTATACTGGGACACTGTCAGCAGTGCAGTCCTAGCTTACAACATTTTCTTAGAGCGATCACCCTAGTAACAAAGGCTTTGCATTAGTGAGCCATAAATACAAGAGCAAAAAGCATTAACATGTGTACACAAATATTACCTGAGCTTCAGACAATGCCCTTCATTGATCCATAATGTGGTAGTGTAAACTGACAGCCGAAGGGTTTGTGCTGCAGGGGGTTGTGTTCACTTGTCCCAAGGACAAAATAAACATGAAAGCGTGTTGTCCTTGACCCCAAACTATATGTCCTGCTAGTTGGGCTATAGGAATTCCACACCCTTGACAAATGCCAAGAAGGGCAAACTTCCTACTGATTTTATTGTTTTTATTGGCCGGAAAAGAGAGCAGGCCTTAAAGCATCTGTCTTATCTCCAGTGGCACTTTATAGGTTTTGCAATATTTATTGCCAGTAAGGGGACAGGAATGGGCAAGCCTGTACCATGTGTATAAACTGTGCTGTCTGGTCCCCTCAGCATACGCACAACTAGCCGATCGAGTGGTGTATATGGCGTGTAGAGTTTTGAGAGTGAGGTTTGACTGGTGTACATAATTGTATTGCAGTAACGTGAACCGGGCATTGGAGCTGTCTGTTCGTTCTCCTTCATGGACCTTTACCCACTCTCAGGCCGCTAGGGTTCCCCCAGTATCTCCTCCCACTTGGTCTGTATGTTGAGTGTTGGTGCAGGGAGATCTTCGTGTAGCACCTTATAAATATGGGAAATCAATCTGTGGCGTTGCAACAGGTCTAGTAGTGTTATCGGGGTGTTTAGAGCATGGTGGCACGTCAGGGAAGTTCGGCCACAACTGTTGCGCCGGTGTCGACATCTTGTCATACGGGAGATATTGTCCTTTACCACATGAAAATAATTCTATGGCATTGTCTTGTGTAATGAACTGCCCCCCATTGTAGAGGTCTCCCCTAGGATCACAACCAGTCTTTCCATCTCTGCACCCAACATGTAGACAGCGGTTCTAAGGAATGGGTGCACAACCCACAGTGGCATGTCTGGGGCATATGGTGCACATCAAATTACTCTCTCCGAACATTCCAACTTCCCAGGCATCAGCAACCAGTCGAATTATATAAGGTAAGACAAAAGGAATCTATCTGTTTATCAGAAGGGCTGGCAGAGACCATCCATCATGGGTTAGGAGCCGTTTGTCCCAGTTGTCCCCTTGGTTGAGCTAGTGAACCATGTGCTGTAGTTGTGCTATCTTTTAGTATAGCTCAATATGGGGTACCTCAAGACCCCCCTGTCCTCAGGTCCTTTTCTGTGTGGCAAGCCCAGCACTTCTTTATTTCCCCAAAGTAGGTCCACTATAGTGCTGTCAAGGGGTTGAAAATAATGCCTGAGGATCGCATAGAGGGTGCTATGAAGCACATAGAGGCATCGCAGTAATATGATCATTTTTGTAGTGGCTATTCTGCCTATGAGGGACAAAGGCAAATCCTTCCAGAAGTGGATCAATGCATGAAGCCACTCCACTACTCTCTCACTGTTCAGAGCCATAAATGCCTAAGCCGTGTGCGCCAATCAAATGTCCAAATAACAGATATTGTTTGTCGTCCAGGGAAATCCCACTCTCAGAAGAGTCTCTATCGGGACCCTGATTAGTGTTGGAGTGTGACCTTTATAATCAATATTAACATGAAAATTTGCAATATAATGTGTAATGAAGCCGCATAGAAGATGTATTAACTTAGAAGAAAACGAATGCACGCGTTTGAAATGTGCCCACGGGGAGTGGCCATCAATGTATACGATGTTTAGTGAAACTGGCTAATAATGAATTAATAATGTACTTATGTATGGTTTTGTATTAATGTAACTTAATATAGAGTTATGTATTAAGGTTTTGCTAAATTAATCACTAGGCCTTAGTTAGCAAGGGTCTGGGCCTTGCTGCCTGGTCTCATATTAACTGTTTTTCTAATGTGCAATGTGCTGTTTCCTGAAGGACACGAAGCTGTACTTTTCCAGAAGCTAGAGATATGTGTGTAACCGTAGTAAATTCTTTCTCATGGGACCCGACTTGCTCAAGGAAACATTCTTGCCGAATGCAACAGTGTAATTCGCAACAGGTGCAGGGCCGCCTGAACTAGAAGAAGACAATGGAACTACTGACTGGAGCGACAAGTGTAACTTTTCTTACTTGACATTCTACCCGTTGAAGACGTCAATCACAGGAGCCAATAGACTATCTGAGCACTGTGTTAAGTGAAAATTCTAGTAAGGTGTATGATGGATTATTGGACAGAGATAACGATGCACCAAATATTGCCCCATGGGAAATTAGAGACTTGTTTGACAACTTTAATATAACAGCGTGACACAATGAGAAATCAGCCATTACTGAGCCAATACCCTGCCATTCTTAGCCATTCTTACTCTGCCTTTACGGAGCCATTCTTTCTGAAGCCATTACTTGCTGTCCCTTTCCGAGAGACTTTGTCTTTAGCTGTTTGATACTCTAAACCATCCTCGCCTTACCCATTGCCTGAAATGCACTTCTCCTCCATATGAGGGAAGAGTTTCTTGCTATGCTCTGCTGAACTTGCCTGTCCTGTTCTGGCTGATGGCGAATCGACTGATGTCCTGAGGACGAAGACTGATACTGTATGCCACACCATTTGGATGGGTAACTATCTGATGATAAATTGTAATTGTCTATTTGCCTTTTCTTTCTAGGTACCAACTGCTCTTTTGATAGAGACCATAGTTAGATGTTTTCCAAATTTGTGTTGCTAAATTGTTTTGCATGAAGCCCAACATGCTGATGCTAATTCGAGGTTAGTTAAGGAGTTCACTAATATCGGTGCAAATAGACAAATGACTGAATCTTTGATTTGTTGAATAACGTGCTAATGATACTCTGCTAAAGTTGATTCATGTTGAAGTCGTGCTTTGTTCTAATGTTTATGATCTATGCATTGATAAAGTCTTATTCAAGTTGCCATATTGTAGTTCTGTTGATGTGCTTACTGATATTGAGACTAATAAATATGCTAGTAGAGTGTAACTAATAGGCAATAAATATCCTAAATCTTATTAGACCTGTGTGGTTATTCATGGTTGAAAGGTCATGGTGTGTTTCGTTCTTGTTAAATGTTATTGATTAGTCTGATTGATCAGTTATTGTGAATATTGATTGAGTTCTTAATCTATTTATTCCAATGCTGAATCTCGTCCTGGGAAGTCTCCAATCAGGGTCAAAAGATTAATTGGCTTAAAACAAGTCACTGTGAAAGTAAATTATCTAGATTGGGACACATTATCAGTTCGTCTCCCTAGCGGAATAACTCAGACTTGGGTTGACAGAGTCCTGAGAACTCTTCATATTCTTGCATTACATTTAATAGAATTGGCACGGAGTATGCTGGTTGTCTCAAATATACCAGGGCATCATCAGCGTAGAGGGAGACCACATAGATGGTTTCCCGCAGCGTTATCCCCCATGTGTCCATCGTCCTGCGGATTATCTTGCTATGGGTTCTCTGGAATGGTGAAAGAGGGCACCCATTCTTGGTTCCTCTACACAACCAGTAGGGCTCGGAGACAGCCTCATCTGAACATACCCTAGCTCAGGGATCAGAATAGGTTAGGCGGATACACTGGATAAATCTAGGGCCATGGCCGACTTTTAGCAACACATTCCAGAGATAGATCCAGTTTACGGAGTCCTACATTTGTTCAGTGTCCAAAAGTGTCAAGGCGTAGGCGTCCTCCTACAGTTGTGGGGCATGAGATATGTGAGAAAGGCGTTGCAGATTGTAATGGGTGTTTCTTTTCGGGATGAATCCTGACAGGTCAGGATGTGTTAAGGTTGGTAGTCAGGGAAATAAACGTGCAGCCAGCATGCTGCTGAGTTTCATGACTTTGTTTAGGAGAGATATTGGTCTATGTGCTGAGACGATCGTCTGGTCTTTTTCCAGTTTTGGCACCATTACAATTAGTGCCTCACGCATTGTGGCCCGGGAGGCTACCTTTTTGAAGGGCCTTCTCATATACCTGCAAAAGTCTGTCAGCTATGGTGTCTGCATATCTATGATAAAACTCAGTGGACAGACCATCACAGCCTGGGTCTTTTGTAGTTTTAAGCCACAAGAATCTCTTCATGGGTGATCGGGTTGACTCTTCCAGATATTCCTCAAGTTTCTATGATGGGGAATTGAACACCATATATATTACATAATGGGTATGAAATGCAGTTAAGAGCCCTCTGTGTACAGACAAGGGTTACAACATTGTCGTATAGCGTCAGGCTAAAGGACCTGGGGGACTCTTGTCGGACCAACCGGACTAACATTGCTCCCTTCTTATCACCCTTTACATGTAGTCTCTGGCGTTAAGCTGCGCAAGTGTGCTTCCCGAGCCTGCGCCAATCCTCCAGCAGCCCCGCACATGCCTCCCCGCAGCACTCATTTTGTCTAGGTGGGCAGGGGCCTTTGCTTCAAGCTACCCCAGCTTTTTTTCATGTGTACTGATGTTGCGTTCCAGTTGACGATGGACCCCGTAGGTTGTTGTAATACAAACCCCCCAGTAACACTATATTCATTGCTTCCCAATCCAGGACCCAGCTACTTGCCGAACTCCAATTCCTCAGCAAAATAATGTGTCAGTCTCTCACTGACTGTTGCTGCAAACAGGGTGGGGGTCTGTCAGTGCCCCCGCATGCAAGCCCCACAGTGGGATCGCTGGAGCTCCCTACCGAAGTTCAACAGGACTTGGGAGTGGTTTAACAGATATCAAGCCAGATAGGACACTTCTGATACCTTTTGCGTCAACTCAGTGGAGACCAAACAGTAATCTAATCAACTGTGGGTGCCTGCTGCAAGGGTGTAACATGAAAACATTCTCTTTGTCGGGTGCCTAGCTCTCCAGACATTGTGAAGGTGTAAGACATACATCATGTCTTGGAGTGCCCAGTGCAGGTTGGGTTTTGTGTAATTTCTGGGTGGCTCCTGATCTAGTGTACCATCCAGGACATAGTTACAGTCCCTCGCCAGCATGACATCTGCATCGAGGTACAACGATGCACCAGTTGTGACTCAGCATAAAAGTCAACAACTTACTATTCTTATTAGTGTATGCAATGCTTCCTATAGCATAAAGGAAATCACAAGATCAGAAAAAATCTTTTATTTGAGACTGGCAGGCTCAATACTTTGTTTCAGGACTTGGTGGGAGGTATGGTAGAGAGAAACTTTGGACATTTGTATTAAGCATGAGCACAAGTTTAAATATGTTAATGCTTTGTCTTAGCTAGCCAGTCTACCAGGTAGGCGTAAGCCTAATCCCTGGTTTAGTTTATCTATTTATGAGCAAACATAAACATGTAGAATGGCAGAAAGAAAGTGGAGGAAGTGAGAATTTAAAGAAGACCAGGATTGTTGCAGGAAGCAACTCCAGCCCTATAAAAAAAAATTGGGAAAGACAAAAATATGTATCATACTAATTAAATAATGGAAAAATCACATCTAGCTAATAGGAGATTTAGCTGTCTTACTCGTCCACCAGGCATAGTTCCAATGGTATTG
The DNA here is from genome assembly GCF_031143425.1 of Pleurodeles waltl. Lineage (NCBI taxonomy): Eukaryota > Metazoa > Chordata > Amphibia > Caudata > Salamandridae > Pleurodeles > Pleurodeles waltl. Next base: position 127,646,976 of record NC_090443.1, on the reverse strand, counting down.
CTTCATAAAGCTTGGTGGATAACTGGGACTATTGCCTTTGGACACAAGTTTATTTTAATCTAGCACAAAATATGAATAGTCTATAGTCTGGAATTCTTATCCCCCCCCCCCCCCCCACCCCCCAAAAAAAACTCTGGGTATGAGGCACTGTTGGATCCCTGTCCTGCAGCATATTGTGGTATCTGCCCCCCGTTGTGGCAAGAGGGTGTCGTCTCTAGGCAGCTTAAAACAGCTGTTGTGACTCTCCGCCTTAAAAATTAGTCTTCCCATGAGTAACTCGGACAATTTTAGACCAGATTCTTATTTTACAGTATTGACCAAGTGTTGGAGGGAGTGGTACATGAAATGATCTGCAGTACGTTGGTAAGTTTCACTTACTCATTAAATGTTAATCAGGGTTTCAGCTGGGTCATGGTACAGAGGCAGTCTTTTTTTTTAAAGGGCCTGTTAGTAGTCTAGTATACAATAGACCACTCATTTCTTCTGGAAAGGTTGAATTGTTGCCTATGGCTCAGTGTTAGAGCCAAAACCTGGGTGGCATTGTATATCTCAGTCCGAGTTTAGCGGTTAAGATAATTTTTCAGTGGTGAGGGAGCTCAGTGCTTGGCCTGCCTCAAGGTTATGCAGATTCTGCCGTTTATTCCTTGCTTTTTTAAAAATAAATATATAACTGGACTGGTCTTTCAGTACTAAACAGGTGACACCCAACTAACAGTTCATCTGGAAGAAGGTAGTTGCCAGGCTCTGTAATCACACTTTTACTGGCACACAGAGATTGTGTCCCCTTGTTTCAACACGTTTAAGACATGCCTCAACCAAAAGCCTTCATCAGAAACCAAACGAATCAACTGTTGCCATCCAGGGACCCATGGATAAGCAAATGGTTAATGGAGGAGAATGTTGACTACTGTCTTTTTCCCAGAGAAGACCAACCGCATATGCACAGGGGAGCACTGTCTTGGTCCCATATATGCGTATTTGTCAATTTGTCAAGAAGCGGAACACAACCTATACCTTTAGGAAACCATGATCACTTGTCGCGCGCTGACTATTTATTTATGCCAATGACATCCTGCTAATAGTGAAAAACCTGGATGTTAACCTCCAATCAATAATTTTGGATGTTATAAAGATTACGGAATGGTCTGGATTGACCATTAACTGGTCAACATTGATTGAAACCTCTCACGCCTAGCACCACATAGCCACAGCTGGTGTGCCCTCTACAATGGCAGGAGACACTAGAGTGAGGTACCTGTGAGCGTAGTTTCACCAAGAGATCTTGGTGATAGTTATCAAGAACTATGGCAGAACAGTAGACAGAATAACCACTAATATTGAAAAATGGATAAAACTGCAGCTTACAGGCTGGCAGAATTGGTCTCATTAAAATGTTTCTACTGTCCCAGTTGCTATACCTCTTCTGTAATATACACATCCCCCTCACCAGGGCATTGTTCAACACCTCAGTTCTTAATGATACAGCTTACCTGGGCTACAGCCATGGATCAGCTGGACGACTCTCTATTGTCCGTAGAAATATGGCAGCTGTGCAACACCAAACTTTGAAGAGTCCTTTCTTGTGGCGCAGGCACAGTTCTCCTCACACTTGTTCCACACCAGACAGGCATCACATAAAGGGCTCGAGAAGGCCCACTCCAGCCCAACTGAGCTCAACACTGTGATACTACAGATCCAGACCAGGCCCAAATACAAAATCCACTCTGCCAAATGCACAGTATGGCATGACTGGCAAAACTGTGCAATAGATACACTATACTCTCTGCCCATACCAGTTGCTAAGAATCCAAAGGTTGAACTCACTTTGGAGCCACCAGCAGGTAAACGACTGAACGACAGACGATATCTGTACACAGACACCAACTTTATCTCCCTGGTAGAATATGCAGAAAGGGGTAGTGTTGTGTCGCCCCAGGAGAAAATGTTGTACTACTGATTACGTGAGACAGTGAATCATGTACTTCCTTCTATCCCTAGGGAACCAGGCAGTTGTGCGTTGCTATCACTGGTAATGTCGGGCCCTGCATCCAGGAAGCTTATTACACTACAGTACAATATAGTAATGAGGACATAATATCCAAACCCAGCTTGGCTAGGGCACCGTGGTCAGAGGACTTAGGAATGGAACTTAGTGAGGAGCATTGGGGATAATGCAGCGCAAACCAAGGACGTTTCCATGAACTGCAAACATAGACTGGTGCACTACGAATTCCTGTTCCATGTGTACTATATACCAGCTGACATGGTGTTGTTTGCATGGCACACCAACACACATTGTGTGTGCTGTAATGCCCCTAGATCTGATATTTTTAACCTAGCATGGATCTGTGTACAGATTAATGACTATTAGGGCAAGCTTCTTGGAGACCTGAATAGCATGACAGATCTGGCACTGGGGCCTGACCCATTCTGGCGCTGAAGGGGTTTGTCAAAAAAGATCCAGAGGGTATGAGAACATTTTGGATCTAGGATTAATATTGAGTAAACGCAGAGTGGACAAGCACTGGTGCAGAGGTAAATCCCACTATAGCAGACTGGACCAAAAACCTAGTAACCTCCCACACTCGGATGACCATATACGGAGAACTCCTACCGAGAAAGTCTCAGCCCTGGGATATTTGGAACCCCTTGAGACAATGCGTAATAAGCAAAGATGATGGCGCACCCCATTCAAACCCCTCACTCTGACAATGTAAGCTTCTTACTAACTCACCACTGCTCCACACTCTTCTCCTTGCCTACCCCTCAGTGGGTACTGTCTTACTCTGCCACTTTTTAAATACTCTTTTCAGTTCCAAATGATCCTTTCTTACTTCCTACTTCAGTTCTTTGCCATTTTAGTGCCACTTTGCCACTTTTCCATTCAACTAGTTTATTTAGCTCTGGTCTGATAGGCACCTTTATATCCAGGCACTAAAAGAGCAGCATTTCAACTAGTAGTACGTCACTCCAAGCTGCTTGTTTCTTTGCCATCACCACCAAGAATATGGCTGGGCAACCCTTTCGCTGATTACCATTTCACTCCACAAGCATCCGTAGTGGCAAGTCCAAATAAGCAATCTTGAATGGTGGAAATTAGACTGCCATAATCCTGAGATTTAGTGCTTCCTCTTCTTTTAAAACAGGAGGCATGAACCATCTTAGAGTGAGGGTTGTTGTCTTCTACCCTCTCATGTCTGTGAGAGGAGAGGGGAAAGACTAGATTCATGTGTAGATGAGACTAAACCTATTCTCAGTGGCAGAAAAAAATGAAATATCACAATATGGAGTGGGGAATCAAAAGGAGTAGTTTTGGGGTTTATTATCCCTGCAGAGCCGTACCTTCCTTGGGGACACAAAAGTACCACCCGTCAACGTGCCAGGAGGCATGCTTGAAGTCCGTGTTGCCAGGGGACTCATCTCGTATTGATAAGCGTTCTGTAATCCCACTACGTGGGACATCAGAAGAAGATGTTTTGGGGTCTCCTATCCCTGGAGAGCCCTACCAGCCTTGGATGACTCCAAGTACCACCAGCCTACCCGCCAGGAGGCATGCCCCGGGCTCGGGGCTACTCACATCGTGCTGATAAGCGCTCTGCAATCCCACTACCCAGGACATCAGAAGGAGAAGTTTTGGGGTCTCATATCCCACAAGAGCCCTACCAGCCTTTGGGACTCAAAAAGGACGACCAGCCTACCTGCCCGGAAGCCTGCTTGCAGTCTGTGTGCCCTGGGGCGGAGCTACTCACATTGCGCTCATAAGTGCTCTGCAATCGCGCTTCACGGGACATGAGAAGAAGTTTTGAGGTCTCCTATCGCTGGAGAGCCCTACAAGCCTTGGGGACTCAAAGTACCACCTGCTTACGCACTAGGAGGTGTGCTTGCAGTCCGTGTTCCCTGGAGGCGGGACTACTCACATCACGCTGCAATCCCGCTGCGTGAGACATCAGGAGAAGAGGTTTTGGGGTCTCCTGCCCCTGAAGAGCCCTAGCTACCTTAGGGACTTAAAGTACCACCAGCGTATGCGCCAGGAGGCGTGCTTGCAGTTCGTGTGCCCTGGGGGCGGGGCTAGTCACATTGCGCTTATAGGCACTCTCCAGTCCTGCTGCGCGGGACATCAGCGGGAGGAGTTTTGGGGTCTTCTATTCCTGGAGAGCCCTACACGCCCTAGGGACTCAAAGTACCACCAGCATATGCGCTGGGAGGTGTGCTTGCAGTCAGTGTGCCCCAGAAGCAGGGCTACTTGCATCGCACAGATAAGCGCTCTGCAGTCACACAGTGCAAGACTGTGATAGGGTTTAGCCACTGAGGATACAGTACTCTAGGTTTCTAATATAGAGTCAGTCCAGTCAGGGAGGTGATACACACCCGATAATCTATGTGTTCTGTTATTTTCACAGCGTTTTCGGAACACAAATGTCTGGAATCTGTCCAGTTTATAGTCCTTTCCTTGTTTTCGCGCTTTCCCAATTTATGTGTCTTTTCTTCTCTAGGGTCTTCTGGAACTCTTAGCAACCACCGACACCCAGGCAGTGGGAGTAGAAAGAGAAAAAAAGGATGCGGTCAAGTAAGTGCCTCTTCTTTATATAGTTCTCGTTACGCATGCAAAGGGTGGGGGGATTTGTAAGGGGGTGTCCCTGTGGGTTAGTATGCATTAGGAGGTTAGAGTGAACCTCTTTACCTAATCAGGCGTGCCCTTGAACCTCCACCTCTTCCCTCCTCCAATCCCCACCCTCCTTAACACCAGAGTTATTTGACCGCGGAAGCGTTCCCATTCCTGGACAAGCCACGTCCCTCCTGGGACGCTGCGGCCCTTCGCGCCTCCTGGGTTTCTCCACCTCTGTCTGTTCCTCTCCTTCCGCTCTGCTGTTTCTTGGACTTGTCACCTTCGTCGCGCCTGCTTCTGGAGTATTTCCCTCGTTGCTTCTGTCACGCTGGTTTCTTCCTTCGTTGTCCTGTCTTCCTCCCGATCTGTTCAAATGGGCGTCCTCTCCATTCTGTTCCTCTTCATCCATCCTCTCTGTTCCTGTTCAATGTGGCCACGCTCCTTGATGGTACTGACATGATAACCTGGTTCGCTCCCCTTGGCGACTGGATGGACGGCTGGGGGCTCTTCCACCCGTTTCTGTCCTGCACCCGAGGTGGCTCCCTGTCACATTCGCTCACCCCTGGGAGTGGCTGATTCAGCCAAGAGTCCATGAGATACCCTGATAGGAAATCAGCGCTGGCCAGCATGGAACTGGGTATATGACTCACCTGAAACATAAAAGGTTGAAGGGATAAGAACCACCTTAGCACTCTCAGTTTGTATCTTTATGACGGGCCAACCAGGTTAAAGGGGCATGATCCGTAAGATGTATGAAGGTTTGACCCAACAGGTAATATTGTGTGGCTTTGACAGCCCATTTTATGGCCAGACAATCTATTTCCAGGGTTGGATAGTTCTTCTCCCTTGGTAGTAGTTTTCTGCTGATGTATATTATGGGGTGAAAGGACGTCCAAAAATCCTTATTCGGAGGCATCAGTCTGTAGTAGGAAAGGTTTATTGAAGTCTGGACATCGCAACACAGGATTGGTGACCAATAACTCTTTTAGTCTTTGATAGCTGTTGTATTGTGGTCCTGTCAAGTGGAGTATATTGTTTGGTTGGTTCTTTTCTAGTAGTTCTGTTAGTGGAACTGCTTGGGTGGAATAGTGTGGAATCAACAGTCTATAAATCCCTCCATACCTAAGAACGATTGTATGTTGCATTTTGTTTTGGGTGGTGGTATCTTCCTGATAGCCTCAGATTTTTCCATTTGCGGCCATATATGACCTTTCGCTTTAATGTACTCCAGATAGTTGATTCAACTCCTGGCAATGCTACTTTTTTCAGAGTTAGCCGTTAGGCCTGCCTCTTTTAGGGATTGCAGAACTGCTGACAACTGTTCTAGGTGTTGGTTCCAGGTACGACAGTATAGGACTGTATCATCAAGGCAGGATGCTGCGTACTCTAACGGGGTCTTAGTATTACGTCCATGAGGTGCTGAAAGGTAGCTGGCGCCCCATATAACCCAAAAGGCAACACAATAAATTGGTAAAGGCCTGAAGGGGTTGAAAATGCTGTTCTCGCTTCATCAATGTGGTTTAGGGGTATTTGCCAATACCCCTTTGGAAGGTCTAAGGTGGTGGGATACCATGCATGACCTAACCGTTCGATTAGATGTGTCAAAACATGAAATAGCATGAAGTTGGCAGAAGTCCATACAGAACCAGATAGACCCGTTTGGTTTTGGTGCTAAGACCACCAGGGAACACCAGGGGCTATTTGATGGTTCTATTATACTGGCCTTTAGCATTTCCTGGATTTCTTTTTCTACCACCAGTCTCCTGGCTTCTGGGATACAATATGGTTTTAGACAGACTGTTTTCCTTCCCTCCGTTTTGATGTGGTATTGTATTAGAGTTTTTTCCCAGGGAACTTTGAGAAGACACCTTTGTGTCTCATAGCAAAGTTTATAATTTTTGTTCTCTGTTTCTCTGACAGATTGGGACCAAGAGAGGGTATGATCTCCTCCTCTTCTCCAGGAAAGGGAAGTCGAGGTATTTCTAAGGTTTTAGTCTTAGTAATGACGAGGTTGGAACTATCCCTACAGGGCTAGGGACTCATCCTCCTCCAAGATCTTAACAAGATTGACTTGATAGATCTGGCTTTCTCTTGGGTTGTGTGGGTTCTCAATGCTATACGTAACCAGGGTTACTTTTTCCACAACCCTATATGGACCCTGCCACTTGGCTAATAGCTTGTTTTCCATTCTTGGTAATAGGACCAGGACCTTATTATATATCAGTAAGTCTCTTAGTCTTTTCTCCCCACATCGTATAGTTTTTTTCTGTTTTTCTTTGTTTCCTTTTAAGTTTATCCTCCCATATCATATGTAGGTTCTCTCTCAACTGTTGGGTATAAACAAGGATGTCCCAAGCTTTCTCCTCCTTTTCTTCCCATTGCTCTGCTGCAATGTCTACGAGAGTCCTTGGTTGCCTGCCAAAGACTAGCTCAAATAGACTATGTCCAGTCGATACCTGAACATGTGTTTTAATGGCATACAAAACCAGCTGTAGTTTTTTTATCCCAGTCCCTCCCTGAATCTGATATTGTCTTTATTAGCAGGGTTTTGTTGTACCTCTCGACCAATCCGTCTGTTTGGGGTTGGTAGACTGAAGTACATATCTGTTTTACCCCCAGAAGATGACATATCTGTGACATCAGACGTGCAATGAATGGAGTACCCTGATCGGTAAGGAGTTCTCGGGGGAATCCTACTCTAGAAAAGAAGCCAATCATGGCCTGGGCTATATTCGTGATAGCCATTCTGGTGAGCCATCTGACTAGCATAATCTACTAAGACCAGTACATATTGACATCCTATTGTTGAGGGTACAAGGAGTCCGACCAGATCCATTCCTACTCTGGAAAATGGGGTCTCAATGATGGGTAAAGGAAATAGTTGGACCTTAGGATTGTAACTGGGATTTACCAGCAGACCTTTAGAGCATGTGCCACAGTGTCTCCTGATATCTGAAAATACCCCCGGCCAATAGAAGCGGCGTAGTAGGTATCTTCCGTCTTTTCCCTGCCATAATGGCCCTGCCCTACCTGCCTATGCGCTAGATGCAGTATCTCTATCCAGAATGAGTGGGGAACAACCAACTGGGTTCTTAGGTTTCCTTTCTGTTGAACCGCTGTATATAACAGCCCATTTTTAACAAGGAAATAGGGACCCACCTGACCTGTTGGGTCGGAGATGGCGGAGTCCCAGGAGTGTGTCAGGGAGGGGTCCTCCCTCCGGCATTCTCTGAACTCCCCTGAGGTAGATAAGACTCTCTTGTCTGCAGGACAAGGAATAGGACTGTCAGGAGGCCTATTCTTGTAATGGTGTTTACTCTGCATTCTCTTCTGCTGTTTAGTTAATTTTGTTTTGTCCTTACTGGGTTCTATAATGTTAGTGGAAAAAGGAGCATCAGTCAACCACATGTTTATAGGATCCTGGGTTGTTGCGGTTTCCAACAGCCCTGGAAATCCATATAATCAGTCCCTATGATTATGTTCTCCACCAGTTGTGGTATTCCCCCGGCTCTGATCTTCTCTTCCCAGCCCTTCCATTCTATAGTTACTTCCGCCATGGGATATACCTGACTATCCCTGTAGACGCAGCTCATGACCACAGCCTCTCCTTCAACCCACTGGTCATCCAACACAAGTTTTGCATTGCTCACTGTTCAGCTACATCCCGAGTCTGTTAGGGGCCGTGCAGTTGTGTGGTTTACCGTCATTGTTTTCACATACTGAAGGGTCTTCCCTCCAGGCCACAAGATCCTACCCCTTACCAGTCTTATTTCCATTGGTTCTGGGATGGGTATCTTGTGGGGACAGTTACGAGCAATATGCCCCACTCAGCACAATTATAGCATTGAGGGACTTGACTGGGTTCCTTGGCTGGAAAGCTCCCAGTAAGGTTACCTTCTACGGGATAGCGATGGTTGGTCCTCGGAGGTGGAGCAGTATGATTACTCTTTGGAGCTTGTGTTGTCCCTTTCACCGGGGTCACTCTGAAGTCAGGAGCTCTATGAAACGCGCAGGCCAACCCGATTGCAGTGGTTACTGTAACTTTCGAATGTTGTTTTACCCAATTCCAGGTATTTGCTGGTAGCGATTCCAATTATTGTTCTAACTGGATAGACTGTAAACCTTCTCTTTGGTGCTTTCCATCGGTTTTAACCACTTAAAACCCACTCCTTGAACCCTATGGAAGAGAGCCCTGGGATTCTCAGAGGGGTTCCCCTTTGTTCTACGGAACCTTAGCCGATAGTTTTCCTTATCGAACCCGACTCTTTCCAGAATAGCCTTCTTAACTTCTCCATAAGGTATAATTACTCCTGGGTTTACTTCTTGATAGGCTGTCTGTAAAGTCCCAGTTAGAAGCGGGCTACACAATATCCCCACTGTTCCTGGGGCCAACTTGCTGACATGCCTACTCTTTTGAAATTGGTGAAAAATGTGTCTGGATCCTCCCCCTCCTGGTATTTTTTGCAATACTGAACTCTGTACGTTTAAGTGGACTCTGGTGGTAGCAATTGTTTTGGTAAGCTTTTATAGGGCGGTTTCATGAACTAGTTGGTTGTTTGCTATTATGGTGGCTTGGCTTTTCAAGGTGTTCTGTAATGACTGTCTGTCTATCTGAGCTTCTCTTGCTTGTTCTTCCCACACTAGTTGTAGGTGCGTTGTCCCTCTGCAAGCTGGGTGATTATATCTTCTAGGGATGGTTTAACCTCATGGTCCCTTCGGTTTCTCTGGGCTTTATCCCATTTTTGACACCACTGTGATTGGGTTTACCCACAGGGGCCACAGTACTCTAGGTTTCTAGGTGAAACACAGCCGATAATCTATTTAGTCTGTTATTTTCACAGAGTTTTCGTGCATAAATGTCTGGGATCTGTCCAGTTTATAGTCCTTTCCTTTTTTTCACGCTTTCCCAATTTGTGTCTTTTCTTCTCCAGGGTTTTCTGATGCTCTCAGCAACCACCGACATGTGGGCTCTGGGAGTAAGAAGGAAAAAAAAAGGATGTGGTCAGGTAAGTGTCCTTTCTATATATAATTCTCGTTATGCATGCAAAGAGGGAGGGTTTTTTGTGGGTGAGGGGTTCTTTAGGTACCACAAGAATTACTATATTGACACCCTGTTTGTGTCCTTTTACTTAAGGCATACCGTCTTTACCCCAAAGAAGACCTCAGTGAATAAGGGGGATCCCTGTGGGTTAGTATGCATTAGGAGGTTAGAGTGAACCTCCTTACCTAATCAGGCATGCCCTTGAACCTCCACCTCTTCCCTCCTCCAATCCCCACCGTCCTTAACACCTTAGTTATTTGACAGCGCAAGCGGTCCTGTACCTAGACAAGCCACGTCCCTTTTGGGACGCTAAGGGCCCCTTCACGTCTTGCCTCGGTCTGTTCCTCTCCGCTGTTTTTTGGGCTTGTTTCCTTAGTTGCATCTGCTTCTGGAGTCTTTTCCTCGTCACCTCAGTCACTCTGGTTTCTTTCTTCGATGTCCTGTGTTCCTCCCGATCTGTTCGAGTCGGCGTTCTCTTCCTCTTTGGTCTTCCTCTCTTTTCCTTCTTCAGTGTCGCCATGTTCATTCATCCCCCTGGGGGACTGGAGGGACGGCTCGGGGCTCTTCCACCTGTTTCTGCCCTGCACCCGAAGTGGGTCCCTGTCACAGGGACATCAGAAAGAAGTTTTGGGGTCTCCTTTCTCTGGAGAGCCCTAGCAGCCTTGGGGAATCAAAGTACCAGCAGCCTATGCACTAGAAGGTGTGCTTGCAGTCCGTGTGCCCTGGGGGTGGGGCTGCTCACATTGTTCTGATAAGTACTCTACATTCCCGCTGCACGTGACATCAGAAGGAGATGTTTTGGGGTCTTCTATCCCTGGAGAGCCCTACCAGTCTTGGGGACTTAGTACTGCCAGCCTACGAGCCAGAAGGCTTGCTTGCAGTCCAGGGTCCCTGGGGATGGGGCTACTCACATTGTGCTGATAAGCGCTATGCAATCCTGCTGCGTGGGATGCGTGTGGGTTGCACCCGGCAGAAGACCATGTAGGAAGTTGGCTCTGTATGTGCTATTTCAAAGTAAGGAATAGCATGCACAGAGTCCAAGGGTTCCCCTTAGAGGTAAAATAGTGGTAAAAAGAGATAATACTAATGCTCTATTTTGTGGTAGTGTGGTCGAGCAGTAGGCTTATCCAAGGAGTAGTGTTAAGCATTTGTTGTACATACACAGAGACAATAAATGAGGTACACACACTCAGAGACAAATCCAGCCAATAGGTTTTGTTATAGAAAAATATCTTTTCTTAGTTTATTTTAAGAACCACAGGTTCAAATTTAACATGTAATATCTTGTTTGAAAGGTATTGCAGGTAAGTACATTAGGTACTTTGAATCATTTCAATTGCATGTATACTTTTCAAGTTATTCACAAATAGCTACTTTAAAAGTGGACACTTAGTGCAATTTTCACAGTTCCTGGGGGAGGAAAGTTTTTGTTAGTTTTACCAGGTAAGTAAGACACTTACAGGGTTCAGTTCTTGGTCCAAGGTAGCCCACCGTTGGGGGTTCAGAGCAACCCCAAAGTTACCACACCAGCAGCTCAGGGCCGGTCAGGTGCAGAGTTCAAAGTGGTGCCCAAAACGCATAGGCTTCAATGGAGAGAAGGGGGTGCCCCGGTTCCGGTCTGCTTGCAGGTAAGTACCCGCGTCTTCGGAGGGCAGACCAGGGGGGTTTTGTAGGGCACCGGGGGGGACACAAGCCCACACAGAAATTTCACCCTCAGCGGCGCGGGGGCGGCCGGGTGCAGTGTTAGAACAAGCGTCGGGTTCGCAATGGAAGTCAATGAGAGATCAAGGGATCTCTTCAGCGCTGCAGGCAGGCAAGGGGGGGCTTCCTCGGGGAAACCTCCACTTGGGCAAAGGAGAGGGACTCCTGGGGGTCACTTCTGCAGTGAAAGTCCAGTCCTTCAGGTCCTGGGGGCTGCGGGTGCAGGGTCTTTTCCAGGCGTCGGGACTTAGGTTTCAGAGAGTCGCGGTCAGGGGAAGCCTCGGGATTCCCTCTGCAGGCGGCGCTGTGGGGGCTCAGGGGGGACAGGTTTTGGTACTCAGTCGTAGAGTAGTCCGGGGGTCCTCCCTGAGGTGTTGGTTCTCCACCAGCCGAGTCGGGGTCGCCGGGTGCAGTGTTGCAAGTCTCACGCTTCTTGCGGGGAGATTGCAGGGTTCTTTAAAGCTGCTCCTTTGGATAAAGTTGCAGTCTTTTTGGAGCAGGTCCGCTGTCCTCGGGAGTTTCTTGTCGTCGTCGAAGCAGGGCAGTCCTCAGAGGATTCAGAGGTCGCTGGTCCCTTTGGAAGGCGTCGCTGGAGCAGAGTTCTTTGGAAGGCAGGAGACAGGCCGGTGAGTTTCTGGAGCCAAGGCAGTTGTTGTCTTCTGGTCTTCCTCTGCAGGGGTTTTCAGCTAGGCAGTCCTTCTTGTTGTTGCAGGAATCTAAAATCTTAGGTTCAGGGAAGCCCTTAAATACTAAATTTAAGGGCGTGTTTAGGTCTGGGGGGTTAGTAGCCAATGGCTATTAGCCCTGAGGGTGAGTACACCCTCTTTGTGCCTCCTCCCAAGGGGAGGGGGTCACATCCCTAATCCTATTGGGGGAATCCTCCATCTGCAAGATGGAGGATTTCTAAAAGTTAGTCACCTCAGCTCAGGACACCTTAGGGGCTGTCCTGACTGGCCAGTGACTCCTCCTTGTTATTCTCATTATTTTCTCTGGCCTTGCCGCCAAAAGTGGGGCCCGGGCCCGGAGGGGGCGGGCAACTCCACTAGCTGGAGTGTCCTGCGGTGCTTTGACAAAGGGGTGAGCCTTTGAGGCTCACCGCCAGGTGTTACAGCTCCTGCCTTGGGGAGGTGTTAGCATCTCCACCCAGTGCAGGCTTTGTTACTGTCCTCAGAGTGACAAAGGCACTCTCCCCATGGGGCCAGCAACATGTCTCTAGTGTGGCAGGCTGCTGGAACCAGTCAGCCTACACAGATAGTCGGTTAAGTTTCAGGGGGCACCTCTAAGGTGCCCTCTGTGGTGTATTTTACAATAAAATGTACACTGGCATCAGTGTGCATTTATTGTGCTGAGAAGTTTGATACCAAACTTCCCAGTTTTCAGTGTAGCCATTATGGTGCTGTGGAGTTCGTGTAAACAGACTCCCAGACCATATACTCTTATGGCTACCCTGCACTTACAATGTCTAAGGTTTTGCTTAGACACTGTAGGGGCACAGTGCTCATGCACTGGTACCCTCACCTATGGTATAGTGCACCCTGCCTTAGGGCTGTAAGGCCTGCTAGAGGGGTGTCTTACCTATACTGCATAGGCAGTGAGAGGCTGGCATGGCACCCTGAGAGGAGTGCCATGTCGACTTACTCATTTTGTTCTCACTAGCACACACAAGCTGGTAAGCAGTGTGTCTGTGCTGGGTGAGGGGTCTCTAGGGTGGCATAATACATGCTGCAGCCCTTAGAGACCTTCCCTGGCATCAGAGCCCTCGGTACCAGAGGTACCAGTTACAAGGGACTTATCTGGGTGCCAGGGTGTGCCAATTGTGGAATCAAAAGTACAGGTTAGGGAAAGAACACTGGTGCTGGGGCCTGGTTAGCAGGCCTCAGCACACTTTCAATTCAAAACATAGCATCAGCAAAGGCAAAAAGTCAGGGGGTAACCATGCCAAGGAGGCATTTCTTTACAACCGGGCCAAGGCGGTCCCATCCCAGCCTCTCATAGACCTGATAAGGCCAGGCTGGGCCACCTCCTTTGGTCCTATTTCCCAAGAGGTATCCACCCTCTTGGAATTATTCTGTATTTAGAAGGGTAGTAGTGACCCATCTGACAGCTGCTGGTCATTGGGAGGAAATTAACATTGGTAGGGGGCTCCTTGAATACCCCTACCACCAAGCTTTCCTCCATTGACCATATGTTAGAAAGGGCATTTGGGGTTGGAAGTACTGAAATTGCCCTCTCTGAAAGGTGGTTATCTTTAGCCACAGACTCCACAAATAGCTTTTCCCTGGTTGCTTTTATAGGGATTGAACACCATGAATTTAGGTTTTTTACGTTGAGCTCCAAACCCCGATCACTGCAGAAGCTCCTAAATTATGCAAGCACAGAAGCAGAGAACTCTGGGTAGTTCCCAAGTTTAGGTGGAGAGTGGCTTCTTTCTGTGGAGCAGCCTACAACACCATCAACACTCTGAATCTGTTCACTTCAAATCCCTAGTTGTCTGACAAAGTTTTTAAGTATAGGATTTGTACAGTTCTATCCACGCCAAGCTAGAAAGTGACAGTCTTTTGCCATTTTTACAGCAAAGTCTTTACGCATAAGATTAGCTATTGACATCCATGCTGAGCTAAAAAATAACAAAAGCCTCTTACCACTCCAGGCACTGTATCACAGCTTTGAATTGGACAAATATCATCTAAGCCAACCTGAAATGAATAAAACCAAAACCTGACATATGTGTCGCTCTTATTAGAGCTTTACAGACAGATATAGCTTTGTCCAGGCGAGAACCTAGTATATGTCCACCCCCCACACACACATATGCATACATACAGTATATACTATCCAGGTGCATGTGTCCGCTCCTTCCGCCACTCTAGCTCAGGAAGACCCGTCAGCCTGGTGATGGGCCATCAGGATATGCAAGGCACACCTCAGCTCCCTTTGTGTGACTGTCTATAGTGAATGCACAAATAACCAAATTGTCATCCTGACCTAGACGTGTATTCAGCAGACAGGCAGAGGCACAGGATGGTTAAGCAAGAAAATGCCCACTTTCTAAAACTGGCATTCTCAAACTCACAATTCAAAAAACGACTTCACCAAAAGATGTATCTTTAAATTGTGAGTTCAGAAACCCCAGACTCCTCCTCTGTATCTGCTCCCAATGAGAAACTACACTTAAAAGATATTTCAAAGCAATCCCCATGTTACCCTATGGAATAGATAGACCTTGCAGTAGTGAAACCCAAATTTAGCAGTATTTCACTTTCAGGACATGTAAAGCACACCACTACACGTCCTACCTTTTAAATACACTGCACCCTGCCCATGGGACAGCTTTGGGCCTACTTTAGGAGTGACTTACATGTAATAAAAGTTAGTGTTTTGGCCTGGCAAGGGGGTGCGCTTGCCAGGTCGAAATGGCAGGTTAAAACTGCACACACAGACACTACAGTGGCAGGTATCATAAACTCAGTCCACTCGGGCCCCAGCTGACCCATGCCATCACCACATCTTCAACCACGTGCTCTCCTACTTGTTCAACACCTCAGTTGCCACGGCCATATTCCCCAAAGACTGAAAATATGCAGAAGCAGACGCCCTACTAAAGAAATTGTTGTCAGACGCCAGCGTCCTCAACAACTTCTGACCGATCCCCCTGCTCCTTTTCCTGGCCAAAGTGTTAGAAAAAATCATCAACCAACAACTCTCCTCGTAACTGGAAAGGAATCTCATACTCGACTTTTCCCAATCTGAATTCCACAGCAACCACAGCGCAAAGACTGCACTCATTGCTGCTACTAATGACATCCGAGCCCTACTCAACCGGGGAGAGACTGCGGCTCTGATCTTCCTGAACCTCTCAGAAGCCTTCGATACGGTCTCCCACCACGCATTCATCAGAAGGCTGAACAACATAGGAATCCAAGGAGCTGCTCTAAGATTGTTAGCTGCTTTCCTCACTGGAAGAACGCAAAAAGTCAATTTTCCCCCTCTTCACCTCAAAAACTATGGAAATAGTCTGTGCAGTACTCCAAGGCTCATCGCTAAGCGTCACCCTCTTCAAAACTTATATGATACCTCTGGTCAGCGTCACCCAAACCCTTAGACTCAGTCATATCCTATGCAGACAGCACAACTCATTCTCTCCCTCACCGAACACACCAACAAAACAAAGACTAACTTCCACAACTACATGAAAGATGTAGCCAACTGGATGAAGGACAACTGCCTGATGCTCAACAAGGACAAGCCAGAGCTTCTGATTTTTGGAAACAAAAGCTCCCCATGGGACACATCCTGGTGGCCATCAGAACTCGAACTTACTCCTACCCCCACTAACTGTGCTAGGAACCTACGCATCATTCTGGACAACAAGCTAACCTTAACGACTCAGGTTAACTCCATCTTTTCCCCTGCTTCTTCTTCCTCTGAATGCTACATAAGATGTTCAAATTGCTACCCCAGAGCTCAAGATGTACTATCACCCAGGCTCTCATCTCCAGCCGACTTGACTATGGCAGCGATCTCTACGAAGCTCACCTCTGTTTACACACCAGAGCCAGACTTGTCCTGGATCTCCCTAGATGAACTCCACTGGCTCTTTGTACAAAAAAGATGCCAGTTCAAGCTCTTGACCCATGCATACAAGGCCCTACACCACTGCGGACCCGCCTACTTGAATCACCGCCTGAACTTCCATCAGCCAACCAGACACCTCGCCTCCACATCACTTTCTCTAACCCTAATCCGGATGAATCAGCCTGGTCATAAGGCATGTGGCTAGGATCTTACTTAATATTTTATAATCCATTTTCATCATGTAGAGTGGGCGGGAGGATCGCACATCCTCAGCAAGGCGCCCGGGTTTTAGAAGTGGTATGACTATGGCTTTGTTTGTGGAAGTGGGAGAGTTCCCAGCCTCAATGCCTCCCAATGAAGTGCGCTAAGTCGAGGAGCAAGTGAATCATTATATGCACTATAAAATTCCACTGGTAGCCCATCCGCCCCTGGCACCTTTCCCCTAGCTATTGCTTTTGAGGCTGAGCTAATTTCTAGGGGGGAAAATACCACCTCCTATGGCCTGATGTTCAGCCTCGGCTAGCTGTAGAAGTTGTAGTTCTTCCAGGCATGGTAGTTGTGCGGGGATAGGTCCTCAGACAGAGGGCCATAGAGCAAGGTTCAGTAAATCGGGCATTTATCTCCTCTTGCCGAAATAGCCGGGCGTCCTTTCCATCCTCAATCTCCATCATTAATAAGTTTTGTTAGGAAGGGTTTGAAAGCCACACCAGAAGTTCTCCTGATCTGTCCCCTTCTGTATGCATTTGAGTTATATAAGTTCTATGATGAAAACATCTTAGTCTTTCTACTGCTACCGCAACCTTTTCCCTAGCCTCCACAAGTAATGAGGACAGCTCCGGAGCTCCCGGTCTCTCCCATTCTAGTGCTAGAAGTCTATCTTCATTGTCCTCACTTTCTTTCTCAAGTGTCCTCTTAACCCCCACTACGCTAGCAATGCACTTCCCCTTGATCATCATCTTAAAGGCGTCCCATTCCACCGCATGAGAGGTCCAGGTTGCTTCATTGTCCACAAAATAGGTCTGCATGGTCTTGCCAATCGATTGCCGGAAGGTCGCCAGTTCAGTATTCTAGGGCTCCCTGTAAGCCACACTATTGTGAGCAGTAATGGATTGTGGTCTGAAATTGTGAGGCAGAGGTATTCTGCGGCACGGGCAGTGCTGTTGACCTCTGGGGATGCTCAAAAAGCATCCAATCTGACATGGAGGTCATGTTGACTCAAATGGAATGAGTACTCCTGAACCATGGGATGGTGATGTCTCCATTAATCTATGAGGGCCCAATGTTATTGCCAATCAGTGAATGCTTTGACTGATCGGTGTGCTGAGGAGCGTGGCAGTGGGTTGTGTGATCTGTCGAGCTCTGTGTTCCGGACACAAGTCAAGTCACCTCCTATAATAATTGCCTGTGTTAGCTGAGGCCCTGTTGTATGTGAAAGTGACGTCAAAAAGGATCCCTGATCGTGGTTAGGTGCGTAACTGCCACGTTTGTGATGTCTCTTCCCTCTAGTCTTCTAGAAACCAATAAGTAGCGGCCCTCCGGGTCTATTGTTTCCTTCATTTTTTGAAAAGGGACCCCAGGCTGAATCTATATTAGGATCCCTCTTACAAATGCTGAATATGTGGTAGCATATACCTGTCCACGCCATCTCTTGGTGATAGCTTTGGCCTCTGGACCTGGGAGGTGTGTTTCCTGGATAACTGCTATATGTATACCTCATCTCTTAAGTTGGGAGTAGACTTTGTAACGTTTAGCCATGCTGTTCAATCCCCGGACGTTCCATGTTGTAAGTTAGGGGGGACGCCATGTGTTATTCTTGACTGTATGTCCCTACGCCTTTGTGATCTGCCTCCGGAATTCTCAGGTGCGACACTAGAGCATATGTACGGTAATATTTGAGCAGATGCAACCCCTTTGTTCAAACATGTAACTAACAAAACACGTAACCAAATATCTCCCCTTCCCCAGGACCGGTATCACAACCATCCCCGTCCAAACTTTCGTATAACATTTATAACAGTTTAGATAGGGGGGGTCTGTACAAGGAACCCCGGAGCATACTCCGCCGAGCATGCCCCATGCCATCAGATTAATCAGGAGAGTTCTTTGTTCCTCAGCTGTTCTGACGATTGACCTCCTGCAGTCCCAGAGCCGATTGTGCCACCCTAGAGGCACGGTATCGTCCTATTATTCCCATGGCTGAGGGGAGTGTAGGGTCCTCTACTCAGTGTGTCAAGGATGACTCTTGTGGATCAAGAGCATTTTCTGTATTATTGGGCAGTTCTCAGTTAGACTCCGGAGATGGATTAACCAGCCTATGTGACTCAGATCTCGTCACTGTTTATTTTATCTCGTCTGATGTGCCAGGTGTTACTTTTAATGGTGAGTCGGTCGTGTCCTGGGAGGAGATAGAGGCACTTTCAGACAACGAGTCCCGGCCTGACAAAATATCTGTGTGGTGGGACGAGCCCGGCCACTGTCTGTTAAGGGACGCCGCTGTCTCTACTGCATCTCTGCATCTCCATCAATGCCTGCGAGTGTGGGTGGAGGTGTCACCGCAGTTGTTTTTTGTCTTGGTTTCCTCCTGCGACCCTCGTGTGGACCTTGGTTGGCTCTTGGTTCCTTCACCATGGCAGGGAAATTTGAGTCCAGCCATTCCCATACCTGTTGGGGGGAGGTGAAGAAGAGTACATTATTGTTGTCATTGATCCGGAGCTTGGCTGGGAACAGCATGGCATATTGAATTCCCAAGTCTCTGAGCTTTTTTTTTGGCCTCAGCGAATGATGCTCTTTGCCTCCCAGCGTCTCTTGTGAAGTCTGGGAAGATCATTATTCGGTGGCCCTCTATTTTTCTCTCTCCTCTCAATCTGTCTTGCGCCCAGCGGCGGGTTCTGGGACGGTACCCAATGGGCTCGTTCGAGCGCAAAGTAGGGAGAGAGTCCCCCCGGGGCGACTTCGTTGCTTACCCATTGTTCCAGCAATGCAGTCATATTTGTCACTTTCTCCTCTCTTTTTTTGTAGTAGACCCTCTAGTTGTAAATTGCTTCTTCTCGCTCTGTTTTCTGCATCTTCCTCTCATGTCTTTAATGTTTTAATTCGAGCTTACATTTTGGCCATGTTAGTACTCAGCTGACGGCAATCTGGAGTAAGTTCTTCGAGGGACCTTTCATTAGTGGTGATTCTGTCTGAGAGCTGACGATGATCGTCCCGCAGGAGGCTTAGTTCGGTGGCAATTGTCTATTTTCTGTTCAAGGGCCTCCTGGGATGCTGCTGTGGCCTGAAGTATAGTGTCTAGGGTTGTTTTGGGAGGCGCGTCCCGGTTCAGAGCTGCTGGTCCAGTGCTTCCACTCTCGTCATGCGGGCCCAGTGCAGCACCTCGATCTGTTCTCTCCCTCTTTTTCATTTTACCCTTATTGTGCAAGGTTTGGGAATCACTGTTTCAATTTGTATGCACGGTCCGTTTGGGGGGGACGAATTTCGATGATTTGTTTTCTGCGCTTCCTGGCAGTTATGGTTGATATGCGGCACTGTAGGAGAGTGGTGTTGAATTCAGCAGGTCATGGCACCCCATTCTGCCCCCATTGCGTCTTCTCCCTGCCCCTGTTTGCCCTTTGAGCTGAGACTCCGGTTTAGGCCTCAGCTCCTTGGTGTTTCAGCTCCTTGGTGTTGGTTGGGTCACCATGTGTCGCAGGGCGGGGGTCCAGGGGTTTGTGTACTTCTTAAGGGTTCAACTCGGGATCCACCCGCCGCCTCGCTGTCGTCCCAAACGCCCTGAGGGCCCACCTGCAGTTCACTCTTCTCCTGTCATTGCTTAAGTCCTGGCACATTCCTCGAACGTGAAGTGCCGCCGTAGCCCACAAATGGCCCGGATGCTGCCGTCCTCCCAGGGCTGGTAATATGCATGCACTGCCTGTCCCCACTCACCAGGAGTTCAGCACTGTTCTCTCCACTTTCACCTGAAAGGCCCTCCAGCCCGTCCAGGGGGGCCGCATCTTCCAGGCCCTCGTCTCCTGGCTCCCGATCAGGCTCTGCAGTCCACTCCGCCCTCGAGTTCACCGGAACGCGGTCTGTTGTGCCGTATGATGCTGTCGAGTCGTCACCTGTCCTGGCCCTCACTTTAGAATTCCCCATGCACCGCCATTTTAGGCGATGGCCTCAGGCCCTGCTCGATCACTGCGGGTCTGACAAGGAAGTCCCAGTCAGGTGATTGGTTCAGGTGAGACCCAGAATACAACTGCTCTGGGTGCCGGGGGTCTGGGAGGAGTTTGGATTGGCAGGGGACACAGGATTCTGGTGGATGTCCGGAGGCAACTGGGAGCCCCGCTCAAAGCGTGCTACTCAATGGACTCCAGGCCACGCCTCCCTGGATATAGTGAATTGTGTGCATAGCACACACTGAAAAAGCACATGACACTGACAGCCAATCACAGTGAAGTTCTATGCAAGTTGCAGAGCCCACCTTGGAAATTGAACAGGAGGCCTCCAGTGGCTCACCAAGAGGAAAAGTTGTGGGAAGGAGCATGTTGATGACACCGTCTGCTGCTGTGGGGTCTGAGTCACAGGGCCTTTCCAGTAACCCAACAGCAAGCCAGCCTGGACTCCCGCTCACTGCAGCTCCGGGGCTCCCTCTGTACAAACTTTTGAGGCTGGCGCAGGGCTGGTATATGTGGAAGTGAGCTCCTGGAGTGCCTCGTTGCAGCAGGTAAGACTGCATTGAACAACCAAATTATTGAATGCAGGATGAATTCCGGATCACGTATGCTGTACTTTAAAAAAAAAAAATACATTTTTCTGAAGCCCGCATTCCGAGTTCAAGTGTTCAAAGATGCTCTACTATGTTTTAGTCAGTGCATTACAACACTTGACAGTGCCTGAATCCTATTTTTGTGTAGTGCACATTTTGAGATCACATTGCATGATCGCCTCATTTTTCCCGTGTTTGTGCTCATTTGTTGCTCTTATTCGTGTCCCGTTTTTCCTTGTTTTGTGCTTGTCTGTTGCAGTTTTCTTATTGTTTCAACCCTTGTTTATGCCTGTCTGGGCTTCACTTTTGCTCTTGTTTTTTCCTCTGTGTGTTTTGTTTTTGCCTTTGTAACCCATTTTTCCTGCTTTCTGGCTCTATTGTGTCTTGTTTTTTGCTTGTTTCTGGTTTCTTTGTGCTTCTTTTTTGTCCTTGTTGGTGCCCCTTTTCTGCTTGTTTCGACTTTTGCTCCCCTTTGTGCTTCATTTTTGTCCTTGTGTCCCCCATTATCTGCTTGTTTCTGCCTGTTTGAGCCTCTTCATGCTTTGTTTTTGCTCTTCTCTGTGTCTCTTTTCCTGCTTATTTTCCCTTGATTTGTCAATTTTCTGTGCCCTGTTTTCTGCTCGTTTTGCCCTTGTTTTGTGCCTCTTTGTACCCATTTTATTTTCTTGTTTCAACCCTTGTCTGTGCCTCTGTATGCTTCGATTTAGTCCTTGTTTGTTTTTCTGTATGCTTTGTTTTTGCCCTTGTTTGTGACCCATTTTCTGCTCTTGTTTGTGGCTCTTTGTGCTGTGTTTCTACCCTTGTCGTGCCCTATTTTCAGCTTGTTTTCCCCTGGTTTTGTGTGCCTCTCAAAGCCCCATTTTGTGCTTGTTTTGCTCCTGTTTTTTTCCAATTTTGCCCCCCGCTTTCCTCACCACAGTTCTTCTTACATTGTTTTTGCTTTCCTGCATCCTGCACATCAACTCCTCCCCTACACTTTCCACCCGCTCAGCACCTACTAAATGTCTACTGCAGTACAGACGTGCAGTGGGTGTACTGCTAATGTGTGCCATGGCAAGCCTGTCTGTACCTGGAATGCTCCTGGTGCAGGGAACCCTGTTCCTCCCTTTACCAACTACATTCCTCTGCAATCTCAACCCCTAACACCACTCTCTGCACTGCTCCACACACCACAGAGGGAATCTACACTTGCCTCCCTCAAGCACCCATCCACATTCACCGCTCCCGTACCCAGCACCTCACACACACTAACCAACCACCACCCACACAGTAAGGTCTAATGAATGTTCACCCAACCAAATACACCCACAGCCGCCTCCTCTTTTCCTGATTTTAGCAAGAAGCTGAAACCCTGGCTTTTCTACTAAACACCCTGCCCTGTCCTAGGCATGGCTAGGCACACTCATCTGCTCAGCTCCAGAATGCACCCCTGAGTGATAGTTCGCTTTACACATACATATGACATAACATATGTGTACCCAAATGTTTGTGGTGTAGATTTGTATTGAAGACGGAGCACCTATTCAACAAAACACAAGAGCTTATTGGATAGTGTACACCATGAAGTAGCTCACTATTTCACAACTCCCAAGTTTCCACCTTGATGTGAGAGAGCATGGCATGCTAAAAGGAGGCAGGGCATCAGTTTGGATAATGGCATTGTGGTGGGTGTAAACAACGCTTTCTTCGATAATGAGCAAAAAAGTCACTATTTTGTTTCTCAATTCAGAACCTCCATATAAGCAACAGCAGCAAATTAAGTACATCACTTTCTGTTGCAAAGCATTACTGAAGACAGAGCATCTCCCCCTCCTAATGCTTATGACTTGATTGCCATGGTTGATGTGTGCCCAACAATG